>NC_080170.1:99963631-100318631 GCF_950295315.1 Erinaceus europaeus | reverse complement strand
TCATTCATTGAACACACATTTATACGAACTAAATTTGTCTTGTTTGTTATGAAAACTTTAGATTACCTGCTTTTGAAGTACTTTCATCTTGCAAGGGGAGCAGTGCTTGAACAGAAGGAAACAGTCTTAGTAAGACTTTGGTATCTATAAAGCAGTACCTGAAATGCAATGCTGTGTATTTGTACAAAAGCTTAGTATTAGGGTTCAGGTGGTGACACACTGGTTAAGTTCTGGTCCCCACCTGCAGGAGGAAAGCTTCATCCATGATGAAGTGGGACTGCAGGTGTATCCCCCTCTTAATCTCTGTATCTCCCTCCCCTCTTAATTACTTTCTATCGCTATCTGATAATAAATAACTATTAAACAGTATCCATAATTTAGGAATGATAATGACAGTAGAATATATAAAACTGAAGTCATTAATGAGGGAACTTCAATACATTTAAATATACTCAATAGTTTTAGATCATTTTAGTTTACTTACTAAATACATACCCACAGGAGATCAGAATACTCTAGTTGAACAGATGTTCATTTGTTACACCTGCCTTCCTAGAGACATAGAATAATATGTGATGATTATAAGCAAGTATCTCTAATGCCCCATCTTTATTCAATAAAAGATAGTTAAGTTAAAAAAATGTCAAGTTATTTCTTTCAGACTGGGTTGTGTGAAGGTGTTGTCTTCAGCCTGCATTGTTAAATATCAAACATTACGTGGATTTTAATCATGATTTTCATACTGATAAAAGTTATGGCTGTGGGTTGCAGATAAAATTGAAATAATTAGCATTTTTTGACCTTTTATTATGGAAAATTTCAAACATATACTAAACAAAAAAGAAAGATATAATAAACCCACATGTGTCCATTACCTAGTTTAAAATTATCAATAATTAATCATTCTTGTTTTTATCTTTGCTCTCATTTACTTCCTACCTTGAATCAATTATTATCATTAATATTTATAATAGTGACATAATTTAAAAACATTGAAGTGCATAAGTACAGTTGAACATTTTCCACACATAAATATAGCCTTGTAATCCTTATATTATAATCAACAATGTGTGATGCGAAGCTGTACCCCTCTTTATCCTATGGTTTTGTCAATGTTTCCTTTTTATAAATTAAAAAAAATAGGGAGTCGGACTGTTGCACAGCGGTTTAAGCGCACATGGTGCAAAGCACAAGGACTGGCATAAGGATCCCGGTTTGAGCCCTCGGCTTCCCACTTGCAGGGCGGTGAAGCAGGTGTGCCGGTGTCTATCTTTTTCTCCTCCTTCTATATCTTCCCCTCCTCTCATTTCTCTCTGTCCTATCCAACAACGAACAACATCAACAACAACAATAATAACCACAACAAGGCTACAACAACAAGGGCAACAAAAGTGGGAAAAATGGCCTCCAGGAGCAGTGGATTCATGGTGCAGGTACTGAGCCCCAGCAATAACTCTGGAGGCAAAAAAAAGATAGTTAAAATATACTTTTTCTTCATTTGATAGAACCCATAGAAATCGAGAGGGGAGGGGCGAAAAAGTGGGGGGGAGAGAAAGATAAACACTTGCAGACCTGTTCACCTCTTGTGAAGTGTCCCATCTGCAGGTGGGGAGCAGGGGTTTGAACCCAGATCCTTGAGAAAATCCTTGTGGATAGTACTATGTATGCTTACCCAGGTGTGCCACTGCCAAGCCCCCCAAATATACATATATACATATATATATTATAACGATTGTTGTGAATGTTATAAGTCCTTTAAGTATACATATGGAAGAAAGGGAAATTCTCCTTAGATCTCCTTGATGTTCAAATTTAGTAGCTGAGTCTTACTCATGTGCTTGGAGCACATTCAACGGATACATCTTTTCTTCCGCTTTAATGGCTTGTCAATATTCTTATTTTTTTAATATTTTGATATGCCCAGTAAATTAATTTTTGTTTTAAGAATTTATTTACTTATTCATGAGAAAGATATGAGGAGAGAAAGAACCAGACATCATTCTGGTACATGTGCTGCCAGGGATCGAACTCAGGACCTCATGTTGAGAATCCAATGCTTTGTCCACTGAGCCACTTCCCGGACCACTCAATATTCTTTTTTAATTTTTTTAAAATTATCTTTATTTATTTATTGGCTAGAGACAGCTAGAAGTCAAGAGGAAGTGGGAGTCAGAGAGGAAAGAGACAGAGAGACATCTGTAGCCCTGCTTCACCACTTGCAAAGCTTTCCTCCTGCAGGTGTGGACTGGGGGCTCAAACCTGTGTCCTTGCACATTGTGACATATGCGCTCAACCAGGTGTGCCACCACCCAGCCTCCCTCAATATTCTTTTCAATTATAGATTCCCTAACATACCCTTTCCCTGTTCTTGTTTAAGGTGCAAGGAAGACAAGATGTTATAAATTAGAGGAGGGAGAAATAGAGGCAGAATATCCAAGCACCATGTTAATGCTGTGGAATTTTTTACACTGTTCCAAAAACTGGTTGAAATTAAAGTCAAATGATCTCTCTGTTTTTTACCTAAATGAGGAATTTTTTTGATTCTTAGTAACTCATTTTTGAACTATACTTTTATAACTTACTCATACCCTTATATTTCTGTGCTTTCTTAATGAATCAGGAAATCTATGAAATTCATATTTATCCTGGACTGTTTTAATTTTGACTGTTGAATTCATTTCAGTATGGACTAGTGGAAGACTAGGCATACTAGGATCTTTGGGACATGGTGGAAATTGTATGCAAAATGCAGATGAACATTCCTTGGATTCTCTGTATCATAGAAATTAATAATATTTTTTCTACTACTACATAGACATTTAAAAACTGATGTCAGAATTCTTTGCTTGTTAGTGAGGTGTAGCATTATAATTTTGCAAAAAACCTGCCTATAGTCCTGAGTCACTCTTGAATAATCCAAACCCAGAGCTTCGGTAGGGTGCTCCTCATTTACAAGGTTAATTCCTCCAGTAATGGTGTCTACACTTTCATGAAAATTTGTAAGCTGAGAATGTATTGCATAAGACACAAACTCATTGAATATGCAGTGTAAATAACCTTATTAAGATTGAAATGAGAGGATATACATTACTGTTCTGTTGGGTCAGAAGGGTAAACACAACAAGAAATTGAGGCATTTACCACTAAGTAGTCCAACTGATTTATTTTATTGCATCTTTTTCATTTTGAGCCTTTTTAAGCTGACTGTCTGGGCACTCTGCCCTTACCCATGAATTCATTTAGACATTGTAAATTCTAGTGGGTGTGAGAACTGTCCCAGAGAACAAGGCCAGAAACTATATGTTAATGGTTGTTAGAATTGAGATAATGTTGGATCAGTAAATGCGGTGAAATAGCTTATTGACATAGTGATCTGATTTGTCATGTGCATGACCCAGGTTCAAGCCTGGTTTCTAAACTGAAGGAAGCTTTGGTGTGGTGGTTTCTTTCATTCTTCCTGCCTCTCTACCTTCTCTGTTTCCTTCAAATAAATAAATAAATGAATAGAACTAAGTTAAGGTCTCAGGTAAAGGTGAGCTGATAGTAAATTTGCTTTTGTCTCTGTTTTCTATATGATGGAGAGACTCTATTTTCCAGTATAAACAAACTTCAATAGCTTTAAAGTGTAACAGTTTTAAGTAGAAGTGAAAGTAGAGATAAAGTAATGTAAGCCAACTTATCAACTGTCCCATATATATCACCTGTATTTTCAGTCCATATGTATTATTTTTAACTTATTGGAGGATTAATTGTTTACAGTAAGCACAGTTGCTTTGTGGGGATATGTGCAAAAATTCTCAGTTTTCTGCAAATCACTCTGCCTGCCTAGCTTCTCCTACACCATATTGCACCAGGACCTGATAGACCTTCTACCCTCCCGGAGTCTTTTGGGGTAATACACCAACCCAAGTCCAAGTTTTACTTTGTGTTTCTCTTTCTGTTCTTATTTCTTAACTTCTGCCCATAAGTGAGATCATTTCAAATCCATCCTTCTCTTTCTGGCTTGTCTCATTTAGCATGATTCCTTCAAGTTCTATCCAAGATGAAGTGAAGAAGGTGAATTCATCATTCTTATTAGCTGAGTGTACTTACCTAACAGCTTTCTCAGCCACTCATCTGTTGTTGGATGTGTGGGTTGCTTCCAGGTTTTAAAATACTACAGATTGTGCTGCTATGAACATAGGTAGACATAGTTCTTTTGGGGTGGATGTGTTTGATTCCTATGGATATATCCCTAAGAGGAGTTGCCGGGTCATGAGGTAAGTCCACTTCCGAGAGTTGTCTAGACTGCTCTCCACAGGGATTGGATGAATTTATATTCCCACTAGTAGTGCAAGAGGGTTCCTTTGCCCCCATAACCTCTCCAGCATTTGTTATTACTATATTTTCTGATGTATGGCATTATCACAGTAGTGAAGTGGTATCTTTTTTTAAATTTCTTTATTGGGGAATTAATGTTTTACATTCAACAGTAAATACAATAGTTTGTACATGCATAACATTTCCCAGTTTTCCATATAACAATACAACCCCCACTAGGTCCTCTGTCATCCTTCTTGGATCTGTATTCTCCCCACCCACCCACCCCAGAGTCTTTTACTTTGGTACAATACACCAATTCCAGTTCAGGTTCTACTTGTGTTTTCTTTTCTGATCTTGTTTTTGAAGTGGTATCTTATCTTTATTTGCATTTCTCTGACAATGAGTTTTTGAATTTTTTATATGTCTATTGGCCTTTTGGATCTCTGGTGAATATTGTTTCCTTACTTATGAGTGGAGTCTGTTTTTGTTGTTGTTTTTGCTGCTGAGTTTGATGAGCCCTTCATATATCTTGATTATTAGCCTTTTGTCTGATGTATGGCATGTAAAGATCTTCTCACATTCTGTAAGGGGTTTCTTTGGGTGGTGGTTCGTTTCACTCTGTAGAAGCTTTTCAATTTGATATATTCCCATTGTTTTAATATTTTTGTCTGTTTTTTTTTTTTTTTTGCAATTGGACTCGAGTCATTGAAGACGTTTATAAAACTTAGATAGAAAAGAGTTCTGCCAATGTTTTCTTCTAAGCAATTGATAAGTTTCTGGCCTAACAATATAATCCTTCATCTATTTGGAGTTTACTTTTGTGTGTGGTAAAATATAGTGGTTCAGTTTCATTCTTCTACACATTTCAACCTAATTTTCCCAACACCATTTGTTGAAGAGACTCTTTTTTCACCATTTAATAATTTGGGGCCCCTTGTCAAAAATTAGATGTCCAGGGAGTCGGGCGGTAGCACAGCAGGTTAAGCACACGTGCTGCAAAACACAAGGACCCGGTTTGAGCCCCTGGCTCCTCAACTGCAGGGGAGTCACTTCACAAGCGGTGAAGGAGGTCTGCAGGTGTCTATCTTTCTCTTCCCCCCCTTCCCCTACTCTCTCCGTTTCTTTCTGTCATATCCAACAACAATGATATCAGTAACAACAATAATAATACTACAATGAAAACAAGGGTAACAAAAGGGAATAAATAAATAAATAATATTTTAAAAAATTAGATTTTCATAGGAATGGGGTCTTATTTCTGGGCTCTCAGTCTATTCTACTTGTCAGTGAGTCTGTTTTTTGTTCCACTACCAAGCAGTTTTGATCACAATGACCCTATAACATAGTTTGAGATCTGAGAGTGTGTTGTCTGCAGTTCTGTTCTTTTTTTCTCAAGTGTTTTTTATAGATGAAAGTTTCTCACTGCTTCTTTTATATCCACTGCACCCGGTACATTGTGCTAGTGGGAACTCCTGCCAAGTAGATTTTGGAGACTCAAGGCCATCTTTTATATAACAGAATATTCCAGATCAAAGCTGTAATATTTTCTTGAAAAGAAGAAGCCTGTTCTTCTCCTAAAGGATGCTTAAGCCTATTAGTAAATGCTTTTTCTAGTTCTTGAAATAAGATAACTCAGTGTATCTTTAGGAAGGTATCAGTGTCTTCCAAGCTAATAAAAATGCTTTAATGTCTCCTTATCTGGCAATGATTATTATAGATTACTACCTGTCAAATGCAAATATTGTAAACTAAACAAAACATATAAGAAAAGCACTGCATTTCCCACTAATCTCAAACTATTAGTCACACAGAGTACATTTTATAATCTGTACATTCTCTGTATAAGTAGCTTATTGTGGCTTATTCATTTGACTTATTCCCTGGCATGGTGGTATAAGATGAAACTTATCTCCTTTTCCTTTATCCTATTCTGAAGTTCATTATTTGGCTTATTTTATTCTGTTAGTACTTACTTAATGTGAAAGATGATTTTCCAAATTTTCTACCTGTAAACCTCTACACCAAAGGATCAGAATCTTGATTTTCATTACTTCAGATTTTTATTGCTTTATTTATATTTATTTATTTATTTATTTATTTATTTAATCATCTTATTGCCACTGGGGTTATTGCTGGGGCTTAGTGCCTGCTCAATGATTCTGCTCCTCCAGGCGACCATTTTCTCCTTTCTTTCTCTTTTTCTTTCATGTGATAAGACAGAGAGAAATTGAGAGGGAATCTGAGATATCCGGGAGAGAGATAGACAGGCAGAGAGACACTTGCAGCACTGCTAGCTGGAGAATTATATCAGATAGCTATGATAGCTATTAATAACACTAAGGAAAGAAAGATGAACTAACAGAAGACCTGAGGTCATGAGCAAATAGGAATAAGCATTTAAAATTTCGAAGGACCAAGTGCACATCTTTCAGGGGCTGTGGATTCAAATCCATAAAGATTAAAGGTGCTAAAACTGAAGTAATTTTCAACATGTTACCTTCTTCCTCTTTGGACACCAAGTGATGTGATGTATCTTATATGGCATCTGAGGGCTGAATTCTCTACTAAACTTTCATGAACCTATCCAAGCAATGTCATCTTTATTATACAGAATAGTTGTTCCCAATTCTGAGCACATATACTTTTAGTTTGAAATACTAGAGGAGCAGACACAAGTTGGAGAAGCTTGCAGATACCACACTGCTCCAATACTCATGAAAGGAAAAGAAGGATTTTTTCCCCTTTGTTTTATTCTCCTTTATTTAAAAGAAGCTTCAGTGGGGTTGAGCGGTAGCGCAGTGGGTTAAGCACACATGGCGCAAAGCACAAGGACCAGGTTAAGGATACTGGTTTAAGCCCCCGGCTCCCCACCTGCAGAGGAGTTGCTTCACAGGTGGTGAAGCAGTTCTGCAGGTGTCTATCTTTCTCTCCCCCTCTGCCTTCCCCTCCTTTCTCCATTTCTCTCTGTCCTAGCTAAAAACAATGACATCAATAGCAACAATAATAATAACCACAACAATGATAAAAACAACCAGTATAACAAAGGGAAAAAAATGGTCTCCAGGAGCAGTGGATTTGTGGTGCAGGCACCGAGTCCCAGCAATAACCCTGGAGGAAAAAAAAACAAACAAAAAAAAGAAGCTTCAGTTAAGAGTAAGATATCCTGGCTCTTTTCCTGGTACTAACCAGCAGGTGATTGAGTTGGTTTTGAAGTCCCTTAGAGCCTTCACTTTTTTCTTTGTTAGATGAAACCATTGGGTTGCCCAACACTTAATATTGCTTCTAGTTCAAACGTCTTTTTTTTTCACACCTTAAAAGCATTATTTTAATCTTATTATGTCTTACTCACAAATGATGATAACTGTTCCATCGCTTTGAAGAAGTGCTAGAATTGAGTCTTAGAGATATGATGGATTCTGACAAAAATGCCCAGTTTTCTAACACTAATGTTTTGCTTTTCTAACTGATATGACTGTGAGAAATTAAGGAGTGGCACACAATAGATTTAACTTCATGGGAGAACTTGAACTAACTAGTTATAAGATCACTTACAATTGTCACTATTTGAGCTCAGACTACATTTTAAGGTAATCCTATGCATCCTGACCTGAAGAACTCATTACCACTTAGAATGGGCCTCTAAAATCACCATCCTTGTTCTGTTCTCCCTGTTGTGCTATTGGAGATATTTCAACGTTAGTAGCATTTGGATGCCTTACTTGCTCAAAAGATGTTCTTCTTTTCCTTTCATGATGGTCAGAACTGTGTTGCATCTGAAGCTCTTCCCTTTCATCTTTTCTCCCATCTCTTCTATCTTTCACAGGCTGTGTTTACCCTTTATTTTTCTCCACCCCTAGTGGGTCTCATGCTCTTCTGACTATCTCTGGACTCAGAGAAACAGAAATGTTATACCGGAGAATCCACACTGGATTAGAAGTGATATGTTGAAAGATCAATTTTAAGATTTATTTGAAAAAGCCCTTTTTAAATGTTCTGTCCTTCCTATCTTTTCACATCAAGTTCAACACTTTTGAAACTAGTTGGGGCTTTAGAAGCCTTAGTTTCAACTTTTATGATTTGTCAGGTGAAGAGTGAGAGTCATATAAAGTAATCTGCCTGTGGCTTTACTTTGATTAATAAGTAACATAATATTTTAGACTCTGTAATTCAGTGACAAGTTCAAATTGAAGAAGATATCCTACCACTTCAGACCAGGACTTTTCTTTTTCTTTTAAGTATTTTAATATTATTTATTTATTTATTTACTTTGGATAAAGACAGAAATTGAGAGGGAAGGGGAAGATAGAAAGGGAGAGAGAAAAGAGACCTGCAGCACTGCTTCACCATTTGTGAAGCTTCAGGTGGGTAGGGGGCTTGAATATGGTTCCTTTCATATGGTAACATGTGTTCAACTAGGTGTGCCACCACCATGACCCTTTGTACTCACAGTTCAGTGTAAGATAACTGTTCAACTGCAAATCTTATAAAAATATTTTGACTTATTTTAATGAAAGAGATATATAGATAAAGGTAGAGATAGAAACCAGAGCACTGCTCAGCTCTGGCTTATCATGGTACTAGGGAATGAATCTGTGACCTCAGAGTCTCAGGAATGAATATTTTTGCATAATCATTATGATATATCTTTAGCCCTCAACTGCATATCTCCATTTGTCTCTTTCTGTGGAAGACTGATTCTTCTTAGAGACTCTTTCTCTAAGATGATAAAAGCCTCTCACAGAGGAAAATATATTTTTGTAATGGGGCTCTTTTTTCCTAATGTGCTCTCAGCCTTGACTTAACTTAAATGATAGAAATCTCTCAAAACCCACCTTCTTGATTCTACCTTCTTGATTAGAAAAGAATGTTAGCATGTGAATGAAGTTTCAGGAGAGGGCTATGCCCCGATTGGCAAGCACAGGAATTTATGGCAGAATGACTGGGAACCTAAATTTCTAGAGCACTGTGACTTCAGTTGAGGGCAACTGGATATTAAAAAAAATAACAAATTAAAAAAAGGATAGGGGTTAGGAGAAAAAAAAAGATAGGAGCTAGCAAGGCAGCTCATCTGGATAGTGTGCCTCCTTTGTTGACTCAAGCATAGATCTCACCATGCTGGAGGAAGTTTCAGTGACATGGTGTCTTTCCCTCTCACCTTCTCTATCTCTATTACTCCCTACTGTCTGAAAAAGTGGACTCAGAACAGTGAAATTCAGGTAAAACAAAAGATAGGGATTCCGTATAAGGATTAATTGACACAGACCTCAAAAAGTAACTAAGCCTGTTCCATAAATGATCGAAATTGATGATGAAAATTAAATCAAATCCAGAGACAAGACAGGAATATTGTGCCACTACTTCTGTCTGAGCAAAGATCAAGTTCATGGACCTGTGACCATGGCAATCTCATAGATCTCCATGCTTACGATCTGGTACAATTTGGTCATTTTAAAACTCTTAATATTTTTATCTGAAAATGTAAATTTCATATATAGTGAAATACCACTAACTCAGTGGTAGAGTGTAGCATGCATTGGAGTCTTTGAGCCTCTAGTCTTGTGTGATTACATCTTCTGCTGCTATTTGGTCAGGTCCCCTTATCAGAGGCCTACAATCCTATTCTCTTGCCTCCATCCAGTGATTTCTGTTATCCTCTGGACCCAATGAAGACTTAGGTATGGATATAGACAATTTATAAATGAGTGTCTGTACTTGCCCAGGAGGTATCCTCACTCCCAAGAGAATGTGACATTCAGAGTGAATAAAAATTATCATGACAGATTGAAAGACTGCATGAAAAAAATAAAAACAGAGAACAGCAATATTTCCTCTACACTTTGAACAGGAGTCTGTCTTTATTTTTCCATGAATTCTACAAATTATGTAGCTAGGCCTTGTCTCATGTCTTCATAAACATCTTTCTGTGTACGATTTAGAAACCAGTAAGAACATTAGTATTCCTTTGTAAGTACTGTATAACACGTAGCTAGATAATGTACAGTTATAGGCATAATATAGTGGCATTTATCACTGTGCTTTCAAATGTCGTTTCTCAGTTTTGAAGGATCAAGAATTCGATCTTTTGCAGTAGTTATTAGCATGTGGAAGAATTCTTCTCTCTCAAAGTATAAAACCTCAAGTGTTATTTTACTTTAAAAAGTGGCTAGAAATGCTGATATTGGAGAATAATCAGATTTTCTTCTCAGAAAAGCTGTCAAGTTGGGAAATCAGATGGTTCTAAGGAAGTGCAAACAAAAAAATATGAGGTTATCTTAATAAAAGAACGTGAATAGATTTGTATGCAGTCATCTTTATCAGGAGAATATACCTTCTGAGAAAGCTAGAGGCTTATACATGTCCATTAAGACACACTGTTTAATATAGAGCATACTAGAGACAATGCTACAGAATATCCAATCTTCAACTTTTACCCAGATTTTACCATTTTGAAAACAATGGATGCTACAACTTTTCTATCAGTTATATTCAGTTGGTGTCCATACCCTTTTTGAGATAGAGACAGAGAAGGAAGAATACTGGATTATCTCACTGCTAGGTAGGTGGAAAGCACAGGATGAAACTTTACCAGGTGAAGCCGTTTGTAGAAAAGCCAAACTTCTGGGAGTCGGGAGGTAGCACAGCAGGTTAAGTGCTAGGAGAAGATCAATGAATCAATCACAAAAGTGGCAGCATTTTAAATAACTAGATTGTGTGCAGCTTTCTACTGGTGTGGCTTAGAGCAGGAAAGAAATTATAAGTTTTAGGGAGAAAGATTGTTGTTTGTCTTTCACAGCATTCTAAATGATGGTAGGAGCAACCTATTTGAAAGCTGAGATTAAAAAAAAATAGTTTAAATAAAGACATTTTGTTTTTTCTGAACTTATTTCTTTATCACTCAACTAATGCCCACATTGTTGACTAGATTTATGTTTTTATATAAGCAGTGAATAGTTTATCTGTATTCTTGCTCAGATGCAAAGCATTTGAGTTGAGCACAACAAAGATACCACTCAAAAAGCAAATTTAGTTTTCCCAACAACCTGGACAAGAACATAATTAAATCCTCAGGGTGTTCATCATCCTTAAACTGGAAAACTTTAAGAGTGTACTCAAGTAATTCTCAGTCTCTATCATCAATACTGTAACAGTTTAAATTGAGGAACACTATACCTTAATGGAATTCCAAGATGTGTTACTCCTAAAACACAATCTACAGAACTTTCAGAGTGAACTTGCTAGGCATCATCCTCTTGTATTGAAAGATATGTCCAAAAATGAACTCTTTTACTTGGACAGAGCTAATACTAAGCTCCAATTTCTTATTTTCACAGATTTTTTTCAGACTCAACTTATGGTAGAAACACAAAAAATACTGACACCATAAATACTAGTCAGTCAATTGCATTATAATATTATGTAAGCTCCCAACATGCATACTGAAAATCAACATGTGTATGTACTACATTAAGTTTACCCCTGATACTCTTCCCACGTACCTCCTATTCCACATCCCCCAACCACTTCAAATCTACCCTTGTCAGACAAGGTAAGGACCACAAAAGCTGAATAATGGCAACAGACTGGCATACTTCAATGATAACTCTTTAGCCACTGCCAGATCACCCCATCACATGGTGCCCTAGTCAGGGAGTAATATCCTCTTTTTCTTATATGAAATAAGGTAAGAACTTAATGTCACACACTTGGTTTTTGTGATAACCCACCCCTGTTACATGAATGAATCTGAACCGTATTATGTAAGAGAAATAACTGTTTCCTCTCCCCTTATGCAGGAGTTTCCTTGGGAAATTAATGGTGGGTGGAGATTGATGACATCATGGCTATGCAAAGAGACTGCCTGAGGTTCCAAAGTCCCATGTTCAGTCCCTCCACACTAGCATAATCCAGAGCTGAGCAATGCTCTGATTTAAAAAAAAAAACAAAACAAAACTCCAAGCCTCACCTTTTAGAATGTTTCTATGGTCCTGTATCATCTTTCCTTGAAAAGTAGACACATACCTCTAGATATAAGTCATTGATTATTTAGCCATAAATTATGCCCTAAGAGTTATGTTTTCATATAGGGTTCTAGATTTAAGTAAAGGTTTCTTGGAAAACCCTGCATATACAGAAACATACATAAAACATTTCCCCTATAGCTCTACCAGAGGATGTGGATAGAGTTCTTAGGGACTGAGGTGTCAATGGTGACTTGTCAGAAAAAGTGATTTTAGCTGAGATCTGACATTCTTGAGGGAACTGACCATATCAAAACCTGTAAAAGGAGTATGTAGCATAATAATGTTAAGGTGAGAATGAATTTTGAGTGCTCCAGTAACTGAGAGACATCCAGTATGTTTGGAGTACAATGAAGAGAATGAAAGGAGATAGAGTCAGAGCAGCAGAGAACAGTCAGATCTTGTCACACTTCACAGAATGTGGAAGGGGGTTCAATTTTATTTACATTTAATGGAAAGCTTTGGAAGGTTTTTAAAACAAGAATGAAGAAAGATAAACACAAGCTATGTACTGAAGTCACATAGGCATAACAAACAAACAAAAAAAGAAATTTGGATTTTTAGCGAGGCGGAGCTAGGAGCAGCAGCAGATCGTTTTCTCTCCTCTCCTCTCCTCTCCTCTCCTCTCCTCTCCTCTCCTCTCCTCTCCTCTCCTCTCCTCTCCTCTCCTCTCCTGTCCCGGATCAACTAGGAATACCAAAGGAGACCACCTGGGACCGAAACAAGACAGGACTTGAATGACCACAGGAACCCACTAAATCACTGGTTAGTACAAACGTGTGGCTGGTGACAGAGAGGAGAGAGGAGCATAAGGAGAGATTAAGTGACTGCTGACAGTCCAGCAGTTTATCAGTTGAGACACCACCTCCAGTCTGCTCCACCAACAAGGGGACAGCTGAAGGGAGGAGAGAATTCCCCAGGGACTCACCAAGTACAACTCTGAGTCTCCATTGCTACTGCCCTCAAAATCTGGAGCAGCGACAGAGAGAGACACCAGGGGACAGAGATTTAATCAGGAAACTCAGAAGATATATACCTCCGTGGCATAGCTGAGGGGCTGTGAAAGTCTCTTTGCATAACCACTGGATTATCTCTGCCACACACTGCTTTATCTCTTGGTCAGGAGTCAGTGATTAGGCTGTAGCCTATTGATAGTTTAAAAGCCCTCAGGCTCCCATAGCCTACAGGGAAGAAAAAAAAAAAAGAGGCTTTTAAACCACTGAGCTCCAACTCAGAGATTTAAATACTATCGAAACAACTGTTAACTTCCACCACTGTGAACCCTTTAATTAACTTACTTAGACACAACTCAATCCAGGCAGTCATGATCAGTAATTTGAAAAGTACTGATAAAGGGAACTCATAACATAATATATAAAATGGTTAAAACAACGAGAAATATTGGAGAATCGAACCAGGACAAGAGTCCAGCTAAAAGTCCTCCAGAGGGTGAAGCACAAAATAACGAGTTCAACATTCAAACATTAGCTAAGGAAATAATAACAGGAGTGAGTAAAGAATTTGAAAAAATTGTAATCAGAAATACAGGAACAACAAATGAGATTATGGAAGAAAATACTAATTATCTCATGGTTATTAGAGAGCTGAACACTGAAATCCCTGAGCTAAGAACGCAACTAGCTGAACAAGCTAAAACAGTATCAGAACAGGGCAACAAAATAGATGAACTCCAGAAAACAGTAGAGGGCAGAGAGAATAGAATCAATGAGTCTGAAGACAGAATTAGCAAGGTTGAGGATGAATTAGAGACAATTAAAAAAGAAGTAAGAGATCTCAAAAAGTGATTAATAGATACTGAAAACAACAACAGAGTCCTATAGGATGACTTCAAAAGAAACAATATATGCATTATTGGCATACCAGAGGAAGAAAGAGAAGGAGAGGAAGAAAGCATTTTCCAGGCCATAATAGCTGAAAATTTCTCTAGTCTAGACAACATCAAATACATAAAGATTCAAGAAGCCCAGAGAGTCCCAAACAGAATTAACCCAGACTTAAAGACACCAAGACATATCATACTTAGAATGGAAAGGAATAAGGATAAAGAAAGGATCCTGAAGGCTGCAAGAGAAAAGCAGAGTCACCTCTGAAGGAAAACCCATAAGATTAGCAGCAGACTTCACCATACAAACACTACAGGCCAGAAGAGAATGGCAAGATATCAATCGAGTGCTCAATGAGAAAGGCTTTCAGCCAAGAATATTATATCCTGCTAGACTGTCATTCAGACTAGATGGAGGCATCAAAACCTTCTCAGACAAGCAACAGTTGAAGGAATCAGCTATCACTAAGACTTCCCTGAAAGAAGTTCTGAAAGGTCTCCTATAAACAATCAGACCACCACAAATAGGACATATATCAAAACACTCTAAAACTCTACAAGAATGGCATTAAAATATCTTCAATCTTTGATATCAATATATATATGATTGGGCCCTCCTCAATAGCTATCGAACAGGCCATGGCTGGTGCGCCACTATGTTCCATCGCTGGGGAGCCAGAGATGACCTGAACTGCCCCTGCGGCTACAGACAGACTATGACCCACATAGTCAATGACTTCCACCTCTCCAGATTCAAAGGAGGTCTCGAAACTTTACATCAGGCTCAACCTGACGCTGTTGACTGGCTACAGAAGAAGGGAAAACTCTAGAAGAAGAAGAAGAATGGCCTGAATTCACTTATTAAAAGATACAGAGTAGGAAGATGGATCAGAAAACACAACCCAACAATATGCTGTCTATAGGAAACCCACCTAACTCAAAAAGACAAACACAGACTTAAAGTGAAAGGATGGAAAACTATTATACAAGCCAATGGCCCACAAAAAAGGGCAGGAACAGTAATTCTCATATCTGACATGATAGACTTTAAAATAGATAAGATTAAAAAATATAGGAATGGACACTGCTTAATGCTCAGAGGATCAGTCAATCAAGAGGACTTAACAATTATTAACATCTATGTACCCAATGAGAAGCCATCTAAATACATCAAACTTCTACTGAAAGAGCTACAGCAATATATTAACAGTAACACAATCATAGTAGGGGACTTCAACACCCCACTCTCTCAACTTGACAGATCATCCAGGCAGAAAGTCAATAAAGACATAAGGGAGCTAAATGAAGAGATAGATAAACTAGAACTATTGGACATTTTCAGAGTCATTCATCCCAAGAACCTGGAATACACATTTTACTCAAATCCACATGGGTCGTTCTCAAGGATAGACCATATATTAGGCCACAAAGACAGCATCAGCCAATTCAAGAGCATTGAAATCATCCCAAAAATCTTCTCAGACCACAGTGGAATTAAACTAACACTTAACAATCAACAAAAGATTAGTAACAGTCCCAAAATGTAGAAGCTCAACAGTACACTTCTTAACAACCTCTGGGTCAAAGAGGAAATAAAGGAAGAAATCAAAATGTTTCAAGACTTCAATGAAAATGAAGACACAAGCTATCAAAATATTTGGGACACAGCTAAAGCAGTACTAAGAAGGAAGTTCATAGCTATACAATCACACATTAGGAAACAAGAAAAAGTACAAATAAACAGCTTGATTGCACATCTTAAAGACCTAGAAGAAAAAGAACAAAGGAACCCAAAAGCAACCAGAAGGACAGAAATCACTAAAGTTAGGGCAGAAATCAATAACGTTGAGAATGAGAAAACCATACAAAAGATCAATGAAAGTAAATGTTGGTTCTTCAAAAGAGTGAACAAAATTGACAAACCTTTAGCCAGACTCACAAAACAAAAAAGGGAGAAGACCCAAATAAATCGGATAGTAAATGAAAGAGGCGATATCACAACAGACACCGCAGAAATTCAACATATCATGCGAGGCTTCTATGAACAACTATATGCCACCAAGCTAGAGAACCTGGAAGAAATGAAGGATTTCCTAGATATCTACCAACTTCCAAAACTAAGTAAAGAGGAAGTGGATAACATGAACAGGCCCATCACACCTAATGAAATTGAAACAGTTATCAAAAATCTCCCCCAAAATAAAAGTCCTGGACCAGAAGAAAGTAGAGGTATTAGTTCTTCTTTCAAAGAAGAACTAATACCTCTACTTTTAAAAGTCTTCCAGAAGATTGAAGACATTGGAATACTCCCTGCCAGCTTCTATGAAGCCAACATCACTCTGATACCAAAAGCAGACAGGGACACAACCAAAAAAGAAAACTACAGACCAATATCTCTAATGAACATAGATGCGAAAATATTGAACAAAATTCTAGCCAACCGGATACAGCAGTATATCAAAAAGATTGTTCATCATGCCCAAGTGGGATTTATCCCAGGCATGCAAGTTTGGTTTAATATACGTAAATCAATCAATGTGATCCACCACATCAACAAAAGCAAGACCAAAAACCACATGGTCATATCAATAGATGCAGAGAAAGCCTTTGACAAAATACAACATCCCTTTATGACCAAAACACTACAAAAATGGGAATAGGTGGAAAATTCCTGAAGATAGTGAATTCTATATATAGCAAACCTACAGCCAACATCATACTCAATGGTGAAAAACTGGAAGCATTTCCACTCAGATCAGGTACTAGACAGGGCTGCCCACTATCACCATTACTATTCAACATAGTGTTGGAAGTTCTTGCCATAGCAATCAGGCAGGAGCAAGGAATTAAAGGGATACAGATTGGAAGAGAAGAAGTCAAACTCTCCTTATTTGCAGATGACATCATAGTATACATGGAAAAACCTAAGGAATCTAGCAAGAAGCTTTTGGAAATCATCAGGCAATACAGTAAGGTATCAGGCTATAAAATTAACATTCAAAAGTCAGTGGCATTCCTCTATGCAAACACTAACTTAGAAGAAATTGAAATCCAGAAAGCAATTCCTTTTACTATAGCAACAAAACCAATAAAATATCTAGGAGTAAATCTAACCAAAGAAGTGAAAGACTTATATACTGAAAATTATGAGTCACTACTCAAAGAAATTGAAAAAGACACAAAGAAGTGGAAAGATATTCCATGTTCATGGGTTGGAAAAATTAACATTATCAAAATGAATATATTACCCAGAGTAATCTACAAATTTAATGCTATTCTCATCAAGATCCCAACCACATTTTTAGGAGAATAGAACAAATGCTACAAATGTTTATCTGGAACCAGAAAAGACCTAGAATTGCCAAAACAATCTTGAGAAAAAAGAACAGAACCGGAGGCATCACACTCCCAGATTTCAAACTGTATTATAGGGCCATTGTCATCAAAACTGCTTGGTACTGGAACATGAATAGATACACTGACCAGTGGAATAGAATTGAGAGCCCAGAAATGAGGCCCCACACCTATGGACATCTAATCTTTGACAAAGGGGTCCAGACTATTACATGGGGAAAGCAGAGTTTCTTCAACAAATGGTGTTGGAAACAATGGGTTGAAACATGCAGTAGAATGAAACTGAATCACTGTATTTCACCAAATACAAAAGTAAATTCCAAGTGGATCAAGGACTTGGATGTTAGACTAGAAACTATCAGATACTTAGAGGAAAATATTGGCAGAACTCTTTTCTGCATAAATTTTAAAGACATTTTCAATGAAACGAATCCAATTACAAAGAAGACTAAGGCAAGTATAAACCTATGGGACTACATCAAATTAAAAAGCTTCTTCACAGCAAAAGAAACCACTATCCTAACCAAGAGACCCCTCACAGAATGGGAGAAGAACCCTTGCCATACATCAGATAAGAGTTTAATAAGCAACATATATAATGATCTTGCCAGACTCAACAACAAGACAACAAATAACTCCATCCAAAAATGGGGGGAGGACTTGGACAGAATATTCACCACAGAAGAGATCCAAAAGGCTGAGAAACACATGAAAAAATGTTCCAAGTCTCTGATTGTCAGAGAAATGCAAATAAAGACAACAATGAGATATGACTTCACTCCTGTGAGAATGTCATACATCAGAAAAGGTAACAGCAGCAAATGCAGGAGAGGGTGTGGGGTCAAAGGAACCCTCCTACACTGCTGGTGGGAATGTCAATTGGTCCAACCTCTGTGGAGAACAGTCTGCAGAACTCTCAGAAGGCTAGAAATGGACCTACCCTATGACCCTGAAATTCCTCTCCTGGGGATATATCCTAAGGAACCCAACACATCCATCCAAAAAGATCTGTGTATACATCTGTTCTTGGCAGCAAAATTTGTAATAGCAAAAACCTGGAAACAACCCAGGTGTCCAACAATAGATGAGTGGCTGAGCAAGTTGTGGTATATATACACAATGGAATACTACTCACGTGTAAAAAATGGTGACTTCACCGTTTTCAGCTGATCTTGGATGAACCTTGATAAATTCATGTTATGTGAAATAAGTCAGAAACAGAAGGATGAATATGGGATTATCTCACTCTCAAGCAGAAGTTGAAAAACAAGATCAGAAATGAAAACACAAGTAGAACCTGAAATGTAATTGGCATATCGCACCAAAGTAAAAGACTCTGGAGTGGGTGGGTGGGAAGAATACAGGTCCATGAAGGATGATAAATGACATAGTGGGGGTTGTATTGTTAAATGGGAAACTGGGGAATGTTATGCATGTACAAACTATTGTATTTACTGTTGAATGTAAAATATTAATTCCCCAATAAAGAAATAAATTAAAAAAAAAAGAAATTTATACTATGGTACTAAGTAGATATAGGAAGTGAAAATTGTGCTTATTCAATTTTGTTTAATATTAGCCCATTTAGAAAGTATAAAACTATCTTTGTTTATTTATTGGGTGTCTACTATGTGCTATGTAGACATGCACATGATTCTGGGGACATTATTAGTGAAAATATTGGCACAATTTCTGTTTCTCTTGTGATAGTATTTCAAAATAGGCAATACTGTGTAAAGATACTGTGAAAGTAAGGAGAAACACCTAGTGCTAGTGCCAGGTTGGAAGTGAATACACAAAGGAGATCTAAGTACTAAAGTTCTAATCATGGGAAACAATTAAAACACTTTATTCTATTTCACATGTCCACACTCCCCGCCCCCCGCCCGTTGCAGCATAGAGCCTAGAGCCAGATAACAATTCAGGGTTGTTACAGTGACTTGGTGACATCCAGGACCCAGACTCCCTGTAGCTTTCTGTTTTAAAAATTATTTTTTAAATTTATTTTGAATGGACAGAAAGAATTGTGAGGAAAAGGGAAGAGAGGAGAGAGAGACTGACCTGCACTGCTTACTACAGATGCTTCCCCCTCAGGTGGGGACATCTAGGTATCTATTATTATTTTTTAATTTTTTATTATCTTAACTTTTTATTGTAGAGACAGCCAGAAATCAAGAGAAAGGGGGAGGAAGAGAAACAGAGAGAGACACCTGCAGCACTGCTTTACCATTCACAAAGTTTTCCTCCTGCAGGTGGATACCGGGGGCTTGAACCCAGGCCCTTGCTCCTTGTAACATGTGTACTCAACCAGGTGTGCCACCATCTGGCCCTTGATATCTATATTTCTTTTTCTTTTTTAACATGTTTTTTTCAAAAACTATCTTTATGTATTGCATAAAGACAGCCAGAAATTGAGAGGGAAGGGGGACATAGAGGAATGAAATGGAGAGATACTTGTAGCACTGTTTCACTCACAGAGCTTTCCCCCTTCCAGTGAGGAGCAGGGACTGGAACACAGGTCCTTACTCATAGAAACATGCATTCAACCAAGTGCAACACCATTGAGTGCCTTCTAGATTTCTATATTGTCATTCTTAGGTCAATGTCCTTTTTGGTGCTAATAGAAAAAATCACTACTCTCTTAGGTATCACTTTTCTTTTCTTTTTTTTTAAATTAATTTTTGATATTTTTTTTTTAATTTTTTAATATTTATTTTATTTATTTATTCCCTTTTGTTGCCCTTGTTGTTTTATTGTTGTAGTTATTATTGTTGTTGTCGTTGTTGGATAGAACAGAGAGAAATGGAGAGAGAGAGGGGAAGACAGAGAGGAGTAGAGAAAGATAGACACCTGCAGACCTGCTTCACCGCCTGTGAAGCAACTCCCCTGCAGGTGGGGAGCCGGGGTTCGAACCGGGATCCTTATGCTGGTCCTTGTGCTTTGCGCCACCTGCACTTAGCCCGCTGCACTACAGCCCGACTCCCCATCACTTTTCTTTTAAGAAATAATTTATTTTTGTGAGAACACATTACTTTTTTTGAGTTGGATGTTATGAATGCAGGTCATGACTATCCACTGGGAAATTGCTACAAGACATCACTTTTTAATTTGAGGGTGAAAGAGAACAAAATAGGTTAAGAGCATATGTTATAATGGGCTTTTCCAATTTCTCAGAAGGAGGACAGTGCTAAGAAGGGTCTTTCTTTTTTGTCAGTAGATCTTCTTTCAGATATAAATAGAGATAAAAAGAGGTAAAGAGAAAGTCACTGCAACACTGTAGCTTTCCAGAATATGATGGGAGCTGGAACCTTTCACATGGCAAGGTAGATATCCTCCCAAGTGAGCTATGTTCCTTGCTCAAAAGAGCCCCTATTCATTGCCATTTATAGCTCTTTGCTCTGAACTAGGCCACACGCTCATTTTCAGATTCATAGGACTCTGCCAAGCTAAGCAATTTTAAACAGAAACATGGCTCACTAAATTAATCTGTGTTTTACTTACAAGGGAGATAGAATGAATAGATATTATCAGGGCAACTAAAAAGGCTTTGGACAAGGAAGATAACTCTAGAAAGTAGAAGTGGGGTTGAAAGAAATAAAAATTTTCATAAAGAGGCAGGGAAGGAAATAATTCTATCACTTAACCTTTTCTTTCCAACTCTTTTTAAAAGATTAGTAATAAATAACAATATAAGAAAGACTGTCCATTTATTAATTTTCTATAAAGTGCCTATTAAAGGTTTCTATTTCACTCAGTGCTCTTTTCTAGACACAAACTAAATCCATCTTTCATATTTTTGATTCCTGTCCTTTAAAAGTACTGTATTATATTAATCTTTGTGAGATCTGTTAAGTAGGTTTAAAAGTAGGTGAAACTCATTTATATTATCCAAGGTTTAAACAATAATAGAGTCAAATGGAACAAATTAGGGAACTTGAGAAAAACACATCTGATTCTTAAAATATTTTCTCAGCCAAGACTTCTGTAGAAGAGCTATGAAGACCTAGTATAGAGAATATGTCTTTCCCCCCGAAAACAAACATTATAACAAAAAATCTCAATGAATTTCAGCAGTGAACAGCTGGAAGCTCATTGGTGATTACACCTGAACAGAGGGAGCAGGAGGGGAAAGACAGAAAAACTCAAGCAGAAAATCCATATTGCCAGCTGGTGCCATGTTTATAATTGCTTTAAATCCACATGGAAGATTTAGAGTCCACAAGAAACCACTCCTGAATCCTGCAGTTTAAGGTAAGGATATCAGGACTGCTGTTTAGAGCTTTAGAAGCCACAGGCTCTTGATTAAACTCCAGAGGACCATCCAAGAGAACAGGGAACTTAACATTGTACCCTTGTGGCAGCAGGGAAGTCAACTAAACTTGATGTGTCCCAGGTGCAATAGAGAGCCTGGTGAATGAGACCAGACTGCCTGGCAGGCTAGAAAAGTGATTCTGAACTCACAGCAGGATCTGTACTTTCAGGAATCAATCTGGGAAGAGAGGAGGTCTGAGACCTTCACTGTTTACCCTTTCCCCACCTCCTGCTGCCTTGGACTAGGACCAGGCTCTGTTTAAAGGACATCAGGTACCATAATACTATATAATTTCTTCAAAATTCCTCCCTTCCACCTACAACTCACATAAAAAACTGAACCCACTTCTACTGGCTGAGTAACAACAGAAGCAAAAACAGATGTATAAAACTAAAAAGGGTTTGGTTTGTAACACAGACTCACTGGAGCTGTCAGAGAAAGAATTTAGGAGATACATTGTCAGGAAATTTGAAGAAATAAAAAGCTCTCGATTTAATATGAAGAAATGGATAAAAAGAAACCCAGGACTTCAAAGAATCACTTGTTAGGAAAATGGAGAACTTGAAACCAGAGTTATAGGATGTGAAGGAGAATCTGAATGCAATCCAGTTTCAAATAGCAAGTAAGGAAGTAGATTTACACATGTAGAAAAAAGAATATCAGAAGTAGAATATAAACTAGTCACAGTCTTTGACTTCAAATACAAGGAGAAAAAAAAGTTTAGAAAAAATGAGGCAGCCCATCCGAGATTGAAGACTTTACCAGAAAAGCAAATAGAAATACAAGGGTCTCAGGAGAAGGAGAAAGAATGGAACAGAAACAATCTCAATTCCACAGAGAAATACACAAAGAGCTTTTAACTCTCAACAAGGTGATGCACAGTAAACAGATCCAAAAATGTAAGACACTGAAATAAGTGTCAACTTCACACCCATTGGGAAAATCGTCATAAGCCCTTTCCTTAGGCTTCTTCTGGACCATACTCTCACTATGAATTAGTAACAGTAGAGAATGCCTCACTTTCTACTCTGCCACTGGAATAACACTGCATCTGAAGTGAGTGCAGCTTAGAATCTTCCTAGCTGTGACTAACAACTGTGAGCTCAGTCTACAGTCTCTAAGAGGTTGTATAGGCTCCTGTGCTAAATATGAATAGATATGGGCCCTGGGTTAGATCAATATGGTAAACAACTAATTGCATGTACATATCTTCTTCAAGTCTGCAAGCAACTCTCTGCCCTAATCCTACCCTAATCCTCTGACACCATCTTCCCAGACAGTATTTCTAGTCTACCCCCATGTTAGCTATCAAGCTCAAGCAAAAGATTATTAAAACACAGGCTCCTAGGAACATTCGAAAAATATACATCTTAGCTTCCTTCTACCCCTAGGTCCCTACTTTCATCTGCTCTATTCGTACTTTATGGCTCCTGATTATTAAACATCTTGTCCTGCTTTCCATCTTATTGCATTTCAGCCACCAAGTTCCAGATGCTACTATGATTTCATCTTAACTTTCCTGCAAATTACCCTACAGACACTTCCTGGAACCTCACCTCTATAGAGCCCTACCCCACTAGGGAAAGATAGAAACAGGCTAGGGGTATTGATTGACCTATCTGCCAATGCCCATTTTCAGTGGAGAATTAACTACAGAAGTCAGACCTTTCACTTTCTGTACTCTAAAAAGAATTGTGGTCCATGCTCCTAGAGGGGTAAACAATAGGGGATTTTCCAGTGTAGGCAGTGGGACACAGAACTTTGATGGTGGGAACTGTATGGAATTATACCCCTATTGTCTTACAATCTTGTAAATCAATATTAAATCATGAAAAAAGATATTAAACTAAAAAAAAAGAAAAAAGAAGTATGAGAACTTTAAAGCATGGAAGGGAAAAAAGAAATGGATTGAGGATGTTCAAGCAAAGAATGGTGACACAAAAAGAGTTTTAAAAAAGACTCTCTTAGGGAGCCTGGCAGTAGCGCAGTGGGTTAAGTGCAGGTGGCACAAAGTGCAAGGACTGGTGAAAGGATCCTGGTTCGAGCCCCCAGTTCCCCACCTGCAGGGGAGTCGCTTCACAAGTAGTGAAGCAGGTCTGCAGATGTCTCTTTATCTCCCTCCTCTCTGTCTTCCCTTCCTCTCTCCATTTCTCTCTGTCCTATCTAACAATGATGACATCAGTAACAAAAACAGTAATAACAACAGCAATAAAAGAAAACAAAAGGGAATAAATAAAAATATATAAGAAAAAAGACTCTAAATACACTTCATATATATATTTAATATTTATTTATTTATTCATTCCCTCTTGTTGGCCTTGATGTTTTATTTTTGTAGTCATTGTTGGCTAGGATAGAGAGAAATGGACAAAGGAGGGGAAGACAGTGAGGGGGAGGGAAAGATAGACACCTGCAGACCTGCTTCACTTCCTGTGACGTGACCCCCTGCAGTGGGGAACCAGGGGCTGGAACCGGATCCTTATGTAGGTCCTTGTGCTCTGAGCTACGTGCACTTAACTGGTTGCGTCACCGCCTCATTCCCAATACACTATATATATATATATATATATATATATACACATATATATACATATACATATATATATACATGTGTACAGTTCTCTGTCTTTTTCAACAATACTATTTTCTCTCTAATACTTTATTTTTTCTTACATTATTTTGTGAGTTTTTTTAAATTTCGTGTTTGCATTTTAAGATTCTTGCTATAATTTCTCTGAAGACAACTATGCACATATAGGCAATATAAAGAACCAAAATACACGAATTTATTAAAAAGAAAATAAACAGCAGTCAAGACATTGCTAGGACTTTGTGAAAACTATGGTGGTTATCTTTGGGGAAGGGGTGCAATGCTTTCTTTTTCTCCCCCACCTTTGTCTTTTTTTCCCCCCATATCCTTTGATTGTGAAGGTAATGGGTGTAATTTCTCATTTCGCTGTGACAGGTGTCTGTAAAACACTTTCAATCCCTAACCTGTGTCATTTTTCACCATCATGTACCAGGAGTCCTATAAGCTCCATCTCCTTTATTTGCCTTTTTCCACAGAGTCCTTTGCTGTGGTGCAATACACTATACTGGGTCCAAGTTGGAGAATGCACACTGCTTTGAAAAGAAGGAAAATTATGTTGTTTGAATAACAGTAACTCTTACATACTTTTCACAGTTTGTTCAAGTAGTGATTATAAACCAATTCCACTGAAGTTTACTCCAATAATTAACCTTGATGTCAAGGTATGGACTCAACTATGGATCGGTATTAAATACATTCTCATAAATAATTTCATATAGTAGAATGTTTTCAGTTTGTAGATATTCAGCAGTCCCATTTCTCATAAAACATAGACAGTGCTCAGTACAAGAAATCACTACCAGGATGTCATTAGGCATCATAGACATAAACCGTTCATTAGGCTTTTCATAAATAACCCTTGGAAACTCATTATATCTGTATAGAACTCATTTTCCACATGGACGATTATATTCAAAAACAGCATATTTTTAATATTTCCTCTTCTGTTTAATTTCATGTTTGATAGTTTGGAGAGTTTTTTATTCAGTGTGAGCTATGTTTCCTTTTTCATTTTGATTGTATACTGATTTTATTGAACATGAGTATGTAAAACCATTACTGCCGTCTGACTTTTCGACATTTCTGGAATGGACATTTAGAGGTGCATTCCCACCCTGAGGATATTTTTACCTTTTATATTTAGATAATGAGTAAACATTTGCTTAGAGTGGAGTTGAAAATCAATACTGGGCAAGGATGCATAGCTTTACTTTTGTGGTTCTGTTGTTCTACAGATTATTTTAAAATTACTGTAGTTTTCATCTCATATTATTCATTTAAACCCATTATTCAGAATACCACAGGGAACTTGTTCTTCAGAGAAGATGAGATGCTAAAAAAATGTGGTTGTTTCTTTAATCCAGCAGGTTACTAGCTACTCCAATATTTCCATACACAGAGAAAAAAGCATTACCTCAATCACTTAGTTTCTAAAGCCTGTTAGGCTCCTTATAGTACAAATGAAGTGAACTTTCAACACCCTAACACTGGACATTAGAAATGGTGAAATCAGGAAGCCACTTAGGGTTTAATCCTCTCTCTATTAAGAATTCTTTTTGGAGAAACACAGGGGTTCCTGTTTGGCACCTACAGGTGCATAGGAAAACTGCTGAGTAGAAATTGGCCCATGCATCTAAGTCTTGAATGGATCCCTTGTTTGAGAAAGTTCTGCTACACTTGCCTGTGTTCAGAAAGATGGTAGGGGAGTTGGGAAGGCTTGTCAGATAAGAGAATGCCAATAGACTTCCCCCGTATTTCAAAATGTAATTAATATCCACCTCTAAAAGTATTTACTGGGCTAAATTAAAAGAATTGACTTAATAATTATTCATATAAAATTAAGTGTTTGAGGAAAAATTTTAAAATTATGTCAGATATTAAGGAAGATTTGTATCTGTTTGGAAAATACTCTTGTCCTTATTATTCCTATCTATGGTCGCTGAGAGGTATAACATGTTTTTCAAATAACACAAAGTGGCTGCAAAAATGGAGAAAAGACTGAAGTGTGAGCTGAAAAGATTAGAGCTGGAGTCAAATTGGATTCTACTTCTCCAGAGCTGCAAGTTTGTAAAACAAAGCCTTTGCTCAGCAGAATTAACAGATGGTATATCCTCTTAGAGTACATGAGCTCAATTTAATATTGATTTGAAATTATTCATTCAAAGGATTTTGTCTTGGCTGAGGATTCCATAAACTATATAAGAATCAGCTGTCATTCAATTCAAAATTATAGTTTGACTAGTATGATTCAAAAGAACTATCAAAGTAGCTTTTTCCATTTGAGAAACGCAATGACAATGCTCCAAAATGCCGTTGAGTATGAATGACTCAGGTAGGCCATTTCCTTTAGAAAAATTAACTAATTCTTAGATTACACTGACTTCAAAAACTACCTTTGGTGCAAGTATTCTTCTTGTTGTTGTTCTCCATAACCTTTGTTATTTCACCACTCCTATGTCAATTTTTAAATTTTTTTTGAAAGAGAAAGAGAGAGAGAACAAAACACTGAAACTTCACCTAGTTTCATGGTACTCCCTTGTGGAGCTGGGATTTGAATCTTGACTGTCTGCAAGGCAGTGCATGTACCCTCTTAAGTGGGCTATTTTCTCACCCCAGATAGATTCTGTCCTCTGAATTTGACAGAAAACTGAGAAGACAGTGAATATAAGGGAGATACAAATAATATATCTAAAAGAATAATTCTGTCAAGAATAATCAGTATACTCTAATAATATAAAATTTGTGAGTAAATAACTGTTTCTTCATTTTGGACACAGTCACATAGAAACTACAAGGAAAGGGAGTCAGGTGGTAGCGCAGTGGGTTAAGCACAGGTGGCACAAAGCTTGAGGACAAGCTTAAAGATCCCAGTTTGAGTCCCCGGCTCCCCACCTGCAGGTGAGTCGCTTCACAGGCGGTGAAACAGGTCTGCAGATGTTTATCTTTCTCTCCCCCTCTCTGTCTTCCCCTCCTCTCTCCATTTCTCTCTGTCATATCCAACAACAACGACATCAATAATAAAACAAAAAGGACAACAAAAGGGAATAAATAAATAAATAAATAAATAAATATTAAAAATTTAAAAACTACAAGGAAAATAATTTGTAAAATTATGATGGGGAGATGGAGTTTAGCAGCACCATGTATGAAATTAATATGCTGTATTAGGGTTTTCCAAAGAAAACCAGTAGAGAGAGACCTTCCTGAATGTCAAAAAGTGAATATGATGATATGACTCTTTGAAACAATCATCATTTTCTCCTCGGGCCATGATATATGTGTTATGTGATAAAAATATATACATAAAGGAGTAGGGAAGGGCTAGTGGCTGCTTCGATCACCATGCTCAAGGAACCACCTGCAGCTAGGAAGCTTCAAAAGCAATTGAGCAATACTGCAGGTGTCTTTCCCTCTCCCCCCTTTCTCTCTCTTTCTCCTTACCCTTTTTTTTCCTTTAACCCTTTGTCAACACGAAGTATAGCTACCAGAATACAGGGACTGATTCTCAGCAATAACCCTGGTGAAAAAAAAATACACTAAAAAACTCTGATGTTGAACTTCATGGACATTCAGTATAATGAATGTATGAATGGGCGTAGGGCATTTACTGTGTGACTCAGGAGAATGTTACTGCTGCTTAATTGGGCAAAATAGTCCAAAAAAGAACACAGTTTTATCAAGAACTATTCCTTGTTTTTTTTTTTTTTTTCCTAGTAAAAATGCCATTACATTTACAGACTTATGGACAATGTGGAAAATTGTTAGCTCAAAGGGTTAAACCGGGAACAGCTGCTGGCTATGATACCATCACCCCAGAACTCATTCTTAACCTGGGCTCCGCGGCAAAGAAGTGGCTCGCTTCATTCCTGTCCCACATCTTGGAATCTGAGTCTATGCCCAAAGTTTGGCGTCGTGTGAAGGTAATAGCAGTTTTGAAACCAAAGAAAGACCCAACACTGGCCGCCAGCTATAGACCAATCTCTCTCCTCTCCGTGTGTTACAAACTCCTCGAGAGGCTGCTTCTGTCACGTATTTCTCACATTACAGAGAAATTCCTATCACCCGCCCAAGCTGGTTTCCGCCCAGGAAGATCTACCTGTGAACAAGCCCTGGCCCGCTCAACTTACATTGAAAATGGATTCCAGAAGAATTTAAAGACGGGTGCTGTCTTTGTTGATCTCACAGCAGCCTATGACACAGTCTGGCACCGTGCTCTCCTAGTCAAGATCTCAAGATGCCTGCCTCCATGGGTGGCCAACACTATATCGTTTCTTCTCCAAAACAGAAGATTCCGGGTGCATCTGGGTGACAAGTCTAGCAGATGGAGAATTGTCTCAAGTGGCCTCCCCCAGGGCTCTGTTCTGGCTCCTATGCTATTTAATATTTACATCAATGACCTCTCAGAAACTTCTTCAAGGAAGTTCAACTACGCCGATGACATCTGCTGTGCAACTCAGGCATCCAAGTTTGACATCCTCGAGGAAACACTCATGAAAGACATGTCTCTGATATCTGATTACTGTAAAAAATGGCGACTAATCCCTAGCACTGCAAAAACGGTATCATCTGTTTTCCATCTACACCATGCCTCGGCCTCACGTGAGCTTAATGTGCAGCTTGATGATATGAGAATCCGGCATGAAGCCCATCCAGTCTATCTTGGCGTTACTCTAGATCGCACACTGTCATTTCACGAACATCTCATAAAAACTGCAGCAAAGGTGGGCGCGAGGAATAACATCATTGCAAGACTGGCCAGCTCTTCATGGGGTGCGAGCACTTCCACACTACGATCATCATCTCTGGCATTATGCTATTCCACTGCAGAATACTGTGCCCCAGTATGGTTCCATAGCCCCCATGCCCACTTGGTCGATTCCAAATTATATTCCTCCATGAGGATAATTTCTGGAACCATCCGTTCCACCCCGGTTCCATGGCTGCCAGTTCTTAGCAACATCGCCTCGCCAGATATTCGTCGGGATGCAGCATCATCTAAGTTCATTTCCCACGTCTACGCTCGACTGGACCTGCCAATATACGTGGATATCTTCGCCCAACCTGTCCAACGCTTGACGTCTCGTCACCCAATCTGGTCCCCTATGCCTACACTGAACTTCTCTGTTCCAGTCTCTTGGAAACAGAGTTGGCAGTCAGCTGAGGTAAAGAACAAACACCTCATCACAGACCCCTGCAAGCGTCAACCTGGCTTTGACCTAGCACGTTATGATTGGGCCCTCCTCAATCGCTATCGAACAGGCCATGGCCGGTGCGCTGCTATGTTCCATCGCTGGGGAGCCAGAGACGACCTGAACTGCCCCTGCGGCTACAGACAGACTATGACCCACATAGTCAACGACTGCCACCACTCCAGATTCAAAGGAGGTCTCGAAACTTTACATCAGGCTCAACCTGACACTGTTGACTGGCTACAGAAGAAGGGCAAACTCTAGAAGAAGAAGAAGCTCAAAGGTTTAATCTTGTACAGGTCTGTGCAAATGATTTAAAACATAAGATAGCAGATAAAATTTAGGTGGTTGCAAATGCAATTCTTACCTACTCTATTCTTGAAGAAGTGGAATTTCTGGCAAGGTTGGATAGTGTATCCCCACATAGCAATAATCTCCTGAAAGAGTGTAGCCACTGTTGCCTTTATGCAAGTTTAGTGTTCTGTAATTGGACATGGTTTCTGCTACTCACTCAATGAGATGTGCCTCTATGTCCATCCATCCAGTGCTTCACTTGACATATTTACATTCTCTTCTAGCCTCTGTGTCGAGGCTTGTTTCTTATTTTAGTTAACAGGTGATGCTTGTTTTGACCAAGTTTAGATGGTGACATTTAATAGTGATAAGCTTCCCATCATTTTTTCCATGTGCATAGAAATTATTACTATAGCCTGTTAATAGTTTAGCGATTTCTTGGAATTCCTAGTTTTAAAAGAAGCAGGCCTGCCTTATGATAATAATAGAACTGTGACTAGAACAGTTTTCCTACCATTATCCAGTTTATGGCTTTCAACAAAGACTTCCTGGAAATACAAAGCATATTTTCAGTGATTTTCTGGCAAATAGGGTTGTATTGGTGAGCCGATACAGTAACTGCACTTTTATTGCCATAAGTACTCCACTTTACAGTTATTTTAAATTTAATGCTTTAGATTCGATAGTTCCAGATATGAGTGTGCTTAAACAATCCAAGAAGCAAGGAAATGCCTTGTAAATCTTGGGATGTCTTAAAAGCTTTCTTCAGTCAGTCAATATCAGATACCTACTAAAGCCCATTCCTGGAATTGATGGTAAATAAACAACCATCAAGAAATAATAGTACTATAAATATGGTTATTTCCATAGATTCTTCACTGAGTATAGAGTAAACTTGTAAATCTTGTATGAAAAGGGAATCTTTAAAAATACATGAATGAAAACAGGTTTTAGTATCAATTAAGACTATATCAGTATTTCCACTGGTGGTCTTAAAGTACTAAACTCAACTTTCCTTTAATAACACTTTCCATTCCTGGAATATAGAAATAACTTTAACATAATAAACTTTTGTTTTAACCTGACATATTCTCTTGCTAAGCTACCCGCTAATTGTGTATGCTGATCAAGAAGCAAGACTGATTTATTCAGCTTTTAGACTCTTGAGATTAGCAATATTTGGTTAAATTACTTGTTGAGCTGGGAAATCAATTGCATTTATGTGTAAAGCTTGTTTGGGCTCACTTTCAAGTGTGGCTGAATCTGTTTTTATAATTTGTCTACAAGACTGTGAGGCTTGAAATCCCATTAGAACTTAGGGTCAATTTATTTGTATGTAAGAGCACATGGGTTTTAATTTGTAAGTACCTGGAAAACGTAGAGGGTTCTATAAGCCAGCTCTGGCGTGAAAGCACTTTTAGCTTGTACCTGTGAGATGCTTACATTCTACTTGAAAATGAAAAGTAAAGTAAATTAGTGAGGTGGATCTATGATGTCAGAAACCATTTTCTGCCTGTTGGATTACCTTATTATTTCAATAAAAAATGAAAGGTCAACATAGGTATATATTAATGAGTTTTAACATAATTGAATACTGGTCCATTTAATAAAATTTTTTTATTTTGCAGCTCTGGGTGTGTGAAATCTCATAGTTCTGGGGGGGGTGTCTGTTTTTTTTTTCATTTCTATTCAGAGAGGAAGAGGGAGAGGGAGAGGGAGAGGGAGAGGGAGAGGGAGAACAAACACATTGAAACTTCCCCTGGTGTCACTAGCCAAGCTGATGTTCAAAGCCAATTTATGCACATAGCAAGACCCACGCCCCACCAGATGCATTATCTTCTAGTGCCACTGATTTTTAAAAAAAGCATTAAGGAACTCTAAAAGTGAGGCTAAAATGTTTGGATGGTACAGGCTTCACCAAGCATATAGATTTATAGATGCAAATTTATTGTATCTATTTTATGATACCATTCTTTAATATGAAGTTAAAATTTTGCTTGAATGGCAAACTGTGCTAAAACTGGTCTTACCTTCGTCTTAAAGCTTTGAAAGAAACATTTCTCCACATTCACACTGTTAAGTCACGTGTATCTTTTTACAATCATTTACTGACTTTCTTCATGTATTGATTTAAAATTTATCATCAGGTCTCTCTTTTATGCTGTGCATGATTCTGGGAACTTGGGAAGCATTAAGAGTCATGGTAATCTTTAAGGAAGATTGCACTTAGATATTGTCAGAAATAACACCTTCAAATAAGTAAATTAGATAGTATTTCAGAAAAATGATAGATACTGTAAAATGAAGGAGATGGAATTATTCAGACATTAGTCTGTGTAATTAGGCAAAGACTGAGCTCCAGGCATAGTTCTGTCAGTGAGATAACTTTGTGATGCTCCAGTGGCTGTCAAACATAATCCTTTACCTATTATTGAAACTGCTAGGGAATGTCTGCTTCATCATACTAGGTTTGATTCTAATGGTAGACAAAATACTACCTTCATGTACCATAATATGAGAAGAAGCTTAAATTATGGAAATTAGCAGGATCCTAAAACACCATCTATGTTCTTTTTTTTATAACTCCATGTGATAGTGAGAATATTCTTTTAGACATTCATTAATTGGATTAGTTTAGTCATTGATGGTTTGTTATATCATTTTTTAAAATTTAATTTAATTTTTCACTTTATTGGTAGGTTAATGGTTATAGTACAATTGATATATGAGTCTAACATCTCATCTCCTCATCACAGGTGCTTACAAAAACACTCTCTCCCCAGATGCATCAGGACCCAAACACCCTTCAATCCCATCTCTTTCCTTCCTTCCACCAAACCCTTTGCTTTGGTGCAAGATGTTGGGACTGGACTATTAAGTTTGTGGCTTGAGAAGTTGTTAGTAGTCAAGGTGCCTTTCTATTATAGTTTAAATTCAGCCTGTTTATTGAAACTAGGAGACATTGTTATCATTCCTCTGATGATGAAACATTAAGTAAGAATTTTTCTGGGCATAGATACCTGTTCAAATTTCTACCCTTAGTCTTATTAAATAGTGATGATTCTTCTATAGGACTAAAATTATTCCCCAATACAGTCATATATTGTATGCACAACTAGTCAAATATTCATCCATGTCACACAACCTGTATCATAAGAAATCTCCTAAATAAATATAGACAACTTAAAGTACCTAATGAAACAGTTTCTATGTAGACTTTGATATCCTCCTCACTTACCTCCTATTACATGTCCCTCAATCACTCCAAAGCTAACCTTTTCAAAGTAAGGACTACAAAAGCTGAATAAGGGCAACCGACTGGAATATTCATGATGAGTTGAGACCTCTAACAGATCTCTCTCTCCACTGTCACTGGTCATCTCTATCAGGAACAACAAAACAGACCCCATTGTGGGCTCCTATAGGACCTGGCCCTCAATGTGGATCAACAATGGTACAAACTGTTCCATTCTCCAAAGGAAGATTGGACAACATACTATACCTACTACCTGAGGAAGATGGGTCCTGAAATTAGCGCAGCCTGGAATGTTCCTAGCCATGACCACAGAATGTGAGCTCAGACCTATAGGGATGCAGAGGTTGCACAGGCTCCTGTGCTGAATATGGGCCCCAGGTCAAATCAGTGGGGTTTACAGTTAACAATATTTTTATACTTTCCCCATATTTGGGAGCTACTCTCTTCCCCGATCTAGCTTTCTAGGATCCAGCTTTCAAACTATGATACCACCTCCCCAGATAATAACCTGGGTCCACCTGCATATTAGATGTCAGGCTCAGGCAAAAACTAGTAAAGTCATGGGCCCCTCTGGAATCTACCTAAAATAGACCTATAAGTTTTTTTCCAAAATGGAGACCCAAATCTTCATCTGCAATATTCTTGCCTTTAGGTTCATGGTTAGTCAACAATTTGTTCTACTTTATATCTTAACTATTTTTCAGCCACCAGGTTCCAGATGCTACCATGATGCCAACCTGACTTCCCTGGGTAGATGACCCACCAATGTGTCCTGGAACCCTACCTCCTCAGATCCCTGCTCCAATAGGGAAAGAGAGAGACAGGCTGGGAGTATGAACTGACCTGCCAACACCCATGTTCAGAGAAGCAGAAGCCAGACCTTCCATCTTCTGGACCCCACAATGATCCTGGGTCCATACTCCCATAGGGATAAATAATAGGAAATCTATCAAGGGAGGGGGTTGGATATGGAGCTCTGGGGGTGGGCATTGTGTGGAAATGTGCCCCTCTTATCCAATACTCTTGTTAATATTTCCATCTTATAAATAAAAAATTAAAAAAAAGAAATATCCTAAATAAAGGGATCAGGGTTTTAGATAATTAGTACTTTTTCTTGAAAGTATGTGCAATCTAGAGCATTGATATCCATTGCATTTTTAAAAGTAAAACAATAACAAACAATGTCAGCTACTTTATCTCAGCTGTTTTAGCTTTTCCTTCTGAAAGCCTCTAATGGAATTACTGTCTTTTTAGCTAACCAACTTGTGGAGTTTGTGGGTAGTGGTATTCAATATTTATGAAATGCTTGTTTTCTCATAGGATAGAAGCTACTGATTTTTTTTAAGCAACTACCAGAATTTATTAAATGCTAGTTGAGGTTGCATTTTCATTTTAACTTTTAGAATGGTAGAAAACATGGCAGATACACACTCTGAGGAAAACCAGAAACACAACTTAAAAACTTTTAGTGTAACGTTCTTTGTTATCGAGTAAAGCAGCCTCTAGAGAATGAAGAAAAGCTACAGTCCCCGTCCACATCATTAGGAAGATCGGCAATGTTTCACCCAAACTGTGCTTCTGATGAGTCATTAACTACAAAATATACAAGGAAATTTAAATTACTATATTCAAAAAAGTCCAAAGATTCATGTGAACTCATGAGTACAATGATGTTATGTTTATTTATGGAGCTGGCACCTTGAAGATCATAAACATTTATTATTATCATTACTATTTTTTTGGTGTGGAAAGCACCAAGATTTCTAAACAAGATATAGAAGACAGTATAAACAGCCCCTGGCTGTTGTTATTTTGTGGATGCTTTTGCTTAAAATCCATTTACCATTTAGGGGAAGTTTTGTTTAGGGGATTGGCTTGACATATTCAGTGTCTGAGTCCTTGGATTTTAATCTTAGTTACCGTAGCCAAAGGCAATTCACTTCTTTGAGCAATTGAGAAAGTAAATGTTGTTAAAGTATCCCACACCAATTGAATAAAATGAAATTTATATCTTAGTGATAAAGCAATATGCTGTTTCAGCACAGTCATTATTTAACAGTCATTGGAGTAATATAAATCTATACAATTGTGCTTCAGTCTTCTTCGCAGTCATCTCTAAACACAAGAGTAAATAAAATAAAGCTTTACTCTGGTCAAAGCATCCCTTCAATTTTCCCTGTGGGATCTGACTCCCAGTTTCTCAGTTTTCTTTCTAATGAGAAACCATAATTGCTGTTGGGGTGGAATGCATAGATGACATCCAAACTGAGTACAACTCTCCAAAGAATGGTGAGGTGAGTTATTTGGAGACTCCTAAACAAAAGAAGCGATGATAAAGCAGGTCCAGTGTCTATCTGATTCTTCACAGTCAGGTCCTGTGGGATGTTTTGCATTGACGGCTCCTTAGTCATTATTATCCCAATCAAACCAGTTTTCACGATGATATTCCATATCCCATTTTCATCACTATGTGAAATGTAGTATTGAGAGGGACAGATATCTTTCACAGAGCACAACAGGACACTGTCCAGATGAACTCCTGATCCAATCTGTCAGGCCTTGTTTCTTACTTTATGATCCCCCCCCCCAGGCCAGCTGGTTTTCCCTCATCAGGCTGATAGTGGCTCATTTCACACATACCACTCATGACTTCTATGAAGTATAAAGCAGAAGATCAAAAGCAGGTAGGAAAGAAAGATGTAGAGAGTGAAATGAAATTTGAAATAGATGTATTTGGAAGAAAACAAAGGTCTATAAAAGTTCAAGTTTCATGTTGATGATTACTGACCTTGTATGCAAAACCTTCTGAGACTGTCGAGATTCGTGGAAATATTTGCTTGTCTCAAATCCATTTTTTTTCTAGTTTTCATAATGAGCAACTCATCTCTCATTTGAAAGGTTCAGTCTTTTCAGGAAAAGTTTGGTAAGGCCAGGCATTTGAACACTCAGTCACATGCAGCAGCGCCAAGCACATGGAGGACAGCTGACTCCACAGAGCCAGGGACTTGGGTAAGTGCCCAGTACTGGAAGCATCTAAACTGATTGCAAATTCTGCCTTTTTGGTAAACTTTAATGTTTTTTTAAATGATACAAGACAATGTATCATTAAAATGACACAAACTTCTAATGATATGATTCTAGTGATGGCTGGAGGACAAGTTGGGAAATTTCTTAAGCATAGTGAAACGAAGTGGAAAATAATCAAGTTTGGGTGCAGAAATGTAGAGCCGAATTTTTATTTTGATTACTGCAGCTCTTTCCCATTTTTTAAAAAATTATAGTAGCAGATAATATGAACTCTTGGTAGATTCTTCAATTTTAAGGTCAGAATTTGAGTTCCAAAGTTGTGTATGATTTACCACACTGTTGAATTTTAAACTCAATTCTTACCCCCAGTCCATTGACAACTCCATAGATGTTTCATTAATGGAAATAAGACAGCTAATCTATATTAAATTTCTTATAAGGGCATCATCATATCATGAAATCTGGCTGAAGAGGGGTGGTTTTCTAGTTACATTTCTAGTTACAAACATGATATGATAATTGAAAATAATTCTGGTTTGATTTTCTGTTAAATGAAAATTATTTCACCGATTAGCCTGATATGAGTAGAATTGACATGAGATCCACTTAACCTGTGAGAAACTATGCATGCCTTGGAGGTAACACTGTGATTTTCGTTTTGTAGTTCTCCAAAACTCCTTTTCATTCTGCCTTCCCTTTGAAGAAACCAGTTAATTTTCATGTTAAAAAAATATCCCTCACTTCTTAGCCATGTATATTTGAAATAGCAATCTTTTTGATTCCTAAAGGTCTGATATCATTTGTCTTGCTAGCCTGAATGAATCTTATAACTCATTTATGAGACTAAAGAAAGGCAAGCCTGGACTATCAGTTTAAATTTGGTAGCAACAACAAGGGGATTGACTTGAATGAAACAGTTAATTATTTTAAACAATGCATAATAGGAAATATCAGTTATTATTTTATTTTTAGGTCATGAGCTTTATTTTCTGAGCCATGTAGCTGAACTGTTATTTGAATCGTTACTCCTAGTTATACAGATTCAAATGTCTGAAATTCCTTTTGGTTTTTCTTCACTAAATTATGTAATACTTAGTTAAATATAAATATAAAATAAAAATCTATATGCCTTTTTTCTATTGTGTGTGCTTTCATTTTAAAGATGATTTTTTAGGAATATCTCCCAATAAATTTTATTGCTATGCTAACAGGTTCATATTGTAGCATTTTATTTTTCATTCAAGATGTATAAAGTCCCCTCTTTTTTAAAAATTTTTTTTTATATTTTATTTTATTTATTTATTCCCTTTTGTTGCCCTTGTTGTTTTATTGTTGTAGTTATTGTTGTTGTCGTCGTTGTTGGATAGGACAGAGAGAAACGGAGAGAGGAGGGGAAGACAGAGAGGGGGAGAGAAAGCTAGACACCTGCAGACCTGCTTCACCGCCTGTGAAGCGACTCCCCTGCAGGTGGGGAGCCGGGGGTTCGAGCCGGGATCCTTATGCCGGTCCTTGTGCTTTGCGCCACCTGCGCTTAACCCGCTGCGCTACAGCCCGACTCCCAAGTCCCCTCTTTTGTTAATAAAATCTTGTAATAATGATGCAGAGATAAGAAGGAATTGAATTTTCTGCTAGGAAATCTTATTTTAATTGTACCTTTTAAACCATGAACAAACGCTCTGATTGTGATCTCTTATATTATAGCAACAAACACCAAACTACTGAAGATTTCTGTTTTGTAGCTTTTCCAACAGTTTTTAATAATGTTAAGTTCAGTTTAAAAAGTGTCCTTTAAAATATACTAAACACCTGTTAGTAATGTTTGCTCATAAAGAATTTACTTTTTTGGTTAGTTTACCGAATTTGTGCTTTTTTTTTTTTTTCTTATTAAGCAAGGGTTATAACCTGGATCAAGAATATAGATTAAGCTTTATCTGTTCATCTATATTTCATCTTTATTAAAAGTAACAAAGCTGAAAATAAGGTATAATAGATGTCTAAGACATCATAAATACTAGGTTGAATCTTAACAGATATTTCAGTATTCATGAAACTCTGTCTTGAATACACTTGGTTACTCATATGTGCCCTTGAAGTGGAAAGATAGTCATAGAAAAAATATATAATTGAACATAATTCTTTCAACATTTTTTACAGAGACTGTGATGTAAATTTCATATCGTTTTTTGTAAAATGCTATTTTAAAATTTTTGAACATTTAAGAAATATGAAACTGCTTTTTCTTATAGTTCTTGCAGTGAAAGGTGATGCCTTATAATGATAGATAATGACAAGAATTCAGCTTGCTTTATTGAATACTGCTTTCAAGTCTTAATTTTTCTAGAACTCAAAATGAAATGCACTATCTCAAGAAATTAAAAGGAAAACAAGGATTTTATGTGAATTTAGAATTATACACGAGTCTTTATCAATTTTAATGGCTAAGATATTTTTTAAAGTGTTATGCAGCTGAAGTTTGGGCTAAAAAATCAATGATTCCTAAAAATAGCAAAGTTTAAATCAGAGAATATGATTTTATATTTGCTATTTCTGTTGCTATATATGTGTAAAGTCCATATGGTAAATACAAAGACTATTGCTAGTTTGATTGAAAGGAAGCAAAGCTAAACAAAAATGTCAATAGCTTTACTTATAAAGTAGTTATTTTATTTATTTATGAATAGGACAGAGAGAAATTTAGAGAGGAGGGGAAGATAGAGAGGGAGAGAGAAAGACACCTTGGACCTGGGAGGTGACAGCACCTGGTTGGACACACATGTTACAATGTGCAAGGACTTGGGTTCTAGCCCTGGTCACCTCCTGCAGGGGGAATGCTTTGCAAGTGGTGAAGCAGTGTTGCAGGTGTCTCTCTGTCTCTCCCTATCTATCACCTCCTTCTCTCTCGATTTTTGTCTGTCTCTAATAAAAAACAAACAAGCAAAAAAAAAAAGATAGACACCTGTAGACTTGCTTCACCACTTGTGAAGCAACCGACCGGGATCCTTGCACTTGTCCTTGAGCTTTGTACGATGTGCGCATAAGCCGGTGCAAACCTGGTGCATTGCCACTCACTTCAAATTATTTTATAAAATGCGAGACTTGAAAATTTTTCTGATATCACAGTCACTTAATGTGAAATAGATTCATTTTTAAAGGGAGACTTAAGAACACTTCATGTCAGAAGTCAATTTTCAATGTTAGACCTTTGTCACAGGCTAGGATTTAAAGTATGATATTTGCTCAAGTATGCTTATTTAATAAGTTGCCAGAGTTTATTTAACTACATGACCTCTCAGTTGAACATAACATTTAAACCACTAAATATAAAGAATATAAAGTTATACATTACATGAATTGCACTTTCAAATGAAATCATTGTCCATACATATTTTTGGCTGTCATGACTTGCAGGGACAGAGCTCCTGAGATGTAGTTGAATTCATAGATACTGATAAATAAACTACAACAAAGAATTAAGCAGTCTGAAATGAAAGAATGCTGACATTGATAAACTGTTGTCTAAGCATAGCACAATTTTAGAACTATTATAGAGTGAAGTAAATTGACCAGCTGGAGAATCATCATGATAGAGGACTAACTTGAAATAAAAGCTGTTTCTTGGGAGTCGATGGAGAGATATCTTTAGAAAGAAGGTGGGCCTGAAAAGCAGAACTTTTTGAATTTAGGTAGAAAACTGCAAAATAACCTATGTAGGCAAACTGCCTATTTTAAAATCACTTTATTGGGGGATAATGATTGAGCTTTGTACTATGTGCGCATAAACCGGTACAAACCTGGTGCATGGCCACTGACTCATGGGTACTATTTCTCATCTCCCAGTGGCTTCCCAATCTTTCCGACACCACGTGAGAACTCCAGTGCTCTCAACATTCCCTCCCTTCTGTCCTTCCCCAGAGAATGGTTAGGATGGGTATGAAATTACAGAGACCTGAGGTTAAGCAAGTGAGTAAAGATGCTATTTTAGGATCTAGCCTTTTGCTTTCTCATACAATTAAATTATCTCCTAAAATTGTTGGAAATTATGAACTTTGTGAAGGAAATAAAATGGAATGACAGATCACAAGGGAGTGACATGATATGGGATGACATGATCTGGTAGTCTATTGATAGAACTCATCACACATAGTACAAAATGTCATTATTATTATTATTTATGAGGTCTAGTTAAGCAAGCCAGGGTTTCACACATATGCACACAAGCAACTATTTAATACCCCTGAGCTAAGCTAACTTTTAGCACAATTTTTTATTTTGGAGAAACACACACATACACACATTCTCTCTCTCTCTGTCTCTCTCTCTCTCTCTCTCTCTCTCTCTCTCTCTCTCCACTGATCTACTATCCATGAAATTCTATTCTTTCTTTTGTCCTGGGATCCATCCATGGTGCTGGGGATCAAAGTCAGTGCATCATGCATGGAAGACATATACACTATTGCAGGACCACTTCTTGGACCCATAGGTGTCATGATTATTTAAAAAAGCACAAAGTTCTTTTTTTCTTTTTTTTTTCTTTTTTTTTTTTAACCAGAGCACTGTTCAGCTCTGGCTTATGGTACTGCAGGGGATTGAACCTGGGACTTTGGACATGAGAGTCTGTTTGCATAACCATTATGCTATCTACCCTCTGCCCAGAAAGCACAAAGTTCTACATGCTTTGATCAGAGGAAAACCACAAGAGTAGGGTTTCTAGTGTGAAAGAGGGATCACTACTTCTTTTCTTATAAATGTTTTGTTGTTAATTCAGTTCTTTAGGACATAGTCAGATCAAAGTAATACAATTTTGCCTTAATACATATGTGTTGCTGATTGACTCAATCCCATAGATTTAAACTGCCATCTCATTTACTCAGGTAGCAATGTCTTTCTTTAGAGCTCCTGTTTTTAGGTTCCTCTCATAAAGTCACAGTAAATAAAAAGGAAAATGTGCTTTCCAATTAGAACAACAATTAGAAATAGAATCTCAACTACTGCAAACCTTGTTGCTCTCTGTCACTTAATTGTGGATGCTCATTAGGATTGCAGGGTTATTTATGCCTCTGTGGTGGAGGACATTTTCTTACAGTTCCCTTGGTCAGTTCAGGGAGCTGTTATGGATATTAAATACTAACTCCACATTTTTATTTGGCTTTTCAATCACTTTTTCTGTTTTTTTTTTTCCTCCAGTAAATGTACTTTCTTATTTCAAAAGTTAAGATAAGTTTTCTTTTTGTTCCAGCATGCATGAATTTTCAGAGAGTGTTTAAAACTTTTTGAGGAAGTGAATGCTTTACAGTGCAGTCATTGTTACATGAGTATAATTTCATTATGCACCAGGCCACCAAAATTCTAGCAGAAAGATACTAGCCTTTGATTTCTTACATATAATTCAAGAATATTTATAATTTTAAATTATCGTAATGTTACTCTATCTAGCTAGTTAATTGAATAAGGAATACTTTTGGGGGTTAGGATTATGGGGATACAAAATTTTGGTGGTGGGTGTGGTATTAAACTATATATTGTAATTTTACAATCTTTTTTTTAAATTTATTTTTTATTTAAGAACGGATAAATTAACAAATCCATAGGGTAGGAGGGGTACAACTCCACACAATTCCCACCACCCAATCTCCATATCCCACCCCCTCCCCTGATAGCTTTCCCATTCTCTATCCCTCTGGGAGCATGGACCCAGGGTCATTGTGGGTTGCAGAAGGTAGAAGGTCTGGCTTCTGTAATTGCTTCCCCACTGAACATGGGCGTTGACTGGTCGGTCCCTACTCCCAGTCTGCCTCTCTCTTTCCCTAGTAGGGTGGGTCTCTGGGGAAGCAGAGCTCCAGGGCACATTGGTGGGGTCTTCAGTCCAGGGAAGCCTGGCCAGCATCCTGATGGCATCTGGAACCTGGTGACTGAAAAGAGAGTTAACATACAAAGCCAAACAAATTGTTGAGCAATCATGGACCCAAAGCTTGGAATAGTGAAGAGGAAGTGTTAGGGGGGTACTCACTGCAAACTCTAGTGTACTTCTGCTTTCAGGTATATATTTTTCAGTAGTTTATGGATACGTGTGAACATATGCTCTCTCTCATAGAAACTGGTGTATATCTAGGTTTTGGGTCTTTGTTAGAAAGTGAACCACCTGGGATGGAATTAGAGAATACTATGTAAAGAAAGGTCTCACCCGAGTAATGAAGCTGAAGGGTTGTCATTCCACACGTGAAGTCTCTGGACACAGTCTGAGCTGAAGCATGTTGAGGTGGCAATCGTTGCGTTGATTAGGTTGTGATTGGCAGATGCAATATTATTTGATATGGATTGGGAGAGGCATACGGGAAAGTGGGCCCTATCCAAAGGTTCAAGGACTGCGGGAAGTAGAGGCTCTATAGTGGAGATGTGAGATCCCTGCTGTCTTAGGGTTCAAAAAGACAATGGAAAATTAATGTTATCATTGCATTATTTGGTAATTGGGTTAACTTGGAAAAGACCTTCTGTTAGGGTTTGCTGTACAGAATCTTACAATCTTTTATCCAACTAATAACAAATAAATTTAAAAAAATATGTATAGTGTAATGGCAGAAATTATAGGGGTGTGATCTTCCTATGATACATTTTCCTTAGTTATAGAACACTCTCCTCATCCTAAAGAGTTCCCTCAAAACATGTGGAGTTTTCTTGTTCTGAACTTATGTTTATCACACTTTTTTTTTTTACTGTGACTCATGGTTGAATTATTCATTGAAATTTAATTCATACACACATACATATTACAGCATGTGAAAAATAATCCATTACATTTACTTTTATTCTATTTCAATCGATGTCATTTAGTTTTATTCTGTAGTATCTCATCTTGTCCTATTTCATGAAAAAATTATTTTACTGACCCATTAAACTAGTATCCTGGCATGGTAGTTATTTCAAAAATTCTTCAAATTTAAACTAGTATTTTTCATTGGGGCCTGTCAGATGTAGCATTCTGATGGTAATCAGCAATGCTCTAGAGGGCCATGCATATAGCTTAAACACAAAACACTTGTTTGTCCTATTGTTTATACTTGCATTTAGTCAAGAAAAATTCATTTATTTAAAATTTTAAATATAATGCAAAGGAAAAAAATGAAATACTTTTATTTCTTCAAAATCCAAATAGCTGCTCTTCTCTAAGTTCTATTCATATTTATATATTTCTACAAGTATCTTATTTGGACTAAACTAAATAACCACTGTAGTTCCTTTAGTAACTGCATGATGCTGGGTGATTGCTTTTGTATAAATCTTTGGCTCAGAGATATTTTTGTTATAATGAAACTTAATTTTATACCTTTTTTTTCTTTTGTTGGTAGACACAGAAATAGAGATGGAAAGGGGATAGAGAGGGAGAAAAGATATGTACATCACTGCTTCACTGTTTGTGAAGATACTCCCTGTTGGAGGGGACATGGGACTTGATCCCATATTGTCTCATATGGGGATGTGTGTTTATTTATTTATTATTTATTTATTTATTAGGTATGAGAGTGTGTTTCGTAAGAGAAAGATAGAAAGAATGAGAGAAAGAACCAGTGTGTAAGCACTAGGGATTGAGCTAGGAACCTCAGACATATAAATCCAACAATCTCAGTTGAACTTTAAGTGCCTTCAACTCAAACTTTCTTTTGATGAGTCACTTTAAAACATTAGTACTACTGTTAATTGAAAGTTGAGAATAATGAATCCTTAATTCTATTCTTTTAATTATTGATTTTCAGCAGAAGGATTTAGTATAATCATCACTTAGAGAAATCTTTGAATTGTCTTTTTAAATAAAGAAAACGGAGACAATATAGTGTGAATTGAAATGTTTAAATATTGCCGTCTAAATACATCAAACATCTACTGAAAGAGCTACAGCAATATATTACCAGCAACACAGTCATAGTAGAGGACTTATACACCCTACTTTCTGAACTTGACAGATCATCCAGGCAAGAAAATCAATAAAGAAATGAGGAAGCTAAATAAAGAGATAGGCAAACTAGAATTTTTGGACATTTTCCAAGTAAAAATGGTGATTTCACCATTTTCAGCCCATCTTGGACTGAGTTTGAAGAAATCCTGTTAAGTGAAATAAGTCAGAAACAGAAGGATGAATATGGGATGATCTTCTTCAAAGGCAGAAGTTGAAAAACAAGATCAGAAGAGAAAACACTAAACAGAACTGAGACTCTGGGGTGAATGGGTGGGTTGGGGTCGGGGGGTTCAGGTCCTGGAACAGGATGGCAGAGGACCTAGTGGGGGTTGCTTTGCTAGGTGGAAAAAATGATAAATGTTATGCATGTACAAGCTATTGTATTTACTGTATACTGTAAAACATTAATCTCCCATTAAAGAAATAAAAAAGAAATGCTTAAATATAAGTAAAGCTTTTGCATATGTCTACATATAAGTAGTTGCAAGTAGAAAAAATATTTATGAAATTCATTTTATTTTTCCTCAAAGTATTTTATTTTTAGTATGTAGCTAAGTTGGACTTACTTACTATTTATTCAGGAGCTGTTTTTAGCTATCTTATATTATCTACAACATATATGTAATAATTAGGGATAATATTTAGCTACATGGCTTCATTTTCCACATTTAAAAACAAAGATATTTTATTAATATCTTTATTAAAAGTATTTTACTAAAAACATAAAGGTATTTTATTCTTTGTTTCAGGGTATTCCTCAGAGTGATGTCATAAAGGTTACAATTATGGCCCTTCAAAAAGTTCAACAAATAACATAAAAATAAATGAATGTTAATGAGAACAATGTTGAAAATGACTTGAGGTCTGGCAAAATGGTGCTTTAAGTTATCAGCTGTTCATTTGTGATTATTACTTCTTTGGACAAACAGAAATGTAGAAATAAAAGGAGAAATAAAAGTGTTAATCCAATAACAACTTATTTGTGTGTTTTTTATGTAATCTTAAAATTATTTCATATTAAAAACTTGTTATAATGAGAGAGGGAGAGAGGGAGGGAGAAGGGGGGAGAGGGAGAGAGAGTGAGTGAGAGAGGGCGGGGGGAGACAGAGAGAGATGATGGCGTGATGAAGGAAATCAGAGCATGACTCTAATTCTAGCTTACTGTGATTCTGGATGTAGAACTGAGAGCTCACGAAGCTTGGGCATGAAAGGCTGGTGCAACACCTCCCAAGTCCAACATCTATCTCCATGTTCGTATGTGGAAGGACAAAACCATCTGAAAGTGAAAGGTTGATGCTCTTTTTTTTTAAAGTATTTTATTTATTCATGAGAAAGATAGGAAGAGAGAAAGAACCAGACATCACTCTGGTACATGTGCTGCCAGGGATTGAACTCAGGATTCTTGTTTGAGTCAGGGCTTTATCCACCGTGCCACCTCCTGGACCACAAGGTTGCTGCTCTTCTTTAAAACCCATTGAGATTAGACTATGAGTTTTCTTGTTGATGTTATTTCTTATAAAATGACAAGATAGCTTTGAGGGTGTTCTTAGATGGAACATTTGTCACTTCATCGATTGTCAAGGAGAGGGCAAGAAGAGAATAGCTCTCTAAAGCTTCCTGATACAATAGAACCTAAAATCTCATAAAGAAAATGATTTTAGAAAGAAAACCCTGGAGGAATTTATTACTGTTTTTTTCTTGCAGTTGTTAAAACTTCATTGACTCTTCGAAGCTGAAAGTCATGTCATCTTAGTCAACTACTAGTTGAACACTTTATGTGAGAGAAATGCAAATGGTGCGATTTCCCTAAGAACAGAGGCAATGATTGATGGAGAAAGACCCAGAACACAAATCGGTGTATACATTGCATAATTATCAGACTATATGACTCAATAGGCAAAATAATCAGTTAGCCTCTAAAAGGTAGTTTTTGGTATATCTAATCTATAAGTTGTGATGCTAGAATGAGTTTCCCCTAATAAATCTTTTTATTACCTCAGGATTCATAAAATATTCTCCAAAATTAGCTTCTATGAGTTTTACTGTTGTTAATATGACTACTGTATATCTAATGTACTTCTGATTAAAACTTTTGAGGGCAGAAACCCATTCAGAAATTCATATTCTATTGATATAGTGAAATCACAGTACATTTAAAAAAATATTTATTTATTCCTTTTTGTTGCCCCTGTTGTTTTAGTGTTGTAGTTAATATTATTGTTGTTGTTATTGATGTTGTTGTTGTTGGATAGGACAGAGAGAAATGAAGAGAGGAGGGGAAGACAGAGAGGGGGAGAGAAAGACACCTGAAAACTTGCTTCACCACTTGTGAAGTGACTCCCCTGCAGGTGGGCAGTCAACCCACTGTGCTACCACCCAACTCCCCACAGTAAATTTATTATTAGTGCTTATCATCAACAAATTTAACTAACCTTGGGTAAAACAGAGAGTGAAATACAATTAATTTAAGTAGGATGCTAGTCTTGTTTTTATTCTAAAACATGAATTTATTTATGACTGTAAATATGTAATAAGCAACATCATACTATTATTCTTAAGCTAACTTTAGCTCCTCTGAAACTCTTTAAGTATAACCACTTCCATATATGTTATATGACTTTATTATTTAATGTGATATCTATGTCTAGCATGACTTCTGAAGCAAAAACAAAATCCTGCTCATCATATGTCTTGTGTGAGGTTATTTTGATGCTACATATTGACTAATTGAATGCTATATTTTAATAATGTAGGAAGGATTTGAATTTCATTCTAAATTTAGTGGCAAGTTATGGCAAAGGTTAAAGCAAAAACAAAGCAGGAGAAACTTAAGGTATCTATTGAGGTTATGTAGGTTAAAAAGAATTCTATAATATTAGTAGATATAGGAAATAAATGTTTATTTTTTGAGTGAACTCAAATTGTACAATATACCACTGAATTTTGCTAGAAACATGTTAGTTTTACCATTTCTAAATAACCTTGGTGTGAATTTACTCCCTGCTGGTTTAAAATTCAGTTTCCTTTGGGATAACTTTTTTAGGCAGAGTTAATGTTCCACTCATCTCCTTCTCCTGTCTTATGTATTATGTGTGAAAAAGGAAGACAGAAACACAGGATAGTGTGGATTTATGAGCATAGACTCTCAAGTCAGATTAATTACCTGTGTTCAGATGCCATCTCTACCACTTGCTAGGTGAGTGATTTAAACCATGCTTTAGCCTCTCTTCACTTCAATGTTTTCACCTATAAAATAGGACAATTACAGTACCTATCTCATAAGTTTGTAGCAAGAACTAAGAAGCAATAAAGATAAATATTACTTTAGAGCTATGAAACATATTACTGATTATGTGATTAAGTTTTTATAGAAAATAATTTTATACATTATTTATTTTAACATATCTTACCGTTCTGGCATTGGTGAGGATATTTAGTCTATTTATCTTTTTCTCCTAATTAACTTTACAGGAATAGTCTCATCTGTTTGGATTTCCAGTATCATTGCTGACCTTGCTTTGTCAATTACTTGCATAACTTAGAACCTCTCTTCTCAAAAGAGTGAAGACACACTGGTTTATCATATCTCGAGTTATTATATTCCTGTTGACACATAATGTCGCACTGGCACTTCTTTTTTTAAGATTTTATTTATAAAATGGAAACACTGACAAAACCATAGGATAAGAGGGGTACAATTCCACACAATTCCCACCATCAGAACTCTGTATCCCATCCAATCCCCTGATTGCTTTCCTGTTCTTTAACCCTCTGGGAGCGTGGACCCGGGGTCATTATGTGGTGTAGAAGGTAGAAGGTCTGGCTTCTGTAACTTCTATAGCTCAGAGTTTTAAATACATTTACCAATTACCTATTGGCTTTGGGTAATCTACCTTCCATATACCTACCAATAACTGACTTCTCAGCAAGGCACAGCACATCATAATTTTATTTGTTTATTTCTTTAATTATTCTTTTTTATTGATTGAACCCATTATAAGATTTCAGAGCATTATGATATGCATGCACGTATTTATACTTCCCACCACACCGTTCACCAAATTTACTGTGCAACTACACCAAAGAAAGCGTCTGTACTCCCACTTTGCCTTTATATTCCCTTTGATGCCCACTATACTTTATAGAGTCTTAAGAGTCAGTTTATTATTTTTGCAACTTTATGTGCTTTATATATTTATATCCACATAGAAATGAAACTATCTAGTAGTTTCTTTTTCATTTCTTTACTTATTTTACTTAGCTTATCACTTCTGGTTCTACTTTGTTGCAAAATACACAATGCCATCTTTTTAATGGCAGAGTACTATTTTATTGTTCATTGACTACATCTTCTACAACTTCTCTATCAAGCTATGTTTAAATGAACATTTAGGTGACTTACATGTTTTGGATACTGAGACTTGGGTCCCCTTGACTGTATTACAGTTTTCCAGAGACAAAACTCCTCCTTTTTTTTTCTTTTTATTGATAGAGAGTTAAGTGAGAGAAAGACGGAGAAAAGGAGACACCAATAGCACTGCCTCACTGCTTGTGAAACGCCCTCCATATCCACAGGTTCCTGTACAATGGTAACACATGGATTCTACTAGCTGTGTCACTACCTGACCCTTGAAATTTTTTTCTTTTCTTTTTTTAAATTTTATTTATAAAAAAGAAACACTGACAAAACCATAGGATAGAGGAATACAAATCCACACATTTCCCACTACGAGAACTCTGTATCCCATCCCCTCCCTTGATAGCTTTCCTATTCTTTAACTCTCTGGGAGTATGGACCCAAGGTCATTGTGGGATGCAGAAGTGGAAGGTCTGGCTTCTGTAATTGCTTCCCTGCTGAACATGGGTGTTGACAGGTTGATCCATACTCCCAGTCTGCCTCTCTCTTTCCCTAGTGGGGTGACTTTCTGAAGAATCGGAGCTCCAGGACACATAGGTGGGATTGTCTGTCCAGGGAAGTCTGGTCAGCATCATGCTAGCATCTGGAACCTGGTGGCTGAAAAGAGAATTAACATACAAAGCCAAACAAATTGTTGACTAATCATGAACCTAAAGGCTGGAATAGTGCAGATGAAGAGTTGGGGGATGTCTCCATTCTGTAGGTAGCTAGTAGGCATATTTTAGTTATATTCCAAAGGGCCTGTGGCTATACTAGTTTTTTGTTTGTTTGTTTGTTTGTTTTTCCTCTGAGCCTGAAGTCTGATATGGAGGTGGATCCTAGTTATTGTCTGGGGAGATGATGTCATGGCTGGAAAAAGGACCAGAAAGCTGAATCAGGGAAGAGAGTAGCTCCCAAATACGGAAACAGTGTTTAAATATTGTTGATTGTAAACCCCATCGATTTGATGTGATCTGGGCCCCATATTCAGCTTAGCAGCCTATGTGACCTCTGCATCCCTGTAGATCCGAGCTCACATTCTGTGGTCATGAGTAGAAACATTCCAATCTGCCCTGATATTAGGACCCATCTTCCTCAGGTGTAGCATAGAGTATGTTGTCCAGCCTCCCTTCAGAGCATGGAACATGCTCTACCGCTGTTGATCCAAGTTTAGGGCAAGGTTCTATGGGGGCCCACAAAGGGGTCTATTTTGTTGTTCCTGATAGAGATGACCGGTAAGACCCTTGACATTTTTTAAGTGTGTATAACTCTTTTATACAGATGTACTTCCAGTTGTTTATTTTTATTTTTATTTATTAGGTCTGGCTCTTTAAATAAAACTCTGTATATAACCTATATTTGCTTCTATATATCTTATGGTTTCAACCTGATACCCAAGTCTTTATTCCATTGTGAGTTAACTTTTTTGTATTATATTAAGTGATTTTCTAGTGTCTTTTTTTCTACATGGTTGTCTGGTTTTCACAGTGCCATTTTCTGAAGATACTTTCTTTTACCCATTGTATATGTTCCTGGCTCATTTTATTTTTGAACTCTTTTCCATTGGTCTGTTTGTTTTTGTTCCAATATCATACTGTTTTCATTACTATTGATTTGGAGTACAGTTTGAAGTCAGAGAGCATGATGCCTCCAATTCTCCTCTTTAGATTTTCTTTAACTATTTGTGGGCTTTTGTGTTAAACTTTAGATTTGTTCTATTCCTTGAAAAATATGTCTCAGAGATTTTGACAGGGATTACATTTAATGTACAAGCTGCTTCAGAGAAGGTATTCATTTTAATGATTATCACTATCATTCCCATCTGTGCATGTGGGGTGGCTTCTCATTTATTTGTGTCTTTTATAATTTCTTTTAACATTGTATCACAGTTTTTGTTATAAAATTCTTTCACTTCCTCTGTTATATTTACTGCAAGGCATTTTATCTTCTTGCTGAAATTTTAAATGGAATTGTTTCTTTAATTTCCATTTAGTTTCCATTTCTTGAAACTCATTGATTGTGAATAAAAATGCAGGAGATTTATGTATACGTATTTTTTATTCTGTGACTTTGTTGAATTTATTCATTATTTACCACAGTTATTTTTATTTTTATTGATGCCTTTAACATTTCCTATATAGAGTATCCTGTCATCTGCAAATAGCAATGATTTTTTTCTTCCCATCTGAATTCCTTTTGTATCTTTTCTTGGTTTATTTTGTGTGTGTGTGTGTGTGCTGGGGACTGCAGAACTATGTTAAACAGTAGTGATTAGAGTGAACATTCTTGTCTATCTCAATAATTTAGTGGGAAAGTTCTCAACTTTTCACGATTGAAGTTGATGCTAGTCATGGCAGCCATATGTGGCCTTTTTTATGTTGAGGAATAGCTCTTAAACTTTTTATATTAAAAGGTTTCTTTTTTTTTCTTTCTTCTTTTTATTATTATTTATTTTTCCCTTTTGTTGCCTCTTTTTATTGTTGTTGATGTCGTTGTTGTTGGATAGGACAGAGATAAATGGAGAGAGGAGGGGAAGACAGAGAGGGGGAGAGAGAGATACCTGCAGACCTGCTTCACCACTTGTGAAGTGACTCCCCTGCAGGTGGGGAGCCAGGGCTCGAACTGGGATCCTTATACCAGTCCTTGTGCTTCGTGCCACGTGCACTTAACCCACTGCATTTCCTGCCCAACCCCCATCTTTCTCTCTCTTTTTTTTAAAGCCATAATTGGGTTTCAAATATTGCTAAGGCTTTTTAAGAATCTACTTGTAAGGTCTTCTGGTTTTTAATCTTTATTTTGTAGGCATGGTGTTTGACTTAAATGAGTTTAACCACTTGGTAGTGGTAGATTATCTTCTTCTTCCTTTTTCTCTCCCCTTCTTTCTTTTTTTTTTTTTTTTTTCTTTCTTCTTTTTTTACTAAACTTTTCTGCACTGGTGATCCAAGTATATTGACCTTGTAGAATGTTTTGGAAGTTTTGTCTGTCTCCTTGATATTTGAGAAGAATTTGAGCAGTGTATGTATTCATTCGTTGAAAGCTTTGTAGGATTCACTAGTAGACAATCTGGATATTGGCTATTGTTTTGTATTCTGGAGTTTGCATGTTTTCTACTTTTCAGTAATACATGTTCTTGTTGTTTCTCAGACTTGGAAATATATATATCACTATTCCTTGAATATGGTTTTTGTTCCTTTCTGTCTTTTCCTTGTAAAATTGTTATAACCAGTGACAGAACTCTCTGACCCAACTTTTTCAGATAGAAGGGGAAGAAAGAGAGAGAGAGAGAGACTATAGACCATAGCACTGAAGCTTCCACTGGTACCTTGTGGGCTAGAGATTCAAACCAGTGTTGTGTATATGGCAAAGCAGGTATGCTTCTAAGTCTCTCCATCTTGTCAGTCCCTCCATTGTTCTGATATGTACTTTTCTAATGGAGGTGGATGTTTCTCATAGACTTGTGTTGTTTTCTTAAGGCTTTTTCTCTCTCCTATTCCATTTGAGGTTTTTGTTACCATTTTTATCCTCTCATTATTATAATCCTTCCAAATAATCGTGGATTTAATCCATTGTGCTCTTGAATGATCAGTATATCTCTGTTTAAAGCCTTTAGTTCAAGTATTCATTCTTCGCTGCAAAACATTTTTTGTTCCTATATTTCTTAAACCCTCTTCTATATTAAAAGTTTCTACTTTCAGGCAGGATAACTTACCTGGATAGTGTACTTACTTGCTCATATGCATGAACTAGGTCCAAGTCTGACTCCTACCACACCAGAGGAAGTTTAAGTGCTGTACTATTTTTCCCTTTCTCTCACCTTTTAAAAAATTTATTAGTGATTTAATATTGATTTACAAAGTTATAAGGTAATTGGTATAATTCCATAGTTCTGTGTCCCCAATCCCTCCACTGGAAACGTCAGAAGTTTGCCCATGACCACAGATAGGGGTTGACAAATACATATTTGCATATTTTTATGGCCATGCCATCTCTTCCTTTCTAAATCACAGCTACTACTTCCAACAGCCTTTTTCTTTTTCTTGTTGCTTGTTTGTTCTTTTCTTTTTCTTTCTTCTCCCCCCCCCCCTTATCTTTCTGAGTCATGATGCAATTGGAATTCAGAGCCCTTTGGTCATCTTCCCCTAACATTTACCACTCTGGGAGTATGGGCCAAAATTCCTTCTGAAGTACAGAAGGTGGAAGTTCTGGCTTCTGTAATTGCTTCTCCACTGGACATGGATGTTGGCAGGTCAATCCATATCCCCAGCCTGTTTATCTCTTTCCCTAGTCAGGGAGGGCTGGAGAGATGAGGTTCTGGGACACATTGGTGAGGTCCTCTGCCCAAGGAATTCAGGATGAAATCATGGTAGCATCTGCAACTGCAACGTGGTGTCTGAAAGGTAACATGATATAATTAAGACAAAATGCTTAAATAAAAATAAACAAAAACTTAAAAGTAGGGACAGAGCAGATGGACATAGGGGTTTTAGGGTGAAAAGAAGCTAGGAAGTCTATTTTTGGTATGTTTCTAGGGGCCCATGACTTTGGTAATTTTTGCTGGAAGTGATCTAAAAATTTTGTCTGGGAGATGGTGTCAGAGTTGAGAATAGGCTATAAAGCTGGATCAGGGCAGAGAGTAGCTTCCACAATTAACTCTTTACCATGTCGATCTGACTCAGGGCCCATTCATATTTAGCAAAGGAGCCTGTATAACCTCAGAGTGCCTATCCGACTGTTTTCCCAGTATATAGTCACAGCTGGGAACATTCTAGGCTGCTCTCATTTCAGGGCCAGTTTTCCTTGAATGTCACAATAGGATGACCCAGCCTCCCTTCAGAAAGTGGAGCAGTCTCTACTATTGGTAATTCATAGTGAGGGTACAGTAGTTCACAAGACGGCTTATTATGACATTTTTGATGGAAGTGACGAGTGATGGTGGAGAAAGGGACCTGCTAGAGATCTAGGTCCACAGAATCTATGGGAGGATTTAAGGATTCTCTGACTAAAGCCCCTGGTGGTGGGGTGGCCTGGCAGTGACCAAAAAGGCTGTCATTAAATGAGCCAGTCTCTTGCCCTCTTCCAGCTTTTGTAGTCTCTTCTTTACCTCTGCAGCTTAGGCTTTCTCCCAGTTGTTCAAAGTGTTGAGTATCATTTGTTGTATCCAAACAGGTGCTAAGTTTGTGGAGTCTGCCCTCAAGTTAGGGAGGAAATACACCTAGCACTTTAGTGGGTTCTAAGTTAACCTTGAGTTATACTGCATTTACTTGTTTGGTAAATGTTTGGTGATTCTAATTAAGGCTGTCATAAAGACAATAGTTGTCCTTTAGTTGATAAATACGTTTTGCCAGTTTATCTTTTGGCCAATTGTATGTAGTATTTCTTCTGAAAATTATCCAGGGGTGACAGTAATGAAGATGCTATCACAAGATTAAGAGATTTATCTTACTTTCTTTTGTGTAATTAGTTGAGTAGATAGAATGTTTGAGGGAAGTGAAATTAGGGAGTAGGAGAGAAGAGTTTCTAAGGCTAAGTAATAAGTATTTGATTAGAAAATTTATGGTGCCCTCTTTCAGCCTTCCTACTAAATTGCTGAGCTCAGTTGTTCTAAATCTAATCACAGAGGACTATGAAGCACTTTTACTTTGAAGTATAGAGTTGCCCTAACTTATGTATACCTGTATACACTTACCCAGTCCCTTGGGCCCTAGCCTTTATTTAGGATCTTTATCTTTGCTAGAGAAAGTACCTGAAGTGGAACTAGGTATTCTCATTGTTAGGAAAGCTCTCAAAAAATTACTGTAGTTGGAAGGTTGACATCTCTGGCTTGGCGTCTCTGGATATAGTCTGAGGCAAAAAGTCAGTGGTGCCATAACATGGTATGGTGGCACTGGTTGCACTGATTTTGTTGAGGTCAGCAGAAGCATTATTATAAGGTAAGGGCTTGAGAGGAGAGGCATCAGGAAATACAACCAAAGTCTCATAGGTTCTGGAACTTCTCCCTCAACTTTCTTTAGGGAGTTATAATTATTATTATTAAGAAAAATCTTTTAAAAGTGACTTGGTTCAATCTCATGTTACCCTCAAAGTTAAGGTACTTCTTCTTCTAGCGTTTGCCCTTCCCGTAGCCAGTTAACAGCGTCAGGTTGAGCCTGATGTAAAGTTTCGAGACCTCCTTTGAATCTGGAGAGGTGGCAGTCGTTGACTATGTGGGTCATAGTCTGTCTGTAGCTGCAGGGGCAGTTCAGGTCGTCTCTGGCTCCCCAGCGATGGAACATAGCTGCGCACCGGCCATGGCCTGTTCATAGCGATTGAGGAGGGCCCAATCATAACATGATAGGTCAAAGCCAGGTTGACGCTTGCAGGGGTCTGTGATGAGGTGTTTGTTCTTTACCTCAGCTGACTGCCAACTCTGTTTCAAAGAGTCTGGAACAGAGAAGTTTAGTGTAGGCGTAGGAGACCAGATTGGGTGACAAGACGTCAAGCGTTGGATAGGGTGGGCGAAGATATCCGCGTATATTGGCAGGTCCGGTTGAGCGTAGACGTGGGAAGTGAACTTAGATGATGTCGCATCCCAACGAATATCTGGCGGGGCGATGTTGCTAAGAACTGGCAGCCATGGAACCGGGGTAGAACGGATGGTTCCAGAAATTATCCTCATGGAGGAATATAATTTGGAATTGACCAAGTGGACATGGGGGCTACAGAACCATACTGGGGCACAGTATTCTGCAGTGGAATAGCATAATGCCAGAAATGATGATCGTAGTGTGGAAGTGCTCGCGCCCCATGAGGAGCTGGCCAGTCTTGCAATGATGTGATTCCTCGCGCCCACCTTTGCTGCAGTTTTTATGAGATGTTGGTGGAATGACAGAGTGCGATCTAGAGTAACGCCAAGATAGACTGGCTGGGCTTCATGCCGGATTCTCGTATCGCCAAGCTGCACATTAAGCTCACGCAAGGCCGAGGCATGGTGTAGATGGAAAACAGATGATATCGTTTTTGCAGTGCTAGGGATTAGTCACCATTTTTTACAGTAATCAGATATCAGAGACATGTCTTTCGTGAGTGTTTCCTCGAGGATGTTGAACTCGGTTGCCTGAGTTGCACAGCAGATGTCATCGGCGTAGATGAACTTCCTTGAAGAAGTTTCTGGGAGGTCATTGATGTAAATATTAAATAGCGTAGGAGCCAGAACAGAGCCCTGGGGGAGGCCACTTGAGACAAGTCTCCATCTGCTAGACTTGTCACCCAGATGCACCCGGAATATTTTGTTTTGGAGAAGAAACGATATAGTGTTGACCACCCATGGAGGCAGGCATCTTGAGATCTTGACTAGGAGACCACGGTGCCAGACCGTGTCATAGGCTGCTGTGAGATCAACAAAGACAGCATCTGTCTTTAAATTCTTCTGGAATCCATTTTCAATGTAAGTTGAGAGGGCCAGGACTTGTTCGCAGGTAGATCTTCCAGCTTGGGCAGGTGATAGGAATTTCTCTGTAGGAGGAGAAATTCGTGACAGAAGCAGCCTCTCAAGGAGTTTGTAACACACGGAGAGGAGAGAGATTGGTCTATAGCTGGCGGCCAGTGTTGGGTCTTTCTTTGGTTTCAAAACTGCTATTATCTTGGCACGACGCCAAATTTTGGGCATAGATTTGGATTCCAAGATGTGGGACAGGAATGTAGTGAGCCACTTCTTTGCCGCGGGGCCCAAGTTAAGAATGAGTTCTGGGGTGATGTTATCATAGCCAGCAACCGTTCCCGGTTTAACCCTCTTCAAAGCGTCTTCCAGTTCAGACAGTGTAAAGGGAGAGAGTTTTGGAGATGGACAAGATAAACGGAAGTGGGATGACCACTCATGGGAAATTTCTCTTTTCCAGACTGGGTCAATCTTAGCATGTCCAACTTGAGTTAGGTGACTGGCCACTGAGTTTGGAGATACGGGAGGATGGGAGACGGGAGGGGGTTGGCTACCGGCACCCAGACTATGAAGAAGCTTCCAGGCCTTCCTACTTGAGTGGGTGAAGTTCAGACTTTCCGTGAGTTGTTGCCAGCGGGCTTGGCGTGCTGCATCCAGGGAGGCAATGAGATGGTCGGCCACATCTGGGTCGCCCGACTCATCATACTGCTTTAGTAGTTGCTCGCATTCAGCATCAAGACAAGGTGTATAGTTAGCATGTCTCCCATGAGGAATAGCTTTGGAAGCTGCTTTGTAGATGGCTTGGCAGAAGCGCCTGTAGGAATCTTCAGAGGGGATAGAGTTAATTGGAATTGCAGGAATAGATTAATTGGTAAGATCACTGAACAGACGCCAGTTTGCTTTCCGAAAGTTCCATCTTAGTTTCTCCGAGCACAGAATCAGTTGGAGCTGGAGACCAATGTGGATGATAGCTGTGCGGTGATGATTGTGCGGGAAGTCCTTGAGAACTTGTCTCGTAGCGGGAAAGGCTTGGCCATTGACTGAGCTAATCCAGCACAGGTCAGGCGACGAGTCTTTATTCCATCTAGCATTGTGAAAAGAGCCTGGTTGTTTGGGATCGTATAATAGGGAGAGGTCATTCGCTGAAGCCCAGTCGGCTAAGATAGAGCCGTCAGCACGAGTGGAGGACTAAAACAAATATTCTAAACTAAACACTGTAGACCATATGTTGATATACCATATGCTGATAAATACTATAGATCACTAGAGAAAGACCTCAGTAGAAAGACAAATGAGAACGTTGGGCAAAGGTGAATAAATGAATCCTCAATTTGTGTCACAGAAAATGGCAAGTTGTTTTTCTCTTAGGAACAGCCTTCAGCATTCGTATTTCTTTACAGTATACATCAATATCTTTAGAGTCTCAATGCTGACTTGATTACTTAATGTCGTTGAGGCATTATTCTAAAAGTACACAGTGTGTTTTATTCTTTGTTTAGTTAGGACTCTATATTGAAGAATATACATGTAGTGGTCTGGGAGGTGGTGCAGTGATAAAGCTTTGGACTTTCGAGCATGAGGTCTTAAGTTCGATCTCCGGCAGCACATGTACCAGAGTGATGTCTGGTTTTCTCTCTCTCTTCCTGTCTTTCTCATGAATAAAATAAAATATTTTTAAAAAGGAATATACATGTAAATTATAATGGATGTTTCAGATGAAAGTTTTAAATGTGATAGGAAAAAAAAAGGAATTCAGAGATTCATTCAAGAAGCCCCATGAGAAAAACACATGTTCTCATTCAATATTTATGGTTTCTAGATCTTTAAAACTGGTGATAACCTATTTTTAGAAGACCATTTGATACTATACCTTAACTGAGTAGGGCAGTTGCCTACCTACACAACTTCAGTTGCTCATCTGCACTTAAGTGGGTCCCATTAGTTGCTTTAGAGACTTGAATAGAGCTTTATTTCTTTATTTCTTTTACTTTGCTAAATTGCCCATGTTTCTTTTTCCTTCCCTATTCCTGGGAAGCCTTTAGATAATTCCTAGTCATCTAAAACTTAATGAATTATTTTTAGTCTTTTTTTTTTTTAGTAGAATTGCATGCATCCTGTACAAGTCCTAGGAATGAGTCTCAGTTCCCTCTAGAGATAACCACCTATTCAAAGGAGCTGCCTGATACATGCAAAGGAGGACAAAGAAAAACAATATTGTGGAGGCCACATGTGCCAAAGATGTCACTCATATTTCTGTGAATGTATATACCAAAATAATCGGTTTAATGTGCAATAAACATTTGGGGGGAATGATGTTTGGTTTGCATTTCAATTTCTAGTTTTCCTTCCTAACTAGAACAGTATCAGAGAGTCTGACCTATATGAAAGAAGTGCAATTAAAGCAGTATGAAACTTTGATAAATTGTTGCACCCATTTGTTTCTGCAAAAGTTATTGCTTGAGAGTAGATAAAGGCACTTTTGAATGTGTTCACTTTTTTTGCAGGTCACAGGGGGTGCTATTTAATAAATTACTTTTCTTGGGCACTAAGAGCCACCTTTATTCATCTGAAAAGGTTAATGCAGCTGTTGAAAGTGTCCAAGTCATTTCCAGAGAATAATTTATGCACTAGAATTCTATTTTATTTGTAAAATGCCTATGTAGAAAAAAAGAAAGAAACATAAGTACAGAAAGTACAGATTAAAGGCACATAGATATGGTAATTCATAGCAAAGTTTTTAAATTCCCGCAAGTCTCACTTACATGGATTGATTATACATTTCTTACTTCCTCATTTAAAATTTCAACACTCCCTCTTCTCCACCTTCAGATGTTTTTATCATTCTATTTGCTTTACTTTTCTCCAGAACACTTCACAAATATATTTACTTTCTAACTATTTTTATATATTGTTTTCTTCAATCTCCTCTCTAGAATGCAAGTCTATCCAGATCAAATTTTCTCCTAATTGCAGTTGCACAACCCCCAGGGATGGTATCAGGCACTTGTAAGCATTCAATAATTTTGATAAATGAATGCAGAATAAACAATATTAATCAATTTACCAAATAATTGCAAAGTTTCCATTTGATTTAGTGTTATAAGGATTGTTTTCTGGAAGGCAGTGCCACATAATACTTGAATGTTGTTTCTGGAGTCATAGTATATTGAATCTTAATTATAATGTTAATTGCTTAATCTTGGATAACTTTCCTCATCTTTCTGTGCCTTTGTTTTCTCATTCCAGAATGAGGAGGATAAAATCTTGCAGCTAGAACTGTGTATGAAATACTTTAATAATTCTAGAACATAACTCTTAAAACTCAAATTGTACTATAATTAAATCAATTTGTGCTAAGAAGAATAATGTTCTTTATGTACTCATTGTCTAGTGAGTCATGACAATTATGTTGATATTAAAAAGATTTTACCAGAATCATCTGCATCATTTAGTTCAAAGCGTATTTAAACATACATTATTAACAAAATTTACTTTCTGAAAAATAGAAGGGCATTGCTTTTTTTTTTTTTTTTTTTTTGACAAACCCCAATTAAGTCAACCATAGTAGGTTAGCAAACACAAAGGTCAGACTTGCTTTTGAATTTTGTTCTGCTATTTAGTAGGTCTGTGACCCTGGGCAAGCCAATTAAAAATGTTTCCAGTTTCCACATTTGTAATATGCCCTAAAATTAAGCCTCTATTAGTAGCTACATATTAAACATTGGATAGTGACTGCTGTAGAATAGATTTCAATAAAGGGAAGATCAAAATAATCAAATATATAAAATCTCGGGAACAGTATTTACAACAGAACTATATCAGTTTATTTGAGATTGAGTGAGAATTGAAAGGGAAAGAGAAATTCTATTTATCTAACTCTTAAGTTATATCATCAATAAATTAACAATACATATTTTGGAAGAAGAGTATTTTAAAGAGTGAATTTAATGTGTGAAATATTGACATATTTGACAGCAAATCACTCAGCTCAGCATATGACTTCTGTTGTACTGTTACATATAAAACACAGTCTACTTAAGAGATGCATGTTTCTCTTTATAAAAATCAATACTTCTGAATTTCTCAGAATTGAATGTGGTGTAAACAGTTCCCTTTCCTCACTCCATTAGTTAAAATTTGTAAATCTAATAAGTTAAGAAATGTATCTAAAGGGCTAGCAAGCTCACTTGGATAGACTGCTGCTTTGCCGTGTGTGTTTGCCCCAGGTTTGGGTCTGATCTCCCCTGCATTGAAGAAAACTTTGGTCCTGGGGTCTATTTCCTTCACTTTTTGCTGATGTGTCTCTTTCTATCTGAAAAAGCCAAGAAGGGTGAAGCCCTAGTTAAAGTGCATATGTATCTGTATGTGGCAAGTAGTATCTCCAAGACCATCACTGCAAGTTGATAATAAGGTTTTCACATGCAAGGGAATTTATGGGAATAGAATTGCTCATGAGAAGTTTATTGTTTTGTTTTTTGGGTAATACGACTTTCTATTGGGGGTTTAATGTTTAAGGGGTAGGACACCGAGATTTTCAAATGATAGATCAAGAGATTGATCAAGAGGGGACTTGATCTCTGCAAAATCTAAATGAACATATTTTTTTGTTAAAGCATGCTGTCTTCTACCTTTGTCTTATTTCCATCAAAATATATTTAGTTGGCCCTGTAGAAATGTAAGGAGAAAAATAGGCAGCTCTTAAGTTATACATATATTTACTCTTCTATTGAAATTTAGTTGTCAGTGATGTTTACATAATTATATATATAGTTTCGAGATAACATTTTGCATCTATTCAAAATAAGTTCTCACACCATACCCATCATGTACTCTTGTTCTCCCTGTAATAAACTCATTTCTGCAGTCAGGATCTAGGGGTTTGGTTGATGTATATATACATAGAAATGCAAAGGCAGAAAGAGATCACAGCACTGAAATTTTCTTCAATGCAGTAAGGCCTGGAGTGCACATATGGCAAAGCAGTGCACTATCCAAGTGAGCTATTTTGTTGGCCCTAAGGACTTGGTTTTGTTTGACTTTAGTAATTATCTTGCTTTGTTTCTTTCTGTCCTATATATGAGAGAGATCATTGGTAAAAAAAAAAAAAAAAAAAAAAAGTAACTCTCCTGAGTTACTTTGCTTAGCATGGCCATCTCCAGTTTTATCTATGTTGTAGCAAAAGGTAAGATTTCATCTTTTCCTGTAGCTATATCATTGTCACTATCATTGTGATGCTTCAGATAGGTTGTGTTTCTTATTTGTTTCTGGTAAACACATATGTGTAGTTTAGTCTGTAGTAAAAGTTCTCATTATTTTTGCCTTTTTACAAAATGTTTTTTCATAATGTCCATTTGATTAATATATGTAACATAATAAATATGTTTGATGACATATATATTAATCAAATCATATTCATTACATCCCAACCTGTCTATTTATTTTAGATGAATAAAATCTGTCAAAAGTGCATAATTAAAAAAAACTAAAGCTAAAAGATATGATAAAATGGCAAAGAAATAAGAAAAAGTGAATTTATTTAATAAAAATACTTGGGTGGTTTGTGCAGACTTTGTTATCAGAAAGACCAGGTTTTGAATTCTAGTTCTTGTCACTTGGATTTCTGAAGACATACTTATCTTTCTATGTTTATGGGGTCAATAAGAATTCCAATCTCATCGAAGTACTATAAGGAATTAGAATGGTAGACTATAAGTAAGTGATCTGCTATATGATACCTTCTTTATGCAGTATGCATTTATTTCTTTCTTTTGTGAGAGAATATAGTAGTTTAAAAGAATAATAAACAGGATTTGCCAACAGAATTTCCTGCCTCTGAATCCATAGGGTTAAGAAATATCCAGGGATGCAAGATAGTAATCTGGGGTCTACAGTCTTCAATATCTTCTGGAATTTGAAGGGATACACATGAGAAATGAGTGGCTAGGCATGGGATAGGTGTGTGTATGTGTGTATGTGTGTGTGCTTGTGTGTGTGATGAGATGTCATAAATCTAGAGCAAGTAATTGTCTTTCCTACTAGTTTTCTGATGACTCTAACAATTCAAGGGTTTTTTTTTTTGTTTCTTTTCTTTTGTCACTGGGACTTGGGGCCTGCTAGACTCCTTTGTTCCTAGAGGACAATTTTTTCCTATTTTTACTTCTTTTTTATATTTATTTTTCCTTTTGTTACCTTTTTTATTGTTGTTGTTATTGATGTCATTATTAGATAGGACAGAGAGAAATGGAGAGAGGAGGGGATGACAGAGAAGGGGAGAGAAAGATAGACACGTGTAGACCTGCTTCACGGCTTGGGCTTGTGAAGCGGCTCCCCTGCAGGTGGGGAGCCGGGGGCTCAAACTGGTATCCTTATGTCGGTCCTTGTGCTTCACGCCACGTGCGCTTAACCCGCTGTGCTACTGCCCAACTCCCCCACTCCCCCATTTTTATTTCTTTTTGATAGAAGGTGAGAGACAGGAAGAAATGCTGATAAAGAAGAGAGACCCTTGCAGCGCTGCTCCACTGCGACACCTGGAAGGTCATACAAAGACTTGAACATGTATGCTTGCTGGGAGAGCTATCACCCAGTCTCTGTTCCCATCTCTTTTAAGTGTATAGAGGAGTGAGACATCTGGTGGTGCAGATGTAGGCAAGTGAGCTTAAAGTCTATGTCAGTCATGTGTGAGCCTTTTATTTATGAACTGTGCTAAGGATTAGTGTGAAGCAGACCTATGATACTCTATTGAAAGTCATTATCTTTGTCTGAGTTGTATGTTATAATGCCAAAGGAAGGAAGCTTATGTGAATTAATACTTTTTAAGTCTACTTTTGAAAATTTCCCACATCCTCAACAAAGTGGCTCTGCTCACCATGAACTTTTTATGCTAACATGATAATCAAAAATAAGATGTATCTCCTTCCTTTTGCTAAAGAATTGATTAATCATCTAGAATCACATCTTTAAGGGCAGCAAAAATGCCATTTTCTCCCAAACCCCAAGCTTTTAAACTGTGCACTAAATTATTTGAATATAATCCATTTGAATTTTCACATTCCTTTTTACTTTTTATGTATAGTCCAAAACCACCAGCCCAAAAGATTTTTTCCTTAGTCTGTATACTTTGTGAACTCTAAGAGTAAGGTAAGACATTTTAACTATCTGGTTAATAAAAAGGACATCTAGGAAGAATAATAAACAAAAGATTGATTGATATTTAAGTACCAAAAATCAGTTTTTGCTTCTTTGTTCAATCTATGCTGATGCATTTAAAAATCACATTTCATTTCATTCCCCTAGGAATTCAATATTTTCTTCTACTTTTTTTTAATTGTTACTAAAGTGATCACTAGGGATCAGTGCCTGCACAAACCCCAAATCTCTGGTAGCCTTTTTTCCTTTCTTTTATTTATTAACTAGGACAGAGAGAAATTGAGAGGAGAGGGAGAGGTAGAGAGGGCAAGAGAAAGATATCTACAGAGCTGCTTCACTACTCATGAGGCTTTACCAGTTTTACCTTGCATGTGGGGAGCACGAGCACGGGCTCAAACCTGGGTCCTTGCACATGGTTAACTCGTGCACTCATGCAGGTGCACCACCACCTCCTGTCTCCCTCAATGTTTTCTTATATCCATCATTATCTCACTGATGAACTATCAGTGGAGTTGCCATGGGTTTCTTTGATGCCTAGTATTTTGCTAATTTCCTCCTCTTGCTTTACTCCTATGTTTCTAGAAACAGTGATATACAGAACTCTGGAATTCCTTTGCTTCAAGGACTTTTTATGACATTATTTCACCATGAATAATATTGACATTTCTCTCAGATTTAGGTATTGACTGATAAGTCTCTCACTATTGCATATTAGTTTATTAAAATATAGAATTGTTTCTAAACTAGTCAGCTTGCAATATAATCTGCTGAATACTTGGTTAAAGTTCTTTGTATTTATAATAAACAATTTAATTAAAACAAGATTTATCTATTTACTCATGAGAGGAGAAACAACTGGAGTACCTCTCTGGTACAGATGATGCCAGGGACTTCATGCTTATAAGTTCAGTGCTCTAGCAAGGCACTTAGTTTAAGGACCACTGACTGGTATCTTCTATTATAAAATCCTGATTTGTCACCCATAGTGAATTGAAGCCAAAGACTAGCCTTAATATTGAACTATAGCAACAAAAAATCTCTCATTTTATTGCTGATAATTATTTTTACAATCCTTGGGTCTTTAATAAGAGGTGACTATATGAATATAGACTGCCCATCTAACAGAATCAGTCTCAGTCTTTACAACAAGTAATAGTGAAGGCCTTTGATGTCCACGTGATAAGTAACTCTTTTCTAGGTTTTTGCAATGGAACGAATATGGTTTCTGCTGCTTCTAATGATTAGAGTGCTTCCAGGGTCTGCTCAGTTCAATAGCTACAACTGTGATGCCAACCTCCACAGTAGATTTCCTGGTAAGTCTGAACCCAATCTCTTTGTAATTGTGTCTGGAAAGAGTGATTATGTTTGAATAGTAAATCATTTAAATACATATGGATCATGGGAGGGTATCCCTTTGCATTAAGTGGGTATTAAGAAATGGCAAATGACAAAACACATTTTTCTGGAGTAATTTATGTTCACATTAACATACAAAGTGTTCATCATGGTTAATATTATTATAATGTCTGTTCACAGATGTGAAAAATATTGGCTGCTGGGTGATAAAATTGTGAGAGGCTAATTTCATCCAAAATTTGCCTAATTGATGTCCCCTTTCTTTCTCATAAGTTAACTCAGACTTTCAAAACTGTCCTTTTTGTGCTGATAGATTTCTTTAGGAGTAATAGATAATAAAATGATCCCAAAATATGCATTAATTTAAAAATCTTATTTCCATGAGATTTTGAGCATCACCAAAATCTGCAGGCCATCTTAAGAGTGCATGTGTTATAGTGAAACATCAATACTATGACAGAGGTGATTTTGACCACTTGATGGACATGTTTAACAATTACTAGTATCTGCGCTCAGTGAGATTTCACCTCACTGAGTTGTGTTTCACTTAAACATTCTTCATTTTTTTATTAGCCAAAGCAGTAGCATAATTAAACACATACACTTTATTTTTCAAATCTGCCATGCAAGCTGAAATACCTCCCACCATTTTATACATTCATCAATCCTAGTGATACTTTTGAGTTGAGAGTTGCCAGGACAGCAGCACACTTACCATCAGTAGATAGTTGATGGAGCTTTCTCATTTATCTGAAAAGGGGTAAATTACCTCCTACCAGAATAAAGACCAGAGTGTATAGCAATGTCTTGTGGATCCTATGTCTACTATTGAAGTGCTTAGCAGGTTAAATAAACTGTAAGTTCAGGTTGAGGAATGACAGTGAGTCTAGCAGGTATTCAAAGACAGAGTTATTAATGGTTTTCAATACCACAGATGTGTATTTTTAGAAATCTTTGTGTCAAAGAAAATTTCAAATATATATAAAAGTATAAATCAGTAATCAAATGTGTTATTGTACTGATCATTAACCTCCAACCAATTATTGACACATATATTTTGCTTCATAGTTCTTACAATCTCATCTCTATAACATTTTAAAACAATCACACCTGCTTAAAATGCATGTGTAATAAAAAATAATTTTTAAAACTTATATACAATTATATTACATATATTCCTAATAGTATACATAGTATGTTTATATCTACTAACTTAACAATATTTCCTTATTCAGGAAAGTTAACTTTAAAATATCCACCTGGTGCCTTTGTTGTCTCTTAAATTCCTCTCTGACCTTTGCTTTTCTAACTGCTATTTATCTCCTTAAGGAATAGTCATTTGTCGACTCCTGAAGCTCTGGAGCTGGTTGAATGCACTTGTGGTGTGGCATTTAACTTGCTCATTATCCTGCAACCTGTGAACTAATTAGAACTCAAGGTTTGAGTAAATTCAGGTTCAGTTGTTTTGGTAGAATCTTTAGTTATTGTAATGAAAGTTTTTAATCTTTATTTTGTAGGCAATGAAGATCCATTGAATCTTACTAAATGTACCATTTTAGGGCTTAAGCAGGTCACATTTTGTTGTAAATGGCAAAAACTGGGGAAAGTGGGAATGATAGAACCAAGTTATAAGAAATTAAAGAGAGTGGGTAATATAAAGCCTTAGAGGGTAGATGCAGATAGACATTTTTGTGTTGGATTCAGCAGACCTTAGGAGGTGAGAGAAAGAGAATGTCAAGGATGTATTAGCTGACATTTTGAACACTGGATAACTGGTTGTTGATGCTTAGTTGACAGCAAAAGTACAAGACGTTTGTGTTTTAAATAGGAAATTTGGTTTGGAAAAACAAGAGTTCAGAAGCTTTTAGAACTTATAATGGCAAAGACTATACAGTATTGGTCCTGGGGCCAGGTGGCAGTGCATCTGGATGAGCGTACATGTTACAATGCACAAGGACCTGGGTTCAAGTCCCCAGTCCCCATCTGTGGGGGGGGGGGAGGGCACTTTGCAAGTGGTGAAGCAGGGCTGCAGTTGTCTATCTGTCTCTCTGCCCTCCTATTCCTCTTGATTTCTGGCTGCTTCTATCCAATGAATAAATAAAGATAATGATAACTAAAAAAAGAAAGAAAGAAAGAGAAAGAAAGAAAGAAAGGAATGTGGTCCTGGGTGTGAGAAAGGTGGGTGAAATTAACTATAGCTATGGGAGAGCTTAATTCCTGTGCAATAAGTGAAAAATGAATGGGGAATAAGAAAATGAAGTGTATTAAAATAGACTAGCCCACCTTATGACTTTTCTGATGTGCTCTAAGAAAAGGCAGGGAGAACTCTTTGTTTTCAATGGAGGAGAAGTGAGTCTCATTTTAAAATTTATGTCAAGTTTTTATTTTATTAAAATTATAAATTATCTACTTTTGTTTTTTAAACTTTGTTTTATAGGACAGAGAGAAATTTACATGAAAGAGGTTGGAGAGGGAGACAGAAAGACAGAGAGACATTTACAGCGTTGTTGCACTCTCTGTGAAGCTTTCCACCTGTAGGTGGGGCCTGGGGCCTTGAACCTGGGACCTTATTATACTATATAGTTCTGAGACTTATGCTATATAGTTGTCTAACACATGCACTTAACCAGGTGCACCACCCAACCCTTTATTTTATTTAAATTTTAAAAAGTTCTATTTACTTATTTTACGTGAGAGAGAGGAAGACAGAGAAAAAGAGTGAGGCAGCAAGAGAACTAGAGCACTGCTTAACTCTGGCATATGGAGGTGTGCAAGAGTGTGACCTTTGGGGTCTTAGGCATGAAAGTCTATATACTGTTGGTGCACATCTCTCCAATTAGTCATTTTAAAAACAATGTATTTACTTTTAAAAAAGAAACACACACAGAGAGAAAAAGAGGGCATAGATTAGAGAACTATATAGCATTTTCTTATGTGTGTACAGGGAATTGAACTTGGGATTTCAGACATGCAAATCTAGTGCACTACCTCTGCATTATCTCTGCCGTCAGTCCGTACACATGCCAGCACTAGTAGTATGGTCCAGCTGAGATGACAATGTATCAACTCTCCAATGTACACAGTTACACACACAATTACAATGTAAGCTTGTATTGGAATAATTGAAATCCATATAAATTAGAACTCCAAAAAAGAGGCTTTAAACTTGTTATTTTCAAATAAGCATTTGAAACATTTTTTGAAGTTTGTTTGCAAAGTAAAATCAGAGAAAGCAAATAAAATCAAAAGGTTAATTGCTCATTCCCCTCTTGAGTTGAAGCTCCTCTTCCACATCAGAATTACCCCCTGATGTCACCAGAAGCCCCCTCGAACTGCTTGGATATTAAGATCAAGGATAGAATGAAAATGAGTCTGGCAAAGGAGAGAAGCTATTTAAATGCAAAGTAATGTTAATAAAGAAGATAGTAATCATCTCACCCCATCTGACCTTTGCTGTTTCATGACATTACAGCTATTTTCTTTCATTTCCATGGTATTTATTCTTGTACCAAGGGAACCACCATGGTCTAATTCAGTTTAAGCTTGAAGGTATGCCACATCATTTAAAGGTAGTTAAACTGTTGACTATTTAAGCCAGTAGAAGAGAATAGATTTACCCCACCGGAAAAAATATATGTGTATATGTATAGCTCATTAAACTAAATCAAATTTTTTTAAGACAGAGAGAGAGATGGAGAAAGAGAAAGAGAGAAAGAGATCTGATTTTCCCTGGTCTCATTAAATGATTGTGCTCTTTCGAGAAGAAAACTCAGAGTTGACTTTTAGAATACTAAGGAATTACCTGACCACAGTGAAACATAGATAAATACATTTGACCTCTGTGATTATTGGATACCTGGAATTAGCTCTTTTAATTTTTTTTTCAAAAAACATATAAGTATTAGCCTTTGTTTTCAGACCTTCCAAGAAGTCTTTAAGGATAAATATTTTACCAAGGAGAGTTCAGACTTAATAGCTCCAAAAACAATTGTCTTGTGTTGAACAAACCAGTTAAAAGAAACTGAATGTGGTCAGTGTTACTTGAGGTTTTTCAGCTTGTTTTCTATGTAAAAATAACACTAAAAGGGGGAAAATCATAGGTTCTATGTAGTAAGTGGTAGGTACATATTACACACTTCTCATCCTTTACCACAAAATCTTTCTTAATTCTCATTGTATAATTTAAAGCTTGGGTTTGAATTTGAATTTCTCTAATCAAAGCTAGCAATTTACAGGACCACTCCATCAAGTCACTGTTTGATCTATTGTGCCTGGTGGCAATTATTTTCCTCTTTTTCCTTTCTTTCCATTTTACTTAATAGAACAGAGAGAAATTGAGAATAGAGGAACAAATAGAGAGGACGAAAGATAGACACTTGCAGAATTGCTTAACACCTCATGAAGCATTCCCCCTGCATGTGGAAAGCAGGGTGTAAACCCGGGTCCTGGCACATGGTAATATGTGTTCTTATCAGATGCATCACCACCCAGCCCCCAACTCATGATGTCTTAATATAAACTTTGAATACTAATTTTAAAGTCATGTAGAAATGGATAAGTACTATGGAAATTATGGTATTAAAATCATATGGTAAAGACATTTACTTAGTCTTTCAAGACCAGCTTGATTAACATAGTATTTTCCAGTTGCACCTACTAATGTTTTGATAAACACTAGTATTCCACAGGAAATAAAATAGGATGTCACCCATTTAATTGCTAAAATCCATGTGTGGGTCAAGCAAAATGAGCTGTCTAATCAGTTTGCTCAACTGATTTGGAGTGCTCTGTGCCCAAAGACAAAGAGTGGATAATAGAATAATTGCACCAGGGAATACACCTAGTATTCTGTGTAGATAAGAAAGGTCATTTCTCTTGCCTTTCTGTGTAATAGTAGTAATCTTTTAGTCTCCAGGTTGTGATGAGAATGCCTGCTTTCAAACACTTTGTAGCTGTGACTGCAATGACCAGATCAGATGAAGCACACAAACTGGTGCAGATAGCGGTTGCTGATCACGTCCTGATTAATGTACAATGATAAAGTGCAATGGAGAGCAGAGCAATTAGTCAGCAACTTCCGTGACTGAATGATTCAGAGTTCATACCCTTTATAATGTTAACAGTGAAGTTCTGTATTGAGTGAATGCTTTACTTTCTCTGCCTGTCTGAGTAAAACCTGTATGCTATTATATTGCCTGAAAAAGAGGAACAAACTCTTCTGCCCCCAAAGAACAATATGTACTAATGTAATTCTGTAATGGTTGTCTCAGTCTGCATATGCATTTCATACAGCAGTAGAAACAACAGCTTGCATTTGCTAACGAGAAACAGATGTGGAAACTGAGGCGACAAGGAAGCTGTTCCTTACAGACAGGAAGCCTGCTTTCCTAATTCACTTCAAACTTTTCAACAGCCTGCTGGTTTCATTTAGATGAAATATCAATACTCCTCTAGGACTTCTTCCTCTTTTAGCACTGCAATCTCAGTATTGTATAGAAGCTTGCTAAGAGGGAAAGTAACTTTTAAAAAATGAGTTGAAACAAAGTATAGTGCATCTATTTAGCAAGCAGTTTCAAGTTTGTGTAGTGCCAAATATTACTACTTTTTTTTCACAGAGATAGGCATGAAAATGGCAAATAACTTGCTTTCATAATCTACTAAAATAGTATAAATGAATTTGGACTATTTATTGGATTCCAAGAAGTCAATTATTTCTAGATGGGATTTCTTTAGCACTAAAAGTACGTACTCTTCAGCATATAACAAGTCTTCCCTTGTTATATTGTATTATATTATCAGTTTTATTTTATTTTATTTTATTTTTTTATATATATTTTTTTATATTATCAGTTTTAAACCAATGCTATTTATAAGTCATATTAACTAGCCCATGGATACAGGCAGAATCTTATTCACAGGGATAGTTGTATCTGAACTGCACAGGACATCCATCTGTTCACAATGCTCACTAAAACCCACTACACATAATTGTTATTATGATTGCTATTATTATCTAGTAAAGAGATTTTTCAGCTTTGTGTATATTTTACACACATGCACGTATTATTATTGGATAATAGTGTATAGGTTTCAGGTATGCTTCAGTAAAAATCAGCATATAACTTCCCTTTGTCTTGATTAATGGCTTTTGAGGTGGAATGCCCTACTAACTCTAGTTAGTGAATTTCTATTAGTAGTCGAGGGAGAGGGGTAGAGGAAATGTGATTTTCTTCCTAATTTTGTTGCATGCATTGCCATCAGAGCACTAAAGTTGATTTACATAAACTCATTTTTACAAAGCCACCAATAAATCCTCTTTCATTGATATTCAAAGCCAGTTAGTTCCTAAGATAAGGAAAGGAGTCAGACAGACACTCATCCATTTTATAATTCTGCTCCCTTCTCTCTCATCCATTTTCATCCAAACTTCTCCCACTGGTAGGCATGTAAATCATACAAATAGATATTTGGTGGGAGTGCTTAATCCCATCAGGCAGAATCCTCCTAAGGATTAATTTCTGTTCTGTCAAAATGTATAGTTGTTATGAAGCAGGTCAGTTGGTTAAAAGATTTGTGATACTGTTATTACCTGGGAGCTTGTGAGAGATGCAGAAATGAGACTTTATTCCAGAACTACTGAATCACAAAGTATATTTTAATGGAAATACATATGCATAGTAAAGTATTAGAGATTCTGGCTAGTACACGTCACTAATACTGTCTTGCTACCTTTTTGTTGTTAAATAACCAGTGTTTATGCTAATCCAGTTAGCTGTCGTGTACTTGCATGGTATTAATGACAGTAAGATCAGCAAACTTATTATTATTAAAGGGAATTGATTTAAAAAAATCCATTATTAATAGCAAGGCAGGATATTTAGTCAACAAGACTAATGTATTCGAAAGGTTAAATACTTAAAAAAATAACACAAATCCATTAACATCATATTATTTAATGAGTTGAGGTTTCTCAATTGGAAGACAAAATAGCTGACATTAAGGGTTTCGATGTTTGTCTAAAACTCTAAAAACAAGAATCATATCAGACAGTTTGCAGAGCAAAGATAGAAAATGTGAGTTCTAGCTGACTAGTCAAGAAGAAATCATGTCAATTGTGCCCACATTTTCTTTGTAATATAAAAAATCCTGGTATTTGATATTAAAAATTAGAGTACATGTGTGCTGTTTGTGAAAAGACTAAATTAAGTTCATTTTAATTAAAATTTACTGAGTTTATTAGACACAGTGGGAGAGCCTTACACTTTTAATTACTTCATAATCTAGTGAGAAAGCAAATAACAACTCCCAGATACAATGTCAAATGATATAGTAGCCTTGCAGTTACAGTGATGTAGGGCAGGGTAGAAAAGGCTACTTCTATTAAAGATAGCTTGGGGTCATCATCACCATCATTGCTGCTGTTGTATTTAGTCTTTTCTCATCTGGATGCATCATGCTTGCATGGATATTTTTTCTACTAATATTGTTTATGATTGCTATGTTGAGTCTTTGGTGAGTATCAAACTTGCATTCGTGATTCTTTCCTTTAATTCAACTATTAGATTCATTTCCAACTATCTACCCCACATTTTGCTTGAATGTCCCCTAATTTCTGAAAAACTGAGCTTATCATTTCTTCCTTCCTTTATTCTTCATTTCAGGGAAGATTTCTTTCATTCACTGAAGTTAGAAAATAGAACATTAGCTTGAGATCATTTCTCTTCATGCCATTATCAAATCAATGACATAGCATCTACTGAGCTCATTAGAACCATTCCATATATTAAAAAATTACTTTGAACTAAAAAAATGTAGCTCAACTTGGGAGAGTATTATTATTATTATTATTAATTATTATTATTATTATTTTAACCAGAGCACTGTTCAGCTCTGGCTTATGGTGGTGCTGGGGATTGAACCTGGGACTTTGGAGCCTCAGGCATGAGAGTCTGTTTGCATAACCATTATGCTATCTACCCTCTGTGGGAGAGTATTATATGTTCATTTGTATTGCAGAATATATTGATAAGGTTGTCTGGATAATTGAATTGACCTGTGTTCATGTTATTCCAGGTTAAATTTACAAAGTGTTAATAGAAACCTCCCAAGGTTATTGAAAAGAAAAGTAGGTTTCAAACTTTGCATTACTGACAGAGCATGAAAACCATTCAGTTTATTAAAATCTAGGAATATTTAGTCTCATTTAGATACTTTTGTATTTAAGCAACTTGTACCTGTAATTGTTAGGAAGAACAGAAATAAAGTAGTGTTGCAGGTGTCTCTCTCTCTCTCTCTGTCTACCTTCTCAGTTTCTCTCAAAAATAAATAATAATAATAATAATAATAATAATAATAATAATAAACCCTCTTGTTAAAAAAGAAGAAAATAACATAGTTGGCTATATATCTTTTAGTTATGTGCATGGCATGTTGCAACTACACTGTAAGTGATTGTAAGGACAAAGTGTAAAAGGTGTTCTAACAGTGCATTTTTATTGAAGTTTAAAAGTAGAGGATCAGAGTGCTGATTTACTCAGTAGGAAACATATATTACCAACTGAGAGGAACAGGCTTCAAACACCTGGTTCCCCCTGCAGAGGAGAAGCTCCATGAATGGTGGGGCAGTACTATAAAATATCTCTCTCTCTCTCTCTCTCTCTCTCTCTCTCTCTCACTCTCCCCCTCCCTCCCTCCCTCCCTCCATCTCCCTCTCTCCTGCTCTATCTATAATATTCTATTTCTTTATCAAAAAAGAAAAAAAATAATGGCAACTAGGAATTACTGCTGGGAATAGTGGATTTGTGTAGTCACTAGGCCCTAGTAATAATCCTTGTGACACACACACACACACACACACACACACACACACACACACACAGATTTAAAAATGAGTTATTTAATGGTACCAAACAAGCAAACAAAAAGTAGAGTGTAGGTCTAGGAGGTGGCACAGTGAGTAAGGCACTGAATTGTCAAATATGAAGTCCTGAGTTTGATCCTTATCACTGCATTTGCCAATGATGCTCTGGTTTTCTTTCTCTCTCTTCCTCATAAATAAATACATAAATATTTTTAAAGTTGAGTAATATTTGTATTTACATATATACAATTGGATTTATCCCCCATTTATATAGTAACCATATTTTATGAACTCCAAATGAGGACATAATTTTATACATAGATAAAGTTGACCTTCTTATGGCTATTTAAGAATTGCCTAATTTTTAGAAAATTTGGAACAAACACACCCTGATTGATAGGTGAGAGAGGTAAGCAGAACACTTCTTTCTTCTCCTCTATTTCTAGCTTGAATTCAACTGAATACTCTTTTTTTTTAATTCATAAGAAAAGCTTATCTTGGTTAAAATATCAATTTAAAGCTGCTGTTTTGGCAGCATAACTGCAAGCAAACCTGCTGTTTTACACATACTTAATATCTTTAGAAAAAAAAATCCCTAAAAACCAAACATGTGAAGGGGACTATCCCTTGATTTTTTTTCTTGTAATCAGTTTATATTTGAGGTCACCTAAAATATTAGTATTATTCAAAGGGATGCTGCAATTCAGACAATGGATCAGACAATAAAAGGTTAACAAATTTAGTTGTTGAGAGAAACTTTTATACAGTGACTCTAAAAGTCTACTTTTTGCAGAAATTTCCCTTTGTCAAATTGAAGTATTATCATCCCCTCAAATTCTCATAAATGAAAAAGTTGTGCTGAATGGATGTCTTTAGTACCTACAAAACTAGGTAAGAATGTGTTCCTTGGAACAGTGAAATGTCTTTAGAAAACTGAGTTAGACTGAATTTGAACAGTGGTATCAGTTTGTAGAAAATTCACTTCTGTTGCAGGGGTCACAAGTTTTCATTTACAAAGGAAGAAGCTCTATATCTGAACAAATGATCATGGACATTTGTTAAGCATCGATTAATTCATCTTAAAAAGTGAAGAAACTAAAGCCTTTTGATAGTGCTTTTTTTTTTTCTCCTTTTTTCTCCCCCCCCCCCTCAGATTACTGCTAGGGTTTGCCTACATGATGAATCCATGTCCATGCGACTTCCTTCCTTCCTTCCTCTTCCTTCCTTCCTTCCTTCCTTCCTTCCTTCCTTCCTTCCTTCCTTCCTTCCTTCCTTCCTTTCTTTTTCTCTCTTTTTCTTTTTCTCTCTTTCTTTATTCTTTCTCTCTTTAATTAATTTTGATAGGACAGAGAAAAATTAAATGGAGAGAGAGAGAGCTGAAGCCTTGCTTTACCACTTGTGAAGTTTTTTTTCTCCTACTGCAGGTGGGGATTGCAGTTTGAACTCAGGTCCTTGCACATAGTAACATGTATTCTTAACAAAGTGCACCACCATCTGGCCTCTAGTTGGTTTAAATTAAGGGCAATGATGCCTCTCCCTTTTAAAATATATATTTAATATGAATTCACTTTGATATATTTATAATATTCCAACTTCACTCTCTTTCACTAGACAAAAGGAGGATTTTTGTTGAATTTTATGACTTCTAGGTAAACATTTTTTTTCTTCAAAGATGGTAATAAAGCCTCAGATGTGCATGATTTCCCCACTCCCAAGGCCTATGTTTGCATTCTTTTTTATTTCAGAGTAGTGGTCCGTGGAGAAACACCACAGCTCCAGGGGTTTTCCACATGGTGCCAGACCTTGAACCTTGGTGCATGGGACAATGCACATGTCTTACTGTAGCCCCTACAGAGACAATGGAAAAGTGTGTATGAGAGAGACGCAGACACAGACATAGACACAGACACAGACACACACACACACACACACACACACACACACAGACACACACACACACACACACACACAGAGAGAGAGAGAGAGAGAAGCACTGCACAGCTATTAACATAGCTGGGGATTGAAATTGGGACCTACTTTGTTATCGCCTTGGCCCAGAAGCCATTTTATATGTATATATCTCCTATGATGTTGACACTTAATTTCCATTATTTTCTCCTCTGCACTAAAATTTTAATGGAAATCAAACTGCCCAACTCCCAATTGGCTTGGGCATATTTCACATTAGTGTCATTATTCATGCTGTTCTATGCTATAACTTTTACTCTTTATATAGCTGCACCTTACTGATTTTGAAAAATTCAGCTCATATCAGGTCCTCCAGAAAGTTATTCTATATTATCTGATCCTGGAGAGATTCACTTTTCAATTCCATTCTTTGCTTCTCTGTCCAATCTTTCTATCAGTATGAGTCACACCTTCCCTTATAAATTGTGATCTGTTTGCAAGCAAGGACCACTAATTTGTGAATCCTAAGCTCAACCTATTGTTCTGGTACTTTATGGGATTAATTAATCAGATATTCACTGGAGTGCACTGATGAGCATAAAAGCTTCCTGTTTTCTGGGGTTTTCAGCTTATTAAGAAGACAAGTAAAAAAGATACATACATAATTCCAAGGCAGTAGATTGGGGAATAGGGAAATCTTTGAGAAAAGGATTGTTGAATAAGAGGCATGACAAAACAGGTCAGAGTTACTCAGACAATAATTGAGGGGTAGAAGTGTATCTGAGAGAAAATATCTCTGATTAAAGGTCTTGTGTGTAAACACTGTATTTGGCTATTGTGAAGTGAAAATAATCAGGGAGCAAGGGACACAGAAGCACTAGATGAGAATGCAGGAGTAAGTAGGTATGAGATCATGGCGAGTTTGGGGGGCCTGCTGCAAGATTTGGAATTTAGCCTGAGGGAAACGAATGAAGATATGAGTAAAGAGGCAACATGACTGGGTTTATGCTTTAACAGTTGTACTGATTAGACAGGAATGAGAGTAGAAATGAAGGAGTCAACTAGAAAGTTAATGTGATATTTTAGAGGGAAAAATAGTGGCTTGAGCTGAGGAATAGATGGTAATAAAATAAAATAAACAGATTTAAAGTGTATTTTAAGTTGGTATGAACTCAATAAATATTTGTTAAAATGAACTCCAGGGCCAGGCAACCACATACCCTGTTGAGCTTGCATATTACCATATGAAAGGACCTGGGTTCAAGCCCCTGGTTCCCACTTGTGGAGGGAAGTTTTAGGAGTGGTGAAGTAGTGCTGTAGGTGTCTCTCTTTTACCCTCTGTATCTCCCTCCCTTCTCTCAATTTTTCTCCATATTAGCAAAAAAATGTTACTGAATTTCACTATTTTAATAAAGGGCAAAATATGATTGAATTTGGAGAGGTAGTTGAATGGTTGGAGCACTGGCCTTACATGTGATGAAGTCTTATGTTTGATTCCTGGCACTATATATCCCGTCATTGTATGTTTCAAAGCAGTGCTTTGTTCTCTCTCTCTCTCTCTCTCTCTCTCTCTCTCTCTCTCTCTCTCTCTCATAAAATAGATAAATATTAAAAATAAGATAAATGCTATCGTTTCACTTAGACTTAATATTGCTAAATGCTCATAGAGACATTCTCTCAATTGTGTGTGCCAAAACAAATAGAAAAATATTTCTACCACCTTTGGATTACATAGCAACAAAGTTCCTTATTTCCTGCTTGCATTTTCTATATTACATGTAGGAGAATAGCTACAGAGACAAAAATCTAGTGTGTGTATGTGTATACTCACATTTAATCATATTCACTTTCATAGGCCTATAAATTAAGCCCATCAGTGATAGCTCCTGGAATCATAGACAGCTAGACAAGTTGTATTCTATATTTACATGACCAGACCATTCCTTTTACTGAGGCATGCTATGGTGGGCAAATTTTTTCTTATAGTTGGTCATTAGCTATGTATTTCTACTTGTAATATTAACACACTTCTTTTCATTCTTTCCCTCTAAGTAATACAGACAAAAGAATGGCACATTGATAGATGACTTTTGTTCCTACATCCTGATAAGATGAGTTACAAAATACCAAAATGCTCAACAATATAACTTAGGATGGATTTTAGCTACTTCTTTTTACATTAGAAAAAAAATGAAATGCATAATTTGTAATGAGTTTTAGTACTTTTGACAGGTAATCTGAATAATTCAGTTATTCTAGTTCAGAATTTCCTTAGTAACCTGATTTTCCCACTCAGCTCTCCAATCATTTGACAATGTACTCAGCCGGCATTTAATGCAATCCACTGTATACCAGACGCAAGGAAACAGATGAACTGTCATCTTCATATTCTTCCTGGGTAATTGAATAAGAGACGATTTTTTTCCCGGCTGCTCTTCAACTTGCACTTGGATTAAAGTATCAGAATGAGTTAAATGGGTTGATACAGTGATAAATAAATACATCAGGGGTTATTAAACTTATTTCCATGTAGCGTCTATTCTTGGGCTCTTATATTTTTGTGACCTAAATGTATTTTTTCATTTATTTTTATTTCAGCTGAAAGAGACATCAATGTCTACTGTGGGGTGCAGGCCATTACAATGAAGATTAATTTTTGCACAGTGCTTTTCTCTGGCTATTCTGAAACTGATCTGGCACTGAATGGGCGGCATGGGGATTCCCACTGCAGAGGGTTCATCAATAACAACACCTTTCCTGCAGTGGTCATTTTCATCATCAATCTCAGCACCTTGGAGGGTTGTGGAAACAACTTGGTGGTAAGATTTCTATGAAACTGTGTGTTAGGCTTAGGGTCACAACCAAAATACCTTCCTTCCTTTCTTCCTTCCTTCCTTCCTTCCTTCCTTCCTTCCTTCCTTTTTCCCCCCTCCCTCTCTCCCTCCCTTCCTTCCTTTCTTTCTCTCGTTCTCTCTTTCTTCTCCTCCTTCCTTTTTTTTTTTTATAATCAAAAGCCCAATATACCTTTTAAGAAGAAAAATCTAATAAAACTAAACAAATAACTTTTCCTTTTCTGAGGATTCTGTTCCTGAGCATACAACATTATTTTATAGTACTGGTTCTGTTTACTGTAGCTGAGGAGCAGAGGGTCCTGAGATCAGTTGTTCTTCTCTAATCAACATTATTTTGTGTGGCTGACACTGATAAATCTTTCTTAACAGTTTATTATTAACTGCTTTTTGAGATTTTTATGGAAGCATCTGATCATATAAAATCTTTATTCCAGTGAGTTTGGCAGTGGATCACTTGGTCTGTTGCTTCTTAATGGCCTCCTTCAGAAATAAACAAATGAAATATAGAATTAAAGGTCTAGAATCTTCTAGGTTTCTTATTGATTACTGAAGGACTCAGTCTGGTGTGTTATAAAAGGCCTGTCTGCAATTCTGGTCTGAAATTCCTTACTGTGTAGAACTGCCCTTTACTTATTCATTTATTTTACTAGAGAACTGTTCAGCTCTAGCTTATTGTGATGCTCAGCTCTGGCTTATGTTAGAGCCTCAGGCATGAGAATTTTTTTCATAACTATTTTTTTCTCTCTCTCCCATACCTGGGATTGTCCTTTAAAATGTTCACCATGTCCAGTCTCGCCTTTGTAAGCCCAATAGCACTCTCTCTTCAGCCATTTTGAAAATAAAAATATTGTTTCCTATACTTTCATCTGGAGTTAGAGTTACTAGCCTGCACTAATATGTATTTATCCATGGATTGGATACCAAAATCAGAACTGAATAAGGAATTGGCTGTCCTGGGAACTAAAATTAGTTGGACTAATAAATTATGATATTTTTTTCCTTTCTATTTTGTTAGGACAGATAGAAATTGAGAGGGCTGGTAGGGGGGAGATAGGAGGGAAAGAGAAAGATAGACAACTGCAGAACTGCTTCACTACTTGTGAAGATTCCCCACTCTGAGGGCTCCAACTGAGGTCCTTGCTCATGGAGATGTGTGGCTCAGGTGAATGCAGCACCACCTGACCTCTGATATTGTGACTTTTTTTTTGAAGTATTCTACTGATATTAGTATGTTTTTTTAATTTTTCTCATTTATATATAATGTTATAATGCCAGAAAAGGCAAAAAGGACATAGAATGAGTATAATCACTTAGTCCAGTGAAGAAGACATTGGCTTTCACTTTTCATAAAATATTTGGGATTAAGGGGGAAGGCATTAATTTCCCAAGAGTATGGATTTTGGAATCTTGGTGGACAATGGGAATGAGAAGGAAAAGTTTCCTTTGAATTGTCTTCCTTATTTTTTCTCAGAAGGCAGTCAGAGTATTGTGATAACCACTTTCAAATCTATAGCTTGAGTATTGCTGGCTCTTTTTATTAAACAATGTTTATTCATCTCTCTGAGTTGTGTGCAGAGAGGTTATGAAGCAGCCCTATAAGAGAGTGACTTGGTTGATTATTACATATCTGTGTTTCCTTGTAGAGTGAGAAGCCCCAGCTAAAAACAGGAGCATTTCCTCTTCTCCCATCATGCCCCAGAGTCTTTCCTTCATGGAATTTCTTTTCTGGATTTAAGCTACCATGCCATACTGCTCAGAAAGCAATTAGAGATAGGCCAGAAAAAGTATGTTTATGTGTGTGAAGAAGTGTGACAGTGTAGATATTGGTATATGTGTGGGTTTACATGTGTCCTTTACTTTTTTTTTTTTGAGCTGAATAACTCATACAAACATAGTTGTGTATACATTTTTTCTACGCAGAATTAGTATGTTTTTATCTAGTCAGGTGAGAGGACAAAACATTAGGGAGTTAAAAGTTTCCTAGGAAAACTGAGATTTGAGAGGAGGAGTAGAGTATGTCACAGTGAAGTAAGGGGGAAAGAAGGTAGAAAATATAAAGACCTGAGCAACAAATGCATTAGGACTGGAGGATTATTAATCAAAATATTATTATCTCAGAGGCATGAAACTGAATTATAGAACAGTCTCAGAATAACAAGAGTCACTTTTTGTCTTAGATGTCACTGAATTTGATGTTTTTTCCAAAGACAATCTTCCATGGGAAAAATTAAGTAGGCCACTATATGTTCGGATTAGAAAAAGTATGTTTTCATTTGTTTGCTAGAAAATTACCTTAACTGTGGCCATGTGCTCCTTCTGGATATAAAATATATCGTGTTATTGAAAATTAAGAATCACAAATTTCTATTACCTCAGTTAAAATTATATGCACACCATATAGTATTTGACATTATGGGATAAACTGTATTACTCTGGTATTATGAAGATCAAGACTATTATTGACTACTGCTCAGATGGTGCATCCTTTTTATGAGATTGGGCAATCCTATAAACCTCAGAAAAGTTCAGAGTTGGACAAAATCTTTACATAACTTCTGAGAGTTTTGTTCTCCATGAAATACGCCTGTGAATTTGTAAGGAGCTAAGAATTTTCACTAATACAAGAGGAAGGTTCATATAGGATCAACCCTTAGAAAATCTATGACCTTCAATCAATTATTCAGAAATTACCTTGGGGGATGAAAGATGCTGATCCTATTGTGCGATCCTTAAGATGCAAAGGTCATCAAAATCAAGAGGGTTTCTTATACACAATAAACTGCTTTGATTAAGAGCGTGCCAAGTAAGACTGCCCCTGTGCTTGAATTACTACTGAGACAGAAATATGTACTGAACATTAGGGAGTTAAAAGTTTCCTAGGAAAACTGAGATTTGAGAGGAGGAGTAGAGTATGTCACAGTGAAGTAAGGGGGAAAGAAGGTAGAAAATATAAAGACCTGAGCAACAAATGCATTAGGACTGGAGGATTATTAATCAAAATATTATTATCTCAGAGGCATGAAACTGAATTATAGAACAGTCTCAGAATAACAAGAGTCTTTTAAGCCTTGCTACAGAATTTGATCTTCCTCTGTGAAACTTTTCAAACTTGTTGCTCACTGAACACATAATTTTCTTCTTTCTTAGGGATGAAATATGATTATTTTTATAAATAAAGTTTTATTTAGTTAAAACATATGCAATCATTTATAAATAAAACAGTAATTGCAAATTAAGGCATATTATGTTTGAAACAAACCCAGAAATGAACTGGTCTAATGTTTTATTTTGCATATGAAATTCCCACATTTATATATAGCTATTTAATCCTGGCACTTAATTTGCCATCCCAACAGGTATCTACAGTTCCTGGAGTGAGTGCTTATGGAAACGCATCTTCAGTACAAATAGGGAATATCTCAGGTTATATTGATACACCAGATCCACCAACAATCATCAGCTATCTGCCTGGACTTCTTTACAAATTTAGTTGTAGTTATCCACTGGAATACCTGGTTAATAATACCCAGCTTGCTTCGTAAGTTCATGTTTTGTTCTTGCTTTCTTATCTTTTCTTTATGTTTTAGTAATTTCTTATCTTTTATGGGCTTGGAAAAGTAGCAGAATTTGCTGAGACTAGCCAAAATTGATGTAATGTAAGCCATATTAAGATATTAATTCTAATACATCAGCTAACCATGTATCTGTCATCTGTGTGGCTAGCCTCTATCACATTTCATTTATAGTTTTCATGACTCATGTTAACAGTTCAGAAGAGTTAATTTTCTCCAAATTAGAACTGACTCAAATTTGTCAGGCATCTGACTTGGTTTGTCATTGTTGCTTTCATAATTGCCAAAGAGCCCCTAAATTCTGGGTGCTGATGCCCCTCAGGAGGCTCTGTCATGTTTCCAGGGTACAAACATTTGGTCACTGTGGGCCTGTTTCCTTTATGTCATGTGCTCTCTCTCTACTGGACAGTGCTGATTCAGAATCAGGTGTCCTTCTGTTTCTTGAGGAGCTACTACATGAACAGATGATGAGTGCTGAGAATTCCTGAAAGAAATGGCATCCTCCAGAGCCAAACAGATCCAGAAATGAACACATGTCAGAGTCTTATGTTTTAGACCTATGCATTATCTCCAAAGCACACAGTCCAAAGCAGGGCTACATAATCATCTGGATTTGTCCAATGTTGTTTCCAAGGGTTGTCAATAAGACCTATTTTTTGTTTAGTATAGGTCAAGAAGGAGTGAGGCTGGTTTTATGGCACTAAGGTTGATTAATAACTTGGTAAAAAAATATTATCACGTGGAAAGCAAGAAAAGAAAGGCCTTAAGTCAAAAGAATACAGGTATAGAAGGAAGCCGGTCATTAAATGTCATATCTTTCACTTTGGCCCTCCTCACATTCCCTTTATATAATTTCTGAGCTCCAATATCTGTAGTAATTCATTCATTTATTCAGTAAACAATACATATGTATGTTATGTAATATTTTAGCAGTGAGCAAAGTAAAACAAAAACACAGATTTCATGAAACTATTAATCTAATAGAAATAATGAGAATATATTTGCATTAGATTCAAATTTCTTCTTTTTATTTTTATTTTATAGAGACAGCCAGAAATTGAGAGAGAAATTGAGGGGGAGAGAGACAGAGAGACACTTGCAACACTGCTTCACCACTTGTGAAGCTATCCCCCCCTGCAGGTGGGGATTGGGGGGCTCAAACCTGGGTCCTTGTGCATTGTAACATGTGCACTTAACTTGGTGTGCCACCACCCGACCCCAAGGATTCAAATTTCTATCAAGTTTTTCTGGAGAAAAAGAGACATATATCTATTAAAAATAGGAAAAACGCTGTCTTTCTAGATAAAAAATGGGGGGGGGGGCGGCATGTAGAATGATAGTTTGTCTTTACTCAGTTCTCTCGCTTTTTATTAACTTATCCAGTGATATTAAATAATATACCTATTTCAGGCATAGTTAAAAGTATTATGGGCTTATTTAAGAATTTCAATGCCTTAAATCTAGTGTTAAGGTATAACTGAAACATTTAATTCAAAATCTAATCAATGCTTTCTTTCTTCATCTCTCTCTCTCTCAATCTGTTTTAGATCCTCAGCTGCTATTTCTGTGAGAGAGAACAATGGTACCTTTGTCAGCACTTTGAACCTGCTCCTTTATAACGTAAGTTGGTCGGTGAAGGATGTTATTTTCTCTCCCACTATTGTGGGAGCCATTTGTGTGACTGTCTTTTATAAAAAATCCCCTAAAAGCTACGTTAGCACTTTTTTACCATGTTAGCATCTTTACTACCATTTTTCTTATATCTTAGTGCTAAAGGGATATTAAGGACTATCGTATCCAAAAAGTTGAGGAATGATCTTCTTCTTCTTCTAGCGTTTGCCCTTCTTCCGTAGCTAGTCAACAGCGTCAGGAATGATCTAAATTTTATATCAGAAATGATTCTGCATAGTTAGTACAAATGTCTAATTATACTTACATGTTTGTATTTACTTGTGTGTGTATGCGTCTAGTCATAGTTAGCATCAAGATTTGGGGAGTGATATTTTTGTGACATAAAGAGGGGAAATCCCAGTGACACTTCTCTGGAGGCCATACGTGGTGATGAGTGTGTTGATATTTTCAATATGGGTTTTGGTTGGTGAAAATTCTGTCAGAACTGAAAAAATATGTGTTGACTTCACAGAATTGTCTAGGCTTTTGTCATGTAAATATCAGCCGTGGCAGCAAAATCTGAAAAATACATTGATTTCTATTTATAACCCTAACATTAATCCCTCAAATGATATTTTAATGTTGATTAAAAAATTATTCATACATTTTAAATGCCTGATTTAAATATCAATTTTTCAATCTATCAACCAACATTTTTGTAAATTATGAATCTGATTTTTACATTATTATTCATGTCATCATAGCACTGAGTTATAATTCATGCAACTGATTTAAAAGTCAGTGCTTTATACTTTGAATATAATGAGCTATAAATATTGTAGTAGGACATTTTCCAAAGGCATTTTTAAAAAAATCATGTTTATATGTTTGTAGTCTGACACCATGGATTTCTAAACAACAAATTAAAATGTGTTGGTATGATGATTGCCTTTCTGTCATTTCTAAACTTTCTTAGCAAGCAGAAGCTGCCAAGTCATTGTTTCTACAACACTCAGCAAATGTGTACCATTATTCATTCCCAACATGGCCTGATGTTGTTGTGAGCAATGTTTTTAAATAGGAAAGTTTCTATCTGTTGATTTATATGTGCAAACTCCTAGAAGTAAAACTGAAGGTGAATGGTTTCAATTTAGTCTAAGTTGTTATAATTGAGTGAAGCACAAATGTATATTCCTGAACTTAAAATCATGAGAAATATATCCACATGACACTTAATGATATTATTGTCTGTGAAATTGAAAGACACTGGAAAAAACAGAAAATATAAATTCAGAAGTAATGGATTTGAGGAGAAATTTGCTTTGAAAGTCTTCTCCTTCTCCTTCTTCTTCTCCTTATCATTAATTTATCATTAGAAGTAATATTGTAATCCTTTTCCTAAATAGACACATTACTTCAAAGAGTTTCTAAATCTTAATGCTAAATAAAGGCCTGTAATCTGATAATAGCTTTAATAATATGTATTTTGTGGCAAAAATGTAACCAATTACTTGATAACAAATTATAGTGTGTAAAAATACTTTTAGTTGTATAAACAGAACTAGTTAGCATGAAAGTGTTATTTATAGTTGAATCTTCAAATTTATTTACTTATCATTTTTTTAATAAAATCCAAACATTTTGGTGTTAGACAGAAAGCTCAGTCCCAGCATTTTATACTTGATATCCCAGAGTCAACAAGTTTGTCAGCGTCGTGTTATTCCAGAGCAGAGCAGTGATCGACTCTTTCTCATGATAGCAAACTTCTACCACTTCCTCAGAAATTAGTTTGTTAAATTAACAGAATGTATTGGCAATAATAGGATTACAGATAAAATAATGAATAGTGTAATTTCCAGCCATCTCTTTTAGCTGTATGTAATGCCTTTTATTACCTGCATTATGTTTTACATTAACATAATACATTTACAAATAATATTGGATGATACTGATGATGATGATTCCCTAATGCCTGTAGTTTACCTTCAGCTTCACTCTTCAACTACATCCTGTGATTTTAAAAATGACTTTGTTTTTAGAGATTTTATTTATTTTCATGAGGGAGAAAAGAGAACTGCTCAGTTCTGGCATATGTTGGATGCTGGGAACTGAACTTGGGAATCTCTGGTACTCGGATATGAAAATCTGGTGCACTACCTCTGTTCACTTTCCAGGCTTATTTTATTTTATTTTATTTTATTTGCCTCCAGGGTTATCACTGGGGCTTGGTGCCAGCACTACAGATCCACTGCTCCTGGAGGCTATTTTTCCCATGTTGTTGCCCTTGTTGTGGTTGTTATTGTTATTGTTATTGTTGTTGGATAGGACAGAGAGAAATCGAGAAAGGAGGGGAAGATAGAGAGGGGGAGAGAAAGACACCTGCAGACCTGCTTCACTGCTTGTGAAGCAACTCCTCTGCAGGTGGGGATCTGGGGGCTTGAACTGGGATCCTTAATTCAGTCCTTGCAATTTGTGCCATGTGTGCTTAATCCGCTGTGCTACTGCCCAGCTCCTGTCTAGGCTTATTTTAAAGAGTATTTTATTATATATTTATTGAGTGAGAGAATGAGAATATTAGAGAGAGGGAGAGGTGGAAGTAGAAGAGTGGAAGGGGAGAGAAAGCAGAGTACATCTTGTTTCTGGCATATAGTGATGCTGGAGTTTGAACTTGGGCCCTGTGGAAACTCAGGCAATGTAAATCATATACTCAATCTCCCAGTTATCTCTCTATCCTATTCTATGAGTTTTGTCCAGTATATATGACAAATGACCATATTGCTGTATCATACAGACATCTGTCATTTTTAGCATAGAATCTTCATAGTATTTAGCCATGTTTCAGAGCATTAATATTAGTATTATATACTAATATATAGTAGGAGTATTATATACTAATATATAGTAGGAGAAATTTGCTATACTTTCATTAATTTGTCCAAAATAGCAGTTATTGTTTGGAATAATAGCATTTAGCTATCTGTATATAATTTTCTTATAGCACTTCAAATTAAATGTTTTATAGGTATTGGGGCAAAACCTTTCTATTTTATATGGAATTTAAAATATACTGAGTCTTAGAAATAATTAGAAGTTATATAACTTACCTACTAGTTTTATTGCCTGCTTAAATGTTTGGAGAAAAAAAATAATACACAATTTGATCTGGCAGTTGATTTCTTTGTGTTCTGGGATCCAGTAAGCATCTACTGGATGTTTTTATTTTAAAAAAAGATGTAATGAATTTTGTTGACCATATGGTTCCCATTAAGTGGGAGTCAAAAGCTGGAGAGGAAATGAACAGAATATTCACGAAAGAAGATATCCAAAAGGCCAAGAGACATGAAAAAAAATACTTAAAGTCATTGATTGTCAGAAAAATGCAAATAAAGACAACAGTGAGATAACACTTCTCTCCTGTGAGAATGTTATACATCAGAAAGGATAGTGACAGTAACTATAATTGTTGATACATGTGTAAAAATTCTCAGTTTTCTGCTAAGACTTTTTAAAAAAAATTATTTATTTATTTATTTATTTTCCCTTTTTTATTGCCTTTGTTGTTTAACATTGTTGTGGTTATTGATGTTGTTGTTGGATATGACAGAGACAAATGGAGAGAGGAGGGAAAGACAGAGAAGGGGAGAGAAAGACAGACACCTGCAGACCTGCTTCACCGCTTGTGAAGTGAATCTCCTGCAGGTGGGGAGTCGGGAGCTTGAACCCGGATTCTTACGCAGGTCCTTGAGCTTGGCACCACCTGCACTTAACCCGCCGCATTACCGCCCAACTCCCCAACTCTAAGATTTAATGAGAACTATAGTGATTCTCTAGGGGAGGTAGGAGGTTGGGGATATGGAACTCTGGTGGTGGGTGTCATTAGTTACTGTAAACCATTAATTTCCTGAATAAAAATTTGGAGAATAATTATATAATTAATTTTAGGGATATTATATATACATACACTGTAATCTTACAATCTTATAACCTACTATTAATCACAAATTAAAATTTGTTTTAAAAAATTGCTGCTGTGAACATAGGTATTCACAGATCTTTTTGAATGAATGTGATTGATTCCCTAGGATATATCCCCAGGAGAGGAATTGTCAGGCCCTAGGGAAGGTGAATTTCTAGCTTTTCAAAAGTTCTTCAGACTACTCTCCACAAGGGTTGGACCAATTTACATTCTCACCAGCAGTGTAAAAAGGTTCCTTTACCCTTGCAGCTTCTCCAGCACTTGTTGTCACTATCTGAGTTTGTATATTGCACTAAAGCAAAGGATTCGGGGGCGGGGGCGGGGAGGGATGGCTTTCAGTTCCTGGTGCATAATGGCAGGAAGACCTAGACTGAGCATTAGACTGTTTTGCAGAAAACTGAGAATTTTTACACATGTATCAACAATTATAGTTACTGTAAACCATTAATTTCCTGAATAAAAATTTGGAGGATAATTATATAATTAATTTTAGAGATATTGTATATACTATAGAAGAGTATAGGCAAGTAACCAAAATGATAAAGTCAGAAAATTTATTCTAGCAGCAATTTTAGGATAAAAAGTAATCATGATTAAACCACAGCCGAGTTGTATGTTATATGCAAGTGACTTGACAGTATAAAACTTGTAAAAAATTTTTTTAAAAAGGTGAGTATGTTTCTGCATAATATTGATGCAATTAAAAACTTAAAGCTGCATAGTTAATGAGGTGTGGAATACTTAGAGAATTTGAAAAATATAATTAAATAAAAATACTATCAGAAGTACTTATAGGAAAAAGTGACATTTCTCACATAAATGTAGAAAATAAGTACAACTTATAATTCCCCATTGATATGGCATTATTTAGAAAGTTTTCTACATGAATGCATTAAAAAAATGGAGCACCCTTATGACTACCTTAATTTTTAAAATTCATAACCTCTTGCTTTCTTCCCAGATTCCCTAAACAGTGCACTATTTTTTTTTTTTTTTTTTGCCTTTTCTTGATGACTTTGAAGGTCATAATGAACATTGACAAACCTCTCTGATGAAAATAGTAATCTTTTAAGAGTAACTAATTTGGGAGCAAAAGTTGCCTCCACACTAAATGGTTTAACTGCTTAATTTGGGGGAAATTTTGTTGTTGTATTCTACACTAGTTTCCTGCTTTTCTTTATTATCAAGTCATAGCTATAAATCCTCAATTTTAATCTCTTCAACACTATAAATTGGGTTAGGGTAAAACAGTATCTCTAGAAATAATCTGACATAAGGGTGATGATATAGAAATAAGGATCTGAGAAATTTTTCTACAAATAAGCACTAATGAATTTGAGGCAGGGAATCTAGGATATCCATTTTGATAAAATGGAAAGCATGCTGATCTTATTTTTGATTTTTCTATTCAATTATGATATTATTAAAATACTGGGTAAATTATATGGATTAAAATATTATCAAAAGTATACTACAACTCCAATAGCAAAGGGCTTAAATTGAGGCAGATGACATACTTTCTATTATAGTTTAAATAGGTTAACTTTTTACTTATGGCCTTGTTCTAAATGCTGGCAGACAGTGATGGGTTGTTCATTTTTTTCCATCATTAGGACTCAACCTACAGTCAGCAGTTAATTATCCCAAGTATAGGATTACCTTTGAAAACCAAAGTATATGCAGCTGTACAAGCCACTAATCTGGATGGCAGGTATTTTCAAATTCTTGTCTTTTATTGGTTAAACTATTTTGTCTGTCTAAAGAGTCATGAATCATAAAGTCATCTCATTATTTTTACTTTCCAAAACATAGTCATTGGCATACTACTTAGACATGCTAATAGACAGAAATAACAAGTTGTTAAGATTAAGGGTTGACACTCAGTTTATATTGTTAATTGGAAAATAACAAGTCTTCCCTTAAAGGAGTGGTAATGACTAGAAGAGTTCATGAGAGATCTTATCAGATTCGAGAATGTTCTATTTTTGTTATCTGCAATCTGATTAATTAGATGTAGTCTTTTTGTGAACACATAATTTGTGTACTTTCCTCGGTGTGATTTACTATTCAGTAAAGTTTACCAAAATCAAAAGAACTCAAGGATAGAAAGGGAAAAGTACAGGGTGAAACTAAATATGATCAAGGATTCTAGGGGAAGGGAGAGGCTGGAGGTGGTTGGGAAGGCATTGCAAATCTAATACATGGTGGTAGAGTAGGAATTCAGCTTGAGGCAGGAACAGTGTATGGGTAACTATCATGAGGAGATAAGAATTTGTACCCATATGACAACTGTCTTGTAAACCAATATCCCCCAATAGAGCAGTCTGAAAAGTGGAGAACTCTTTTCATAAGAATCTGAATCAAAATTTGTCTACTAACACCCAAAAAAGTCTCTGCAAAAAAAAATCAGTTGCATTTGGATAATATTTATAAAAGTCAGAATAGTCAAAATTGAAAGGAAATTTTAAAAGATGCCATTATGACTGTAACACTTATAACCTGGTAGTGGCATGCCTGAGGTTCTCACAGGTTGCTCTTTAAACTCTAAAGAGATTGATGTACATTAGCAATTTGGTTCTAATTTATCTTCTCCATTTGTTTCTTCTTGGGATTTCTATTTTTGGATATAAGCGAGTCTTTAAAGTTGTGTTACTAAATTTAATTTTCCCACTTTTATCAACATTCTATATTCATGGAATAGTAATTTTTTACAGAAATAGACTTGAAATGACATAGTACATAAATTGAGGTACTATCTGGCTATTTGGAGGAAAGGTATGCACTTGCTTCATGACTTTCTTCTATCTGCCTTTGTGTATCATGGACCCTCATCCCCACTGATTCTGTCATGATTACAGTATAGAGTATATGCACCAAGCTCCTTTAATGCATGTGGTGTTGTAACTTCTTCTGCCACCCACTAGAGGTAGTAATTCATAGAAACACAAGAGTATAGTTCATGACACATAAACATGTAGGTGCTCATATCTGACTTGGTTTCTTCAGACTTTGAAAATTCACTTGCCGTGTGTGTGTGTGTGTGTGTGTGTGTGTGTGTGTGTGTGTGTGTTTAGCCTTATTGGTCTGGAATGACAAATTTGTTATAGATTTTTAAACACCATGAACAGAAAACTACCTATATTTTAAACAAAGCATCTACAAATAAATAATTTTTAAAGACACTGTATTCCATAGGATAAGAAGTTTGTCAATATTCACTTCTCTGGGGCTAGTAATTAAATGCCAGAAGGAATTTCTGATTGTAGATTGTGCTTACCATTTTCTGCAGATGGAATGTCTTAATGGATTATTGTTACACGACCCCATCTGGGAATCCAAATGATGATATTCGTTATGATCTCTTCCTTAGGTAGGTGTCTCAGTATTGTATTAATAGCAAAAACCCAATTGTAGATAAATTAAATGGGAACTGAATTGAAATAAAAATATTGAAATGGATAAATTGTTAAGTATTTTTCCTCTTTTGAGATTTTTCTCTTATAATGCTGGAAGTACAGAAGTCAAGTTTTCAACACAAAATGCTGATAAGGCTGGTGTTGAATGAGAGTTGCTAAGTTAGGTCCATCAAAGATGTTTTATTTATGTTTAGGGCATATGAGAATATTTCACTGTCTTAAGAAAAATATGGTTGAGGCATTATTGATGTTAAGAAAGAGGCAGTGGGAGGGCACTATTTATCTACAGCTAGATGGTCTCATCATGTGTCAAAAGAAGAGCAAAACTAAAGTAATGGTCTGGGTAATTTAGACCCTATAAAATACTTTTCCTCATTTATCACTATTTAATATGAAAACATAATATAGCCTACCACTCCTTTTTTATCAGTCAATAGGTTCAACTTCATGCCTCAATAGACATTGATAGAGTGAACGTAATCTACATTTGGGGAAAAGAAACATTTATCATAAAAACATTCAGTCATCACAGTTGCCTTCCAGCATTTTTATCTGACAAGAGAACAGACTTGTGAGCTAGGCTTCTAACCTAGCTCGTAAAATGCACTTGGCTCACATTGCTGCTGCTTATTGACACACAATGGGAGTAAGTGATAGTAAGCGAAAATAATATATTTTATTAGCTAATCAAGGTTCAGAGGTTTGGTCAAAGTGACATTCTCATATTCTATTGCTAGAAGTGCTAATTTGGGGAAGCAGGGCGGTAATGCAGTGAGTTAAGCTCACTTGGCGCAAAGCAAGACGGCCGGCTTAAGAATCCCAGTTCCAACCCCGGCTGCCTACCTGCAGGGAAGTCTCTTCACAGGCAGTGAAGCAGATCTGCAGGTGTCTGTCTTTCTCTCCCCCTTTCTGCCTTCCCCTCCTCTCTCCATTTCTCTCTGTCCTATCTAACAACGACGACAACAGTAACTACAACAACAATGAAAAACAACAAGGGCAACGAAAGGGAAAATAAATAAATAAATAAATAAGGTGCTAATTTGGGTAATATTTGTGTGGGTAAAATGTCAATATATATAAAATACATAAAATAATGTATATTCTTTGATTCTGTGTCTACAAAATAGAAGGATATTCTAATATATATAAATTTTTGTATATCAGCAACATTTTTAAAAATTGTATTTATTTATTTTTCCTTTTGTTGCCCTTGTTGTCTTTTTATTGTTGTTGTATTTATTGTTGTTGTTATTGATGTCATTATTGGATAGGGCAGAGAGAAATGGAGAGAGGAGGGGAAAGCAGAGGGGGAGAAAAAGTTAAGGCACCTACACATCTGCTTCACCGCCTGTGAAGCAACTTCCCTGCCCCTGTGGAGCCGGGACTCCAACTGGGATCCTTAAGCTGGTCCTTGTGCTTTGAGCCACATGCTCATAACCCGCTGCGCTACTGCCCGACTTCCTATCAGCAACATTTTTTAAATAAAATATTTATTTACTTATTTATTCCCTTTTTGTTGCCCTTGTTTATTATTGTTGTCTGTCTTCGTTGTTGGATAGAACAGAGAGAAATGGAGAGAGATGGGGAAGACAGAAAGGGGGAGAAAAGTATAGACAGCTGAAGACCTGCTTCACCGCTTGTGAAGCGACTCCCCTGCAAGTGGGAAGCCGAGGGCTCGAACCAGGATCCTTACACCGATCCTTGGGCTTGGCACCACGTGCGCTTAACCCGCTGCTCTACTGCCTGACTCCCATCAGCAACATTTTTAATGGTACAATATGGGAAAAGTTGATTGCCCTGTAGTAGGAAATGATTAGGTGACTTATGGAAAACGGGTTAGTTAAAATTCCATAGAAGCACTGTGATTTTATACACAATGTTATTTGTAAACTAGTTTTTTTTAGGCTTCACTCTGTATTTCTCTCTCCCTTTCTTTTATTTATTTATTTATTTATTTATTTATTTATTCCTCCAGGGTTATTCTGGGCTCGGTGCCTGCACCATGAATCCAACGCTCCTGGAGGCCATTTTTTCCCACTTTTGTTGCCCTTCTTATTGTAGCCTCGTTGTGGTTATTATTATTGCCATTGTTGATGTTGTTCGTTGTTGGATAGGACAGAGAGAAATGGAGAGAGGAGGGGAAGACAGAGAGGGGGAGAGAAAGATAGACACCTGCAGACCTGCTTCACCGCCTGTGAAGCGACTCCCCTGCAGGTGGGGAGCCGGGGGCTTGAACCGGGATCCTTACGCCAGTCCTTATGCTTTGTGCCACATGCGCTTGACCCACTGCGCCCCCGCCCGACCCCCTCTCTCTTCCTTTCTTGGTATTTATATTTATACAAATACAGGTTTCTTTAAAATCTGAGTATATTAGAACATGAAGTAAAAAAACAGCATAGGCACTTGAGAGTTGTATATACAGGATCTCAATTATATATTAAAGAATTTACATGAGTAGGAACACAATATTATGTACCTATGGGAGACTTGTGAATCATTTTGTATTCACATTTTTCAAAATTTCTATAATCATTTTGTGTTAATAATATGTGACCAAGTAAGCAGACTTGTGGTATGACTATTATCGTAGCTTAATTCTAAAACTTTGGTTTTCATGTTGGAAATTGTGTAGAGAATTTAGGGAAATAGCTCAGTTGGTAGAGAAGATGACATGCATACTTGAAATGGCTTTATTTACCAAAGCAGCACTCTGATTTCTCTTTCTCTCTCTCTTTTTTTTTCCTTTTTTGATTCTCTCTCATATGAAAGATGTATGATTTAGTTATGCAGTTATTCAAGAAGATTGTTACCGTTGCAAAATATTGTGTAAGTGCCTAGGAAATAACAGGTCAGAGCCAGGTGGTTGCACTCCTGGTTGAATGCACAGATTACAGTGTGCAAGGACCTGGGTTTGAGCTCCCGTCCCCACCTGCAGGAGGAAAGGTTCACCCCCACCCTCTCAATTTCTGACTGTCTCTCTACCCAATAAAGATAATACAAAAAAAAAAAAAGGAAGAAAGGAAATAACAGGTCTAGGAAACTTCAGGTTTTTCAAATATAAATGCTAAGCACATGAGTTTACCTGATCTCTAGTGTCTCAATAAACTACAAGAAAAATGTGGAAAAAGAAAAAAAATTAAAGATCAGTTAAACTCAGCAGAACAAAACTCATCATGGAACATAGAAGATTTATACAGAACATTTAACAGTAATTAAAATTTTGTCATAAGGATCCTGGTTCAAGCCCCCGACTCCCCACCTGCAGAGGATTCGCTTCACAGGCAGTGAAGCAGGTCTGCAGGTGTCTATATTTCTCTCCCACTCTCTGTCTTCCCTTCCTCCTTCCATTCCTTTCTGTCCTATCCAACAACAATGGCATTAATAACAATAATAATAATAATAACAACAAGGGCAACAAAAGGGGGGCAAAATAGCCTCCAGGAGCAGTGGATTCGCAGTGCCAGTGCCGACACCGAGTCCTAGCAATAACCCAGGAGGCAAAAAAAAATTTATCATAATCATAAGAAGGCAGATTAGAAATGACAGGACAGTAAAAACTAAGGCTATGATAATATAGTAAATAACTGGGAGTAATTTAGATAGAATAGAAAAAGATATTACAGAATCGAAGACATAATTACAAGAGAAATTGTTTAAGGGATACTAAATATTAAACAATTTACAAAATGACTGAATTCATCATTCTTTATAGCCAAATAGTGTCCCACTGTGTATATATACCACAACTTTCTCAGTCATTCATCTGTTGTTGGATACCTGGGTTGCTTCCAGGTTTTGGCTATTACAAAGTGTGCTGAATAACAAATGAGTATCTGAGAAAGTTGTGGTGTATATACACAACAGAAATACTCAGCTATTAAAACTAGTGATTTCATCTTCTTCACCCCATCTTGGATGGAGCTTGAAGGAACCATGCTCAGTGAAATAAGGGAGAAACACAAGGATGAACATGGTATGATCTCACTCATAGGCAGAAGCTGAAAAACGAGATCAGAAGGGTAAACACTAAGCAGAACCTGGACTGGAGTTGGTGTATTGCACCAAAGTAAAAGAATCTGGGGGGGGGGGGGGAGAGGGGTTCAGGTCCTGGAATATGATAACAGAGGAGGAACTAGTGGGGATTGTATTGTTATGTGGGAAACTGGTAAATGTTACATGTATACAGACTATTATGTTTTACTATTGACTGTAAGCTATTAATCCTCCAAAAAAGAAATTTTAAATGAAAATTGTGCTACTATGAACATAGGTAAACACACAGATCTTTTTTGGATGGGTGTGTTTTGTTCCTTAGGACATAACCTCAGAAAAGGAATTGCCAGGTCATAGGATAGGTCCATTTCTAGCTCTCTGAGAGTTCTCCACAGTGGTTGGACAAATTTATATTCCCATCAGTAGTGCAAGAGAGTTCCTTTGTCCCCACAACATCCCCAGCATTTGTTGTTACTATCTTTTCTGATGTATGACATTCTCATAGGAAGTAAAGTGGTGTATCTCATTGTTGTCTTTATTTGCATTTCTCTGACATTCAATAACATTAGCATTTTTTCGTATGTCTGTTGGTCTTTTGGACCAACTTTAGGATTTTTTTTTTCTAATTTTGGTGAGCTCTGTATATATTTTGGTTATTATCTATTTGTCTGATGTATAGCATGTCAAGATCTCCCATTCTGTAAAGTCCTTTTTTTCTTTCAGGACAGAAACTTTTGAAATAGTGCTGGATTTGTGATAGCCATAAGAAAAATAACACTGAATTAATACTTTATTCAATAGTATTAACATTTTAATTGATCACTGATTTAAATGTGAAAACTAAAATTTTAAAATTGGTAGGAGAAAATTTGGTAGAAGAAAAACTAAAATTTTTAAATTGGTAGAGGAAAAATACTTTTAAAACTTTGAAGTAAGCAACATTTATCTTAATATTATAAATAATACAAAAGAATATTAAACATGCAACTACAAAAATTAATTTTCTGTATACATAAATGTACACAGTGAAGAATAGCCAAAGCCAAAGAGAAAAGTAAAACAATCTTCAAGTTATATAGCAAGCAGGGAGCCATCTTTCCTAACATATAAAATACTTGTAACAGTTAGAGGAGGAAAAGTCAACAGTATAGTAATAATCTAAGTGGTGGGCATAATAGTTTTCATATGAAACAACACGGTGAATTGAATGTATAAAAGATGTATTTATTCAAAATAAAAAAGAGGCAATTTGTAATTGTGTCAGGACTAGAAAGGTGACTTGGTAGATAGAATGTATACATGATACTCTGCATTTGATTCCCAGTAGAACTTAAGTTGGAGCCCCTGTCCTATCCTTCATAAATAAATAAATAAATAAATAAATAAATCTCAAAAAATAAATGGGATTATATGGTGATGACTTACTTTTTCTATAAAATTAGGCAAACCCCAAAATATTATCCATAAATATTTTTGATCTAGCTCCAGATGAAATATTTACTCACACATCAGTTGAATATATTAAAATCCACAGCCCCGGCTCCCCACCTGCAGAGGAGTCACTTCACAGGTGGTGAAGCAGGTCTGCAGGTGTCTGTCTTTCTTTCCTCCTCTCTGTCTTCCCCTCCTCTCTCCATTTCTCTCTGTCCTATCCAACAAAGACGACAGCAACAATAATAATAACTACAACAATAAAACAACAAGGGCCACAAAAGGGAATAAATAAAATAAAAAATAAAATAAAAAAAAATCCACAATACGTTATTTTAGAAAATCTATCAAATCATCTTATAGCTATATTGAAATGATAACCCTGTGTACATTCACAATGTTACATTAAAGGTTATCATTGTTACTTTTTTATTTTTTAAAAAAAAGCAAAAAACTCAAAGCAGTACACAGGTGCATATATAAGGAACTGGTTATATAAATGCTGGTACCTGTGAATCATTAAATATTATACAATCATAAGAACAGTGAGACTAAATATTGACAAACATGTCAAAAGCACATTCTTGAAATTTAAAATGGCAAGGTATGGGACAATGTAGACAGATTTATTTTATTTAAGATATACTTAGCATATCTTCCTAGGAGGATACAATAACAAATAAGATCACCTCTCGCAGGCCCAAAGTGCATAGGGAATGGTGTGGGTATGGACAAGTATGGGAGGGAGAGTTTTCATTATATATTTGTTCTTGTTTGGGTAGCTGAATTTTATGAAACTACAGCCCTTTTAAAATTTAACAGTAATAATATAATAAGAAACTGATCTCTTTAAATTGTTTGATCTTGGTCACTCTTGTCTTACCTGTTGAGTTAGCTTGTGTTCTTATTAAATATCTGTAACATGGAAGGATTTTCTTAGCTTTAATGGGATGTGAAGTTCTTAGTACTACAGAAATTGATTTATAAGCCCTAGTGACTGGTACTTTCTCACAATAACCTTTTTTTTTTTTCTGTTTCCCAAACTGTAGCTGTGACAAAGATCCTCAGACTACTGTAATTGAAAATGGCAGAAGCCAGCATGGCCGATTTTCCTTTGAAGTGTTCCGATTTGTCAAACACAAAAATCAGAAAATGTCCACTGTCTTCCTACACTGCGTTACCAAGCTCTGTAGAGCTGAAGACTGCCCCTTCCTTATGCCAGTACGTGTGTTACACGTTTATTCTATGTTGTTGAATTGATCTAAGCTGAAAGGTTACTAAATGGTAAACACTAATTTTTTATATAAAAAGTAAAGTGTGTGTACTAAGTAATGTTGCATCTGGCTAAGTGCACTCATTACAGTGCATAAGGACCTAGGTTCAAACCCCCTAGTTCCCACCTGCAGAGGGAAAGCTTTACAAATGATGAAGTATTTCTGTAGGTATCTCTCTGTCTCTCTTTCTCTCTAGACCCCTTCCCTCTAAATTTCTCTCTGTCCTATCAAATAAAGTTCAAGAAGTTTTTAAAAAAATAAAATATGTATCAGGTTAAACATTTTGGAACAGGATTTATCCATTCAAGATCTATTGAATGCCTGATCTGTGTCAAATATTACATTGGGAATATAAAAATGAAGGCTGAATAAATTTTGAATCTGAATGATTCAGTTCTTGAGGAGGATCACAAGTTACAGAGAACAGAAGACGAAAATGCTATGGTACAAAGACAGACATGAATGTCGGTTGCATGTGGAGGTGCCACTCATGAGAGATGGAATAGGAGAGTTTGGGAGAAGTGAATCCCAAGTTGTTAACTTTGAAGATGAACCCTAAAAGGGGGAAAGAAAATCAAGTGTGAGACACTTCATGTAGAAGGAAGATCAGTGTTACAGACATGGGAGACATAATCAGGGATGTCCATCTGTCATTAAGCCTGTGGATCAGAGTACAACATGATGGAAAAGCTATGAGAAAAAGATGAGGACTGACAGTAGAAAGGCAGAGAGGTGACCCTGGGATTCCTTGGGTTTAATTATCTAAAGCTATACAATGTATGGCTCTGAATTGCCTGGTTGTCATTAAAATGTAGATCCATTTACTGGCAGATACAAATATGTTTTGGTGTGATAGCTTGCTTGAACAGAGAAGGTGCTATGCCTCCAAAAGTGCCATGGCATTTCTTTCCCTTTCTGCACGTCTCTCTTTCTGAAAGAAAAAGTAGCCTGGAGTAGTAAAGTCAAACGTGTGAGGCTTATCTTCAACAACAACAACAACAAAAAAGACAGGCCACATAGGATCACATCAGCAATAAAAAAAAATAATAATAAAACACATTTTAAATGATGAAATAGCTTTAATATGCTTATATTCATGCTCAGATCCAGGACTATCTTTACTTTCATTGCTTATTTTAATACCAACTAGTTTTATCTAATGGGGTTAAATGGGATGTCTACTGTGCCTTCTTAGCTCTGTGTTAACCAACATTTCTGGGAAAGATTTATTAAAGGCTTGAGAGAAATAAAAGTAGAAAAATTTGATAAACACAACGCTCTTTCAGGAGAGCCACTGAGCTATGTAAATTAATGAGGCAATGCACAATTACAGTAGGAGGAAATAAGAAATGTGACCCAAGCTAGGATAAGAAACATAATAGCAGTTATATGCCAAGTAATTAAATAAATGCACAAAAGTAAATGAATAAAATTAAACATGTGGCTATCTCTTTCCAAAGAATCTGCTTTCTAAATGGCCATAAAGAAGCATTTTGTACTGGTATGGAATTTGTTTTCATTTGTTTTCATTAACACCTCAGACTTGCAGCCACAGAGAAAAGAGAGATTCAGGGAGGAGGACAACTTGGAGCGCCCAGAGCACTTCTGGAAATGCTGTCCTGTCTGCGGGTCCCATCATTACTCGGAGCGGTAGGATTCCTCTACCTTTTGTCTGTAGTAATAGTCAAATGCAAGTTATTTTGTTACTTGGTTTGTAAGAAATAATTCCAAATGGTCCTTACACAGCTTGAAATCATTATAAGACAAGGTAAACTGTTAACCAACTTCATTTCACAGTAGTTTCTTATTTTCTCTCAATTAATACATAAAGAACTGCAATGTATATTTAATACACACACACATCTACCTACCTCATAATATATATATATATATATATATATATATATATACACACATATATATTTATTTCTCCTTTAGATCCCCTCCATCTTTTTCTGTCTTAATATCTGTTCCTGAAAATAACCAATTGAACTTCATTCACTGACCACCTTGCCATCTAGTTTCTGTTTGAACTTAACCACTTGGTGATGCTGTCAGAGAATGGTGTACAACGCACACTGCTTCTGCAAATTACTTTCTCCATAAAACTCTCAGATTCCGGAATCCCTATCCTTAACACATAGCTCAGATAAATTGGCTGTCTCTTGTAGATTCCCTTTATTCTTGCAAATAGTATTGTTAATACTCTATTTTTATATTTTCAGTTGGATGGTATTTTGATTCTTCCCAAAACAAATATTAAAATCCTGTCCAGTGTACTCATTCTTGCTTATGAAACTAATAGCTATAAATGTTTATGTGACTGCCTTTCAATATCTTATCTCATCTTATCTTTCCCATTTATCTATCAATCTAATCTATGTCTCTGCTACTTTCTTTCCCTTTCTGCAACCCTTCCATCCTTCCTTCCTTCCTTCCTTCCTTCCTTCCTTCCTTCCTTCCATCCATCCTTCCTTCCTTCCTTCCTTCCTTCCTTCCTTCATTCCTCCCTCCCTCCCTCCCTCCCTCCTTTCCTTCCCTTTCTTTCCCCCCTTCACTTTCTTAATAGGTTAGAGACAGTGACATAGAAAATGGATATATATATATATATATATATATATATATATATATATATATATATATATATATATATATCTGTATCATTGCTCCACTGCTCATGAAGCTTACCTTCATACAGATGGGAATCAAGAGCTTAAACCTGGGCATTTGCTCATGGTAAAGTGTGTGTTCTGCCTGGTGTAATTTTATGTCATGTATTTAAGTATTTGTGAATATACAGATACTGTTGCTCACTAGAAGGATATTACCTTATATCAGTGTAAACCCAAAGACATACAACATCAGCTAAATAAAACATGCAGTATAAGTAAACAAAAGTCATAAAATTGGCTTTTGTACTGGCATGCTATGTGACTTGGGCTTTACCTCACTTCTTTAGGTTAATGTCTCTTAATTTTTTAAATGAGTGGGTCCAAGAAAATAATCTTTAGTATTCTTTCTAATTCTTTAGTTTCAAATGCAACTTTGTATTCTATTTTTGCATTACAGTATAATAAACTTTCTCTATTTAATTTTATCTACAAGGCTCTTAGAATTTTTCAACTATATTATTGTTAGTTTTTTCTCCCATTCTCTCTCATCCCAAAGTTAAAGAAAGTTTTGCCTGAAATAGATAATTAAGTAAAAAGTGGTTTTGGCTTGAAAATCCAGACAATTGCTTTTATTTTACACAGCTCTGTATTTGTGTAGTCATAGAATTATTTAAAAACAAACTAATAAGCCTCTTAAATAATGCAGAAATTTGTTAGATATGAAATTTCAAACTTAGTCCAGTTCATATGCCCTCAGGGTTTGGTATGTGCTTTGAATGGTGAAATAACCGGCTTTTGGTTTGGGAAAGACCCAATTCTTATCTCTAACTAGCTATTAGAAATAGCTAATAGAATTATACTACATGGAAACTCAACTCTTGTTGCCAATAATTAGAAATGCTTTTGGTAGGTACAATATACGTGTTTTTTTTCTATTATGTACCTAGAGTTAGTTTGCTGTAAAAACAAAATAAATTTGAAAGTGATATCTCTATCCATGTTTAGTATATGACTTTTCTTCTTATTGGCTTCCTTGCTTTCTTCTTGCCTGGGCCAAATCAAATTTAAAATAGTACAAAATTTATATAAAATGTTGCTGTGAGATACCACCCCCCAAAATAAAAACAACAACAACAACAACAACAACACACACACACACAAACACCTACTCAGATAATCAAATCCCAAGTAGAAATTCTAATACTAGCATAGATTCAACCATCCAGCTTTAGTTTAACCCATAAATTATCCAGTTACCCAAAATATCCATGCTAAAACCTCTAGAGTTAATGCCTTTGATTAGAGAACATCTACTGTCAGCCTTGAATTTCTTCCTTTCTTATTTTGACCGTTTTTCTACCTCTAGGATGAATTTATTTTCTAACACGCTAAGACTGTCTCTTAGTTACTTTGGTTTACTCAGTGACAAAATCCTCCCTCTCAAAGGGTGATGTTCCAGCCTTGTATTTTACCCACCCCATCTTTCATTCTTCTATCTGTCATCCCTATCTATCTATCTATCTATCTATCTATCTATCTATCTATCTATCTATCTACCCTCTATCTAATTTTTATGATTTTGGTGAGTATCAATAAGAATGTCCTTGTGTTTTTGGTGATCACAATAACTTCCCTGAGAATAGAAATATGTAGAATAATGTTAACATTAAAATACTATGGTATCAGTGCCATAGTTTTACTATAAATTCCACATAAACACAGGACTAAAATATCAAACCTTACTTATCCAGGAAAAGTGTCTGAATTTAGTGTCCAGCTTAATGACCAAGGTTGGCTCCTTTCCTTCATTTCGCTTTGTTGTTGCCTTAGGTCACCTAGGATTTATCTCTCCAGATCCTGTGCTGGTTTTATATAGATAAGTCTAATTTCAAGCTTGGTTTGTTCTCTTCAAAGCTTTGTGATACTTTAAACTTTTGCTCTGTTTGCTCATTGAACTACTACTTTCTCCTTGATAATCAGCTTAGGTCACATTTAATAAGTTTTTAAACTTCAGAAATTCATTCTGTTTATTTTTACCCACTATTGTTATTCTGTTTACTAGTTTGTTTAGGGAAATAGTCACATCCTTAGTATTCATAATGCTTAGATTTCTTGAAATATTCTTATATGAAGCTCTCAAATGCTAGAACTGGTAGGAAAGTACTTACCTTGGAGTGATTTCTGGAAACTGAGAGGGATAATCCCAGGAGAACAATAGTCTCTAACGTTTTTCCTCAAACTTCTATGGAAATGCCCAAATCAATTTCTTGTTTAATTAGTACAACTGAATTTTATGAATAGTTAATTATTTATTTCAGTATATTTATTTAACTCCTTGGGGTGCTCTGCTAGCAACTGGGAATACTATAGATAACAAGTTACAATTTTTGCCCTCAGGGATCTTGGAGTTGAAAGGTGGCGAAAGACAAATAACAAACATAAAACCATGCAAAGTAAAAATTTTGGATGCTCTATTATTATTATTATTATTTTATATAGTGATTTCTCTTTTCTACCATTTCTTTTTCTTATCCTTTGTTTCTTTTTCTACTCTTTTTTTTTATAGAGACAGAATTTAAGGGGGGAGATGGACTAGAGGTGGAGAGAGAAAGAGATACACATGTAGCACTGCTTTACCACTCCTAAAGCTTCACCTCCTGCAAATGGGGATGGGGGCTTAGACTCAGATTCTTGCACATGGTACTATGTCTGCTCAACCAGGTGCAACACTCCTCAGCTCCAATTTGGAGGTTATTATCTTGAAATATGTGATCCATTTAGTTGACTTGACTCAGTTGAATTTTTAAAAATAACAATTTGTCGAATTAAGGAAGATACTTATTCTGCATAAATCTTTTCCCTAATGCACATTTCCCCCTTATACATTTCAGTTACTTATGTGAGAGAAAAAAGAGAGAATGATTATTTATCTGTCACTGCTGGTTTCCCAGCCCCTGTATATTGCTGCTGCCACTATCTTCCGCTATCTATATATCTATTAAAGAATCCACTGGATTTAGAATTCCAATCCTCCAGAGATTTTTTTTTTAAATAACATATATGTCAAGATCCAACAGAAGTGAGAGAAAAGCAGAAGCATGTGGTAACGACAACAACAAAAACTCTCAGAAAATCTTCACCTCTCTGCTCTGGACTGGAAAATTATTGTTTTTTAATTGAAAGGATACTAAAATACAGGATATCTGAAACAGCAACCAGATAAATTGATACCTTACTTTCATCACCTAATAAATAAGATTCCAAGGCGTATTAATTTATTATTTGTTTTTTTAATTTTATTTTTTAATTTATTTTCCCTTTTGTTGCCCTTGTTTTATTATTGTTGTAGTTATTGTTGTTGATGCCGTCATTGTTGGAAAGGACAGAGAGAAACAGAGAGAGGAGGAGAAGCTGGTGGGGGGGAGAGAGAGAGAGAGAGAGAGAGAGACCTGCAGACCTGCAGACCTGCTTCACAGCTTGTGAAGCTACTCCCCTACAGGTGGGAAGCCAGGGGCTCAAAACGGGATCCTTATGCCAGTTGCGCCACATGTGCTTAACCTGCTTACTTTATTATTTGTTTTGATTCAGACATTTTCCCAAAACAGGATGTGTCTCCATGTGGGGAGATTTTGCCTGTGATTAAGTCCCTGTGGAGGACACCTGGGATACTGTCCTTATAGGAGTGTTGGTGGTGATTTAGGAGAAGTGAGGTTGTCGTGGCTTATTATATTTTCTCAGTTCTATTATATTTTCTCAGTTCAATCAGCAGAAAACAGTGAGAGATATCTAGTCAAACAAGTCACCCCATTAAAATAAGATAGCTTGTGCCTTCTAGGGACACAGAAAGAGGAAGAAACATTATATTTGAAAGACAGAAAAACTTAAAGTTAATAATTGAGCCTTTTAAATGAAGGATCATATTAATAATTCTCCAACCATTTTGCACTGTGGAAGAATTTTTGGGGAAAGGAGCATATGATCTTTTGGGTGAAACTAAGGTGGTATTATTTGGAGATAGAAGTTTTCTTTTCCTTTTTAAATTATCACCAGGGTTATTCTGGTTGCTCAGTTCGGTACAATGCATTCAGTGATCCTAGAGGCTATTTTCTTTCTTTCTTTCTTTCTTTCTTTCTTTCTTTCTTTCTTTCTTTCTTTCTTTCTTTCTTTCTTCCTTTTTGATACAAAGAGAAATTGAGAGGGGTGGGGTACAAAGAGATGGAGAGAAAAAGAGAGACACCTGTAACACTGCTCCACTGCTCATGAAGCTTATCCTTGTGGGTGGAGACTGGGGACTTGAAACCTGTCCTCACATATGGTAATATGTGTATTCTCCCAAGTGCATCATCTCCTGATCCTGAAGGTTAAGAATTTCTCAAGGTGTCTTGAAAATGTAATTATAGGGGGTTGTCATTGGGCCTTGAACATGCATGATTTTGCCAATTCCAGATTATTTTTATTAAAATTACTTTTATTTTAGGTAGAGTATGAGACAGAGAATATATATACATATATACAGATACACACACACACACACACACACACGGAGACAAAGAGAAAGAGAAATATCATAGCATCTCTCCATCATCCATCTCTGGAGCTTTCCTTGCTATCTTGTTTCTCCCAGTAGTTCTGGGACTTGAGCTGATCAAGTTAAACCTGGATAAACAGTGCAATCTCCTGACCCTACACTAGAGAATTGTGTGTTTTAAAATTTTTTTATCTTTATTTATTTACTGGATAGAGACAGGAAGATATTGAAAGGAATGGAAGATAGAGAGGGAGAGAGACACCTCCAGCCCTGCTTCAGCACTCATGAAGCTTTCCTCCTGCAGGTGGGGACTGGGAGCTTGAGCCTGGGTCATCCTTACACATTGTAACACATGCACTTAACTGTGTGCCACTATCCAGTTCCTACTTTTTGTCTTTTACAATGCACAGCACCATTAAAAATTCATGAATGGATACTTATTTGGGGTATTGTTCTGTAGCCTCAAACAACAAAAACTTTGTTTTGACCAAGACTCATATGTCTGAAAAGAAATGGCATCAGGGTTGGAGAGATAGCTCATTGGGAATGGAATATGTGTTGCCTTGCTTATGACCAAGTTTGGCCACACATAGGTGATGTTCTGTCATTAGTGGAGGACTTCACGGCAATGATGTTTCTCCTTCTATCTCTGCCTCTCCGAATTAAAAAGTGTGCCAGCAGAGGCTAGGTGTTGGTGCACCCAGCAAAGTGTACATGTACAATGACCTGAGTTAAAGTGCCTGATCCCCACTTTCAGGAGGTGGGGGAGCTTCATGAACAGTAAGACAGTGATGTAACTCTCTCTCTCTCTCTCTGTGTCTCACTCTATATATCCCTCTCCCCTTTCCTGTTCAGTCTCCCTTTTTTCTATTTCTCTATATATTCAAAATGAATAAATAAAATAACAACTTTTATTGGGAGAATTAATGGCTTACACTCAGTAGTAATTGTATTTATTGGTATATGTGTAAAATTTCTCAGTTTTCTGCAAAACATGGTCACCCCCTGCTGGTGCTCACGTGGAGTGGCTCCAACGCGGGGGGGGTGGTAAGCCTCCGACCCTCCCTCACCAGCTCTAGTGGCTGCGTGAATTAGAAAGAGTCATCAGGAGATATTCTGATACGAACATCATTTATTTGAAGATGGGTACAGGCTTTTATATGGAGTAAAACAAAGAACATGTTTCACATATGTCAGAAATTACAGGTTTCTTAAAGGTCAGCTTGCCCTCATGGTAGGGGGTTGGTATGACAAGAACTGATGAGATACATAAAAGTCAAGACAATTAGTTTCCATGATGCAGGCAAGTTAATTATCCAAAGGTATTTGAGAAAAGCATAGGGGTTAAACCAGTAAGGTGGGGTAGAGAAAAAGAAAAACAAAACTTGATGTGAATCATAGATATCAAGGGCACAAGGAAATAGAATATGGGGTCTGCCGGGTACTGGCAGGGGTGTATGATAGAGTGTGTTCTCCTATATGATCAAAAGGTGAAGTTATAGCGAATGTGTGAACTTTGAATGACTATAGTGAACTTTGAGTGAACCCTCAAGCAGGCAGCCATTTGGCCTGCTAGCATAGGGGACTAAGTGTGAGAGGCTTGTAGGCTTCCTGTGGGCTTGAGAGACTAACAAGGAGAAACTGAGTCTGGGACTTTTCCCTCTTGGCTCATCTCTATAAGGAGAGAGGCTAACAAGTGGGGTGTCTTTCTAGAACTCCATCCAAGGATGGGAGAGCTCCCCTAAGCTCTACCAAGCTTTCACATAGTCCCAAAACCCCCTGCCTAGGTCTTCCTCCACCATCATGCACCAGAACCTTAAATCCACCCTGTCACCTCTCACAGAGTCTTTTACTCTGGTGTCATATACCAAATCCAGTCCTGTTGTTGTGGGGTCTGGTGTCGGGCTGCACTGCGGAGAAGAGAGCGGATGTCCAGAGAAAAGGGGTACACAAATCTTTATTATAGGATGGGGGGGGTTTGGTTCAGACCACGTGGAGCCAGCCAGCAATGGCCAACCACGGGGGGAGAGCAGGGAGCGAGACCTCAGAGAGGAAGAGCTGAGAGCCCAGAGGGGGGGGTGAGGGGGCTTTTTTATTGGGCGACAACCAGGGGTGACGTGTAGGGCCAGGATTGGTTGAAGGGGGCACTCTAGGATTTTGCGGGGCATAGAAAAACCTGGGGGCGGAGACTGCATCAGAATAACTCCTCAGCAACATCTCCTCCTGTACAAAGTCCATAAAAGACTATCATGGGGCAGAAACCTTTTGGGCATAAGCCTAAATGATATAACAAAATAGGAAGGGACAAGTAGGGGAGTAGTAAAAGCCAATGTGGTGTGAAGGGAAGGATTGGTGTGGAAAGGAACATTCCCTGCTTGGGTGGGGAAAGGGGCAAGGGTACATAATGAGGGGGAGGCGGGAGGCATGACCCACCAAACAGAGGGGCTATTTGGCATTGTATAGTCCTCAAGGCAACAGTCTGTAAAGTCTATGAATTACTCAGGATCAGTCTATGAAAAGCCAGCAGCGTGAAGGGAAATAAGCTGCTTCAAAATTGTGTAAAATGTATATAGGGTATGTCAGAAAGTCCGATACAAGTCTCAGTCCGAAGTAGATGGCTAGGGGAAGAATTGGCAGGGGATGCAGCGCTGCATGAGGGAGGTCAGCCGCTGGAATGTTGCTTTTCTATAGATAGCTAGCTGGAACTGCCAACACGTAACAAGCAGGTCAGAAGCAGGAACGGTAACCAGGCATGAAGAAAGTTCTGTCCTTGGAGTCTGTGTATCAGGTTCTTGAGATCACGTTGAGTGACATCTAGGGTTTCGGGGGGTGTGCCACGGTAGTCGTGCCATCTAGTGGGTGACGTCAGGGTGTGAAGGGGTTCAGATGGTTTTTCTGGGATTCCTATGAAAGAAACACAAACAATCTGCTTCTCGTGGTTAGTTTGAACTTGTAACAAGTTATAGGTTTGTTATAGTTGATACCTCGATGATTATAATTGGTTTAGAATCTCTTTATGATTTTATTTAAAGGTCATCTAATGTGACCTCCTGTAGCAGCCTCTACCGCAGGATCTTGAGACCAATATTAGCTAAAATATGTATTTTAAACAGACTCAAATTGCTTAGAGAGTTAACGATATTCGTGACAATGATTTCAATGTTTACAGTGCCAGATTGATGCCAGATCTGTTGTGGATTAATTTCCACAAGATAGTTTACAGGGCACCTTTGGGGGCCCTTCAAAGGTGTCCTTTATATAAAATTTATATAGTTTAGTTTTGGGAATGAATAGTCACGTTGAACATTTAGACTTTTACCTAAATAATAAGTTACCTTAACAAATTAATTTTTACCTTGTCTGGTAAAAGTGTAGCTGTAGGGTTACACTTTTGACCGTTAATTTAGTGTTACCAAACTTGAGACATACCCATAAACATTTAGTTATAACAAACTGGAGGAAAAAGAACTTTTGTTATAAAAACACATTATTTAAAAACAAATTTAAATCTGTCATTAGTCACACAGTTTAAGACTAAACACTTACATATATACCAAAACTATATATAAAATACAAAAGCGGGAGAAAGAAAAAAAAATTTTGGAATGTTTCTGGACGTCTCCAGAAACTTTGGCTGCATCCAGCATTTTTATATAAAGCCAATTACCTTTTAGAGTACTCCAAGCAGATGGGTCATGCAAAAAAAAAAGTTTTTTTGTCATTCAACACACTCACTCACAAAAACAACTGGCCAGTTATAACATAAGACATACAGGGAAAGGGTAGGAGAGAGGTCTCTGTGAGCCAGATTTTGTAGGTTCTGCCATGTCTTATTATGGGTCCTGGGATGTATCCTGCATCTGGTCCTCTTGTAGTATTTCTTGTTCTTCAGGAATAACAGCGCCATCCTGCGGGTATTGTCGGACATGGCAGGCAGGAACCCAGACAGGTTTAGAGAAATTTTGAGGAAAAATGCATGCAAAACCCCTTCCCATGGTCAATAATGGGTCAGGCCCTTTCCAAATTTTATCGAGTGGGTCTCTCCATTTGACCTTAATAGATGGGAGGGTAGATGGTGTTTGCCAGTGAAGAATAATAGGGGGTAAGGCCGAGTTATTGTAAATATTAAAGAGATTTAACGTAGTTAAGTCTTTTGCTAGCTGGATATTGGGGGGATATGTTCCTCCTTTATCTTTATTTAGTTGAGCCTTCAGAGTTTGATGGGCCCTCTCGACAATGCCTTGTCCCTGTGGATTATAGGGAATGCCCGTGGTATGAGTAATATTCCAGAGGGAACAAAAATCTTTAAATTGTTTGCTTGTAAACATAGGTGTATTGTCTATTTTCAAAAATAATGGGACCCCCATAACGGCAAAACAAGAGAGCATATGGCTTACAAGCTTTTTAGCACTTTCTCCTGTCTGAGCTGTAGCCCACATAAATTTAGAAAAGGTATCAATTGAGACAAACACATATTTTTGTTTGCCAAAGTTTGGTATGTGGGTGACATCAATTTGCCAAATTGCATTAGCTTTTAAACCTCGCGGGTTAACCCCAAGGGTCTGGATAGCAGGTGTCTTTATGAGACTTGCACAAGAAGAGCATGTAGCGAGGATATGTTTTAACTGTGGTACAGGAACATCAGGGAATCGAGCTCGAAGGCCTTTAAGATTAACATGGGTTAGAGAATGAAAATTAGCAGGATCAGAGACAGAGACTGGGAAAGTTCCTGTGGAGGCAAGGCGGTCAACTGCGGCATTCCCTTCGGACAGGGAACCAGGAAGAGGGCTGTGGGAACGAAGGTGTTGAATATACAGTGGTTGGGTTCGAGAACAGAGCATAGAGGCGATTTGAATCAAGAGAGGGGAAAGTGGGTTGTCATCAATTTTCACATAAGAACGAGCAAGCCATGGAAGTAAGTTAACAGTATACACACTGTCAGAAAAAAGGTTGAAGGATTCTGGTACAGCTTTTAGTGCAAGGAAAACAGCATAAAGTTCTTTGTACTGAGGGGAATTATCAGGAAGCTCAGCAAAGAGAGGTTTAGGAGATTGTTTGGGTAATATATAAGGGCAGCAGCTCCCCTTTTTCCGCCATCAGTAAAGATTGTAGGAGCAGAGGGAATGGGATCCCGAGAGAAAAGTTTAGGTGCTAGTAGAGGCAGATGAGGTAAAGAAGCTATCAATTTATTAGAAGGAAAATGGTTTTCTATTTGTCCTAGAAACCCCACGAAGCTTATGGCAAAGCGGGAATGATGGCGTATAAGCCACTCTGTATCTGTGAGAGAAAAGGGCAGAATGATTAAATCTGGTTCCTTCCCTAAGACCTGTACAGACCTATTTCTCCCTTGGCGAACCATGAATGCTAATGCGTCTATCTCAGTGAGGAGTCTTGGAGCTCCTCCTACTGGCGTGTGAAGCCATTCGAGAACCCCATGGTCTTGCCACAGTACCCCTACTACTGTGGGGGTGGAGTTGAAGATTAGAAGGTTTACCGGAGAGGAGGGGGAGAATCGAACAAGGTGCATGTCCTGGAGGGCCTGGTTAACCCTTTCCAGTGCCAAGGAGGCCTCAGGAGTTAACTTACGTTTTGAAGAGGGCTGTTTGTTTCCTTTCAACAGGTCAAACAGTGGTTGGAGGCAGCTTGTGGGCAGATAGAGATACTACCTAAGCCAATTTAAATTTCCTAGAAAACTTTGTAAAGAAGCAAGAGTAAGGTTAGAAGGGAAAGTAACATTAGGTTTTAAGGGATGAATTTGCATTAGAGAAATCTCTGAACCTAGGAAGGATATTGGAGGGATTAGCTGTATCTTCTCAGGGGCTACATTAAGGCCACTTTTCTTTAATGCAGGAATGAGAAAATCATGTAAGGCATAGAGATCTGTATCTGATTTTCCCCATATTAAAATATCATCTGTATAATGAAAAATATTAAGGCCCTTATGAATATATGGGACAAGGGCAGATTTAACAGCCTCCTGACAAATTGTAGGACTATTGGCCATACCCTGGGGCAGCACCACCCATTCAAATCTATCAGCAGGGCTGGCATTATTAATAGACGGAACAGAGAAGGCAAAATGTTTACAATCTCGCGGATGCAAGGGGATAGAGAAAAAACAATCTTGTATATCAATAGCTATGATTGAAATTCCCGTGGGAATTGCAGAAGTAAGAGGCAAACCCCTTTGGGCGGAGCCCCAGACCTGCATGGTTTTATTTACTGCACGGAGATCTTGAAGGAGGCGCCATTTTCCCGAGCGCTTTTTAATCACAAAGACAGGAGTATTCCATGGGCTTCGAGATTGATGAATGTGTCCCAAGGACAACTGCTCTCGGACGAGCTCCTTTAAAATTTCTAGTTTATCCCTAGGTAAAGGCCACTGTTCCACCCAGACAGGCTCATTAGAAAGCCAGCTTAAGCGGGGTGTTTGGCTACGAACAGTGGCATTTAGTATTGGGGGTGCTGAATAGACCTGGTATCGCGGGAATGAGTTTTATGCTCTGCAGAGGCGTCTGTGGATATCCTAACATTAAGACATTCCAGAAGATCCCTGCCCAGTAAGTTGGTGCTAATATTAGCTACCAAAGGGCGGAAGTGTCCGGTAGAACCTTCTGGGTCTTCCCACATAAGCGAGTCTCGTGTGCAAAACGCTCTCGTCATCCCTCCTATTCCATGTAAACTGGGTCCAGGGATGAGTTCCCAATCTTGGGGAACCTCTTCTTGCCTTAAAATCGTCTTTACTGCCCCCGTGTCAATCAAAAATTTAAAAGGAATATTCCCAATCTTTACTGTCATAGAAGGGTGACCTTGTTCTAAAACAGGAGTGGTCCACAAAATCTCAGGCCCCGAATTTTTACCATTCAGGGGCGAACCATCTTTATGAAATTGGGACCAACAATCTCTCTTCCAATGAAACCCCTTACGACATTTTGGACAAACAGTACGTGGTCTCTGGCTCCCTGACTGAAAGCGGGGTTGCTCTGGCTGGAGGCGTGGTTTCCCTGACTGGAGGTGTGGTCGCAACTTATCAGGACATTGGTTACGCCAATGTCCTTGGCGACCGCACTGAAAGCAGGCCCCGTTTTGCTTACGTGGGGCAACTGCAAAGACCTGCGTTGTAGCGGGTGCCCCATAATTGCCTAATGTAAGTTCCTGTGTCGCTAGAATCCAATTATCTGGGTGTAGGTGTTTAAGATTAAGGCATACCTGACGGAATTGTGGTGTCATGCCTTCCCAGACAATAGAGCGCAGGAGTAGTTTGCGGATGTCAGGATTATAAACCTTTCTCTCTAAGCTTCTCTTCACCCTTGAGATGAAGCTCGCCAATGATTCATCAGAGCCTTGGTGAAAAGAGTTAATGGGAGCTGATGGATCTACATCGGGTGTGGTCACCCTTTCCCATGCTTGTGTTGCACAGATGCGTACCTGTTCAAAATAACCGGTTGGAAACCTGGCTTTTGCCTGCTGAGCTCCAGATTCATAAGCTCCTGCTCCATACAAAGCATCAGAATTCCATTCTACCTGTTTGTTACTATTTTCCTGCGATTGCCTAGAGCACTCATCGTGGAAGCATGCCTGCCACTGAAGATAGAGTGGGTCTGGGAGTGCAGCACGAGCCAGTTCTTTCCAGTCTTGTGGTGTATTTAAATGCTGGTAAAAACTCCTCAAGATGGACTTGGTCCATGGAGAATGCATTCCGTCTTTCCTGACTGCTTGTTTGAGTGTTCCAGGATCTACAGAGGAATATGGCTGCCACGGCTGAGGGTTTTGTTTAGAAGGGGCCAAGTTTACCGGGAATGTGTGGATTTGGTCCGATGGCGTGGGAGAGGGAGCTACAGAAGTGGAAAGTGCCGTAGAAACTGCTGTAGTGGCTGCAGGGGAGACTAAACACATATCTATGGGGACGGAGCTCCAGGGATGGACTGCACATGGTTTAAAATCCTTAAATGCTGAAAAAATATCCTTTAGCTCTCGTATCTCAGCCACTAGGTCCCTTAATGGTGACGTATCAGCAGGGGGCGGGGTCAGGGACGAGGAAGCCTCAGGCAGAGCTGAAACCGCGGCGGCAGGGGCCGGGGGCAGAGCTGAAACCAGGGCGGCAGGGGCCGGGGTCGGGATCAGGAACACGGAAGCTGCAGACGGAGCTGAAACCAGGGCAGCAGGGGCGGGGGGTGGGGGGTGCAGGAACGCAGAAGCTGCAGGCGGAGCTGAAACCAGGGCAGCAGGGGTGTTCAGGAACGCAGAAGCTGCAGGTGGAGCTAAAACCGGGGCGGCAGGGGCATGGGGGGTTCAGGGTCGCAGAAACCTCAGGTGGAGCTGAAACCGGGGAGGCAGGGGCCGGGGGTGGGTTCAGGGATGCAGAAACCTCAGGCGGAGCTGAAACCGGGGCGGAAGGGGGCGGGGTCAGGGGAGGAGCGTCCGAACACGTGTGCGTGTCTGTGGGAATGGAATTCTTGGGTTTAGCTGCTGATCGCTTAGGACGTCTAAGTCTTAAGCACATGTGATTTAACTCTCGTACCTCAGCCTCAAGGTCACTTATCCTTATGGCATACCACGTTTTACATATCTTGAAAGTGGTGACCACAGTTAAAAAAATCCAAGGGGTAGCGAAAATTAAACCATTTATGACAGCGCGAATCTGTCCCAGGTCAAGAGATAATGACTGGGACACCTCCTCATAAAACGAGAAATTTCCCATGGTGGAGGGAAATGCAGGGCCACAGAAGTGGGTGGATGCCACTTACCTGTGTCTGGGCGGTTTCGGAGACCTCAGGCCGGGCGTGGTGTGGGTACGGAACACGATGGGTACCAGATGTTGTTGTGGTGGTCTGGTGTCGGGCTGCACCGCGGAGAAGAGAGCGGATGTCCAGAGCAAAGGGGTACACAAATCTTTATTATAGGATGGGGGGGGTTTGGTTCAGACCACGTGGAGCCAGCCGACAATGGCCGACCACGGGGGAGAGCAGGGAGCGAGGCCTCAGAGAGGGAGAGCTGAGAGCCCGGGGGGGGGGGGGGAGGGGGCTTTTTATTGGGCGACAACCAGGGGTGATGTGTAGGGCCAGGATTGGTTGAAGGGGCACTCTAGGATTTTGCGGGGCATAGAAAAACCTGGGGGCGGAGACTGCATCAGAATAACTCCTCAGCAACACAGTCCAAGTTCTGCTTTGTGTTTCTCTTTTGTTCTTATTTCTCAGCTTCTGTTTATGAGTGAGATCATCCCTTATTCATGCTTCTCTTTCTGGCTTATCTCACTTGATTCCTTCAAGCTCCTAACAAAATGAGGTGATGTGAATTCCTCGTTTTTTAATAGCTGAGTAGTATTCATATATATCACAACTTTCTAAGCCACTTATCTGTTGTTGGACACCTGGGTCGCTTCTAGTTTTGTTACAAATTGTGCTGGTATGATAGCAGCACAAAATAAATTATTTTTTAAAAGACACTCAGCAGTAATGAAGTATTGCATGTGCAAGGCTGCAGCTTAGTGGGAAATAAAATGAACTGGCATCAAATATTTTATGAATAGCTTACCAGATTCTTCTAGCAATCATTTCGAGTATTAATAATTCTGGTATTTAATATCTTGAGGCTTGCATAAACATGTTATACCTTGAGACTTGATTAAGTAGTTTCTATATTTGATTAGCTTATGTTATTTCATGAAAGTGACTCTGAAACTGAGCTTTTAGTTAAGCTGTATTTACTTTATCATGTAGGTTGTGCCCTATGGATATTTCATCTGTGAAATGAAAGAAGCAATAATATCTAAACCATATGGCCACTATGAGGGCCTATTTGATAGCATACAAACTGAATGGCATTATACATATATTAACTGTAATAATATTTCTACTCCAGAATCAGATTATCAGTTATCATGAGATAAATGAAATATATTAAAAATGACAAACACCCTAAACACCCACATGTTTAAGCATTGTTATGAAATCCACTCACTGTATAAGCTCAAAGTTTGCTATATTGTTACAAATTTGGCAGCAAAAATTAAAAAAAAAACAAATGTATGCATTTATTGTATTTATTATGTTTGCAAGGGAAAAGTAAAAAATCAACAATTTCAATCTTTTATTTAATAGAAACAACTCAAGCTTAAGAGTCATGTTTTCCATTTATCTAGTTATTAAGTGTGAATTTATCTTCTTGGAACTTCAGGTGATGTTTTTGCAAATTATTATGGGTAAATTGGCAACACAAAACAGCAGCACTAAATAATGAATATTTATCTATTAACAGAATAACAAATGGCATGTTAGAAGGCTATAAAATGTAATAGCTGTTAACCACTATTTCGCTCACTAACCTGACTGAAGAGCTAATGATGAATTCAAATTGGCAAGAAAGAATATAGTACAGTAAATTTTGCAATTATATTTGTGTGCCCAGGGCAGTCACAAAGTGTGAGCTAGGGGAAGAGATAGATGACAGTGTCTCGGGAGTGTGGAGGAAGGAATCAGAATGGTTAGAAAGACTTTCATTATTTTTTTTCCCAGGAAACTTGTGGTTGAAAATGGAGTGATGTCTAGATTAAAAGCAGTTATAGAATTATATAATCACAGGGGGATATTTGGAAATAATATTTCTCTTCTTTCTTCTCCCCCCTCCAGATGAAACTCCAACCAACAACTCTCAGCTTGGTAAGAACATTAAAACATATCAGAAATAAAATTGCGTATTTTTATATTTGTTGTATCTTAAGTAATAATTCACAGAGGACTTCTGAACTCATATGTGACCTCTGGGTCAAATTCATATAACTTTAAATGATGATAGTTTTTGATTGCCTGGCAGTCCAGACCTTCTTCCATATAATCCTTTCCATATAATTTGAGTTATAGTCAAATAGATTGTAGCATATTTCTGTGTCATGCTTTTATTCTATGGTGTACCAGTGACAGATGTTCTGCAGATATAAATTCAGAGGAGGTAATATAAATCTAGTATTGGACCTTTCAACTGTGTGTGTTTTATTTCTTTTAGGTTCTCCAAGTGAAACTCCTTTCCAGCTGAATGCTATCACCAGTGCCCTGATATCAGGAATGATCATTCTGGGAGTCATGAGCTTTGCCCTTCTTCTCTGCTCATTGGCCCTTCTACAAAGAAAGACACCTGCCAGTTTGGTGTTAAATGGCATAAGAAATCCAGTCTTTGACTGAATGTAGTAGGCCCCTGGTCTAGGGAGAAGGCTTCACTGAGTATACTGTATGTGACTACAGTCAGTGTTCCATCTAAACTGACTGCCAGCCAGCATTTGATATATGTAGGTTGAATAGTTTTCACAGTGTAGCTTGTCAGCCAGAGATAGTGAAAGAATTTGATAATATTGTTCTTGTCACTTATATATGTGGTCTGTCCTATTTGTATGGCATCAATGAGTTTACTGACAATCAGAACACATCAGGACTCAGATCCTATAGAGTCAAGCATACTTCATTTTATTTCAGTTTTCTTTTCATCCTTGGTTCTAGGGATAAAAGGTTGGCAGAAAATAAAATGGAATTGTTTGCACTTTCCCCCAAAGTATTAAATCTCAACATGATGGCATTTAATATGTAGTTCCAAAATGAAAGCTGGTTTTTGTTTTATTCCAGGTATATTAAGCTTAGGGATATGCCAACTTGGACACCGGAGATATAATTACTTGTTCTATACACTCTTGTGTTTTTGGCTGATTTCCATGCCTGATGACTTTTGTTTTTAATATATAGAGTGAAATACAGAGAGGGAGCCATATGTAAGGTGAGGCAGAGAGAAAAGGCAACTATGAGCACAATTCTACTGTTGGTGAAGCTTCTTCCCTGCTGGTGCTCTCATGTGGTGGCTGGAGGTTTGTGCCTGGCTTGAACATGGTGATGTGTATGTTCTTACAGGTGAGCTGTCCCCTAGCCCACATGATATTCTAACTCTTAAGAAGCCTTGTTGGAAATAGAGCTTCACCTAGAGCATTCGCTTATGTAACAAATAGTAAAAACATTCCTTAACTTCCAGCAAAATACTAAATGAACCTAAACCATTATTCATTTGGACAGGAAAGGCTGGGATCAGTTTTGCCCATTGATGTGAGAACTCCAGTGCATGCTGTTACTTCTCCCAAGGAACCAGCTCAGCTGCTGTAACAGCTATGTGTCTAGCAGTGAGACAACTGCAAAGAGCATTCTTAATTCAAAACTCTTTTATGGGAAAGCAAACTAACCGTAGGAAGAAGACATTTTCATGACCATTAAAGAAATCATTTTATGGGCCAGGTGGTGGCATGCCTGGTTGAGCACATACATTACAGTGCACAAGGTTCAAGACCCTGGTGTCCACATACAGAGAGGAAGCTTCACAAGTGGTGGGCTACAGGTGTCTCACTGTCTTTCTCCCTCTCTTCGCCCCCTACATGCTCAGCTTTTCTCTATCTCTATCCAATAAATAAAGTTAATAAAAAACTTAAAAAATCATTTTATTAGGAAGGAGGTAAAAGGTTTACAAAATAGCTGTTGACACATTGGTAAAATTTATTATCATGCATGATAAAGTGTCTGCAAAACACTCACTACTACCCTTCCCCCACACCAGTTTAGAACTTTTTCCACCATCTCAACACCAGAACCACAGTGCTCTTTTCATCCATTGAAATCCCCTTCCATGTGTCCTTTGCTTTGGCCCCATGTGAGTTTTCAGGAAACTAGATCCGTTTTATTCCTACAAAAAAAAAAGGAAACAGGCTAAAGGAGTTTTGCAGAACTTTGTTGGAGTCTCCATAAAAAAAATGCTTCTGTACCTACAAACTTCTGATGTTGGCAAAACAAATAGTTTGGAGGAGGCTTTCTTTTTAAAGTGTTTTCTTGATGATATAATCATTGCCATGGATAAAAGTTTCATCCCTCTAACAATACACTGAAAGAATTTTACAATTTTACAAAAAATAATAACCATGTATTAAGCAATCCATATCCTTCATAAAAGTAAAAATCAACCAAATAACACCATCAATTTTTTAAAATTTTTTATTTATAAAAAGGAAGCACTGACAAAAACCATAGGATAAGAGGGGTACAACTCCACACAATTCCCACCACCAGAATGTCATATCCTATCCCCTTCCATGATAGGTGATAGCTTTACTATTCTTTGTCCATCTGGGAGTATGGACCTAGGGTCATTATGGGGTGCAGAAGTTGGAAGGTCTGTCTTTTGTAATAGCTTCCCTGCTGAGCATGGGCATTGGCAGGTCGATTCATACTCCCAGATTGTCTCTCTCTTTCCCTAGTGGGGCAGGATTCTGGGGAAGCAGGGCTCCAGAATACATTGGTGGGGCGTCTGCCCAGGGAAGTCCAGCTGACATTATGTTGGCATCTGGAATCTTATGACTGAAAAAAGAGTGAACATATAAAGCCAAACAAGTTGTTGACTAGTCACGAACCTAAAGGCTGGAATAGTTAAGCTGAAAAGTTGGGGGGGGGGTCCTCCATTTTGTAGATAGTAATCCTATTTTAGTTATGTTCCAGAGAGCCCATGACTATACTAGTTTTTTTTTTTTTTTTCCTGAGTCTGACATCTGATATGCAGGTGAAAGACAAGATACTCTATGTTCCACCTGAGAAAGATGGGCCCTGATGTTGGGGCAGCTTGGAACATTCCTACTCATGACCACAGAATGTGAGCTCAGATCTCCAGGGATGCAGAGGTCACATAGGCTCCTAAGCTGAATATAGACCCCAGATCAGATCAAATTGATGGAGTTTATAGTCAACAATATTTATACACCTTTCCCATATTTGGGAGCTACTCTTTTCCCTAATCCAGCTTTCTGGTCTTTTTTCCAGCCATGACATCATCTCTACAGAAAAAAAAAATTATTCAACCAATCTACAAAGCTGATTAAATGAGAAAATAAATAGTTGGTGACATACACCAAAACAGCCTGTGTAGCTTGTAGAAGTGCTATTTTTTACTGTAAAAACTGTTGAGACTAATTTTTATTCAACATGTGTGATTCAATATTCAGGACATAATTTACTGTACTGAATGCAAATTGCTGTGTAATTTAAGATTTCTTTCAAATGAAGTTCTCCAGTCTTAGGTTAATAATTAACTCAATCACCAAATCAAAAATAAATAAATAACCCTTTTCTCCAGTTTGTCCAAATAGTTCACCAGAACATATTCATATTAAAAATAATCAACGACATAGTTGATTCAACTTTCTATTTGAAAGTGCATATATAGAAAGGATGAGATTGGATCTGGAAAGTATTTGGTATTTTTTTAATAAAGACAGAAATTGAGAGGAAAGTTGAAAGTATGTAGGGAAAGAGAGAAACACTTGCGGTACTGATTCATTGATTGCCAAGTTTCCCCTATGTAGTTGAGGACTCAGGGCTTGGTCCCAGGTCTTTGTGCAATCTACCAATCTACCAGATGCGCCACTATCTGTACCCATTCCTTTGGATAATTTCTTTTATATAAAGAAGTCTAGCATTTGAAAATCCCATTTCCTCTTCCCTTTGTTATTAAATTAACTTTGAAGTGATCATCTAGAACTTTATCTGTGTTAACAAATTTTCTAATTCAAAGGTAAAAATTCTACAGTAAAAAACTGGACCACACTACTTAGGTGACCCTAGTATATTGGTATTACTGAACTCTTCTGCTAAATCAATTTCAGATACTTTGTGTGAATTGCCTTTTATTTTAGAATCATGATGGATGAATAGAACATTTTATTAAGGAATTGAGGTGTTAGTTTGATTTTTGTGCTTTTGAGATGACTACTATTTCGTGCTGATCTTTTAAATTCTTTACACCTTACAATAAAACTGAATAATGGTCATATTATTTTGTAAACAACCTGATTTTATACCACTTTTGCCACCTTTTCATTATAAATGGGAGACAAATCAGGTTTGTTCTGTATAACTTTGTCTTTATAGACCTGCAGTTGTATGCTGTGTTTAGTTATATTGAATATTCCAATACCATAGTGCGAAAACCTCACAAAATACATGCAAATGTTCCTTCAGTTTTAATACCTCAAACTGTTTTTTGCACTTCAGGGGTAAGGTATGATGACATGTAAAAGATGATTGTTAAATAAAATAATTGTTAATCAATATCTTTAAAGTAGTGCTGTTTTTAAAAGCTACTTAACTGCCCTGTTCTCAGCATTCTATCTCTATTTTTACAAATACTAGGAAAGAAACTTGGAGCCTGCAAGATAGCTAACCTTGAGGTCTGCCTGCTTTGTCATGTCAGCAACCCAGGCTGGAGTCTATCCCCTATTGCAAGTACTGTGGTGTTTTTCCACTACGATGTGGACCAGAGCAGTAGACAGTGGAAACATGAAAAAAATATTAAATATGCTTTCTTTTTAAAAATATATTTTAAATTTTATTTTTTATTTAAGAAAGGATTAATTAACAAAACCATAGGGTAGGAGGGGTACAATTCCACACAATTCCCACCACCCAATCTCCATATCCCACCCCCTCCCCTGATAGCTTTCCCATTCTCTATCCCTCTGGGAGGATGGACCCAGGATCATTGTGGGTTGCAGAAGGTAGAAGGTCTGGCTTCTGTAATTGCTTCCCCGCTGAACATGGGCGTTGACTGGTCGGTCCATACTCCCAGTCTGCCTCTCTCTTTCCCTAGTAGGGTGGGTCTCTAGGGAAGCAGAGCTCCAGGACACATTGGTGGGGTCTTCAGTCTAGGGAAGCCTGTCCTGCATCCTGATGACATCTGGAACCTGGTGACTGAAAAGAGAGTTAACATAGGAAGCCAAACAAATTGTTGAGCAATCATGGACCCAAAGCTTGGAATAGTGGAGAGGAAGTGTTAGGGGAGTACTCACTGCAAACTCTAGTGTACTTTTGCTTTCAGGTATATATTTTGCAGTAGTTTATGGATACGTATGAACATATGCTTTCTCTCACAGAAACTGGTGTATATCAAGGTTTTGGGACTTTGTTAGAAAGTGAACCACCTGAGATGGAATTAGAGTATACTATGAAAGGAAAGGTCTCACACGAGTAATGAAGCTGAAGGGTTGTCATTCCACATGTGAAGTCTCTGGACACAGTCTGAAGTGAAGCATGTTGAGGTGGCAATCGTTGTGTTGGTTAGGTTGTGATCGGCAGATGCAATATTATTTGATATGGATTGGGAGAGGCATACGGGAAAGTGGGCCCTATCCAAGGGTTCCAGGACTGGGGGGAAGTAGAGGCTCTTAGTGGAGATGTGAGGTTCCTGCTGTCTTAGGGTTCAAAAAGACTATCGTTAGTTAATGTTATCATCACATTATTTGGTAATTGGGTTAACTTTGAAAAATCCTTTTGTTAGGGTGTACTGTACAGTACCCAGTATCATGTATATAGCTGTGCGATTGGTTGCTTCTGATCTACTTGGTCTAGGATTTTGAGAGAGTCCGCATATCAATTACACAGCCTATATATTGAAACGATTCATTTTGTGTTTTGAAAAACTTTGAGACATACAATTACTTTTCCCCCTCTCGTATTAATTAACTAGAGATTTATATGTCTACATTTTGCTAGGAGTGTACATAAACACCATTCCCACCACCAAAAGACTGTGACCAATCCCTCCCACCCAATCCCACCCCCCACTGTCCCAGGAAGCTGCATGTCTACCCCTCACCACAGGGTTTTTACTTTGGTGCCCTACTTACAATTTGGTCAGGTCCTGCTTTTAGTTTCCCTTTCAGATCTTCTTACTCAACTTCTATTGTTGAGTGGGATCATCCCATACTCATCTTTATCTTTCTGACTTAGCTCACTTAACATAATACCTTCTAGCTCCGTCCAAGATGGGTCAGCGAAGGTGGGTTCATTGTTCTTGATAGCTGCATAGTATTCCATTGTGTATATATAACACAGCTTTCTCAGCCACTCATCTGTTGTTGGGCACCTGGGTTGCTTCCGGGTTTTAGCTATTATGAATTGTGCTGCTATGAATATAGGAGTACACACCTCTTTTTCATTGGGTGTTATGGAGTCCTTGGGTATAACCCCAGGAGAGGAATTACTGGATCATATGGAAGGCCCATGTCTAGCCTTCTGAGAGTTTTCCAGACTGCTCTCCACAGAGGCTGTACCAATTTACATTCCCACCAGCAATGTCAAAGGGTTCCTCTGTCCCCACAACCTCTCCAGCATTTGTTGATGCTGTCCTTTTTGATGTATGCCATTCTTATAGGAGTGAGGAGGTATCTTAGTGTTGTCTTAATTTGCATTTCTCTGACAATCAGTGACCTAGAGCAGTTTTTCATATGCTTGTTAGCCTTTTGGATCTCCTCTGTAGTGAATCTTTTGTTCATATCCTATGCCCATATTTCGATGGGTTCATTTGCTTTTTTGGTGCTAAGTTTGCTGAGCTCTTTATATATTTTGGTGATTAGTTTCTTGTCTGATGTATGGCATGTGAAGTTCTTCTCCCATTCTGTGAGGGGTCTCTTCATTTGTTTAATAATTTCTTTGGATGTGCAGAAGCTTTTCAATTAGATGTAGTCCCATTGGTTTGTTTCTGCTTTAGTCTTCCTTGCAATTGGGTTTGATTCATCAAAGATGTCCTTGAGGTGTAGGTGGGAAAGTGTTTTACCAATGTTTTCCTCTAAGTATTTGATTGTTTCTGGTCTGACATCTAGGTCTTTGATCCATTTGGAGTTGATTTTTGTTTCTGGTGAGATAAAGTGGTTCAATTTCATTCTTCTGCATGTTACAACCCAGTTTTCCCAGCACCATTTACTGAAGAGAGCCTCCTTTTTCCATTTAATCCTTTGGGCCCCTTATCAAAGATTAGATGTCCATAGGTGTGTAAATATGCTTTCTAATGCTGTAGAGAGAGTGATGACATAATGAAGTCTCTTAGTGTTGTGCTTTCTAATTGATGACTTGCATTGGGAGGCAGAGCCATGAGCCCACTGGAGGGTAAAGTATACCCTACTTTTATTTTGAGCTCTGATAGCAACTGAGCTTATGATTTTTAAAAAGTTTGAGGGAAAAGTGAAAACTGGAAATACAAACTGGAGCTGAACTTATGCCCAGAGTTGCAGAGTGTCTCATGACAATTCTATTCATTTGCAGTGGTCATCCTTGTTCTGAGGTGTGACAGAGTTGAAGAGAAAGCCTTTTCCTGACTCAGGAAGAATTTGGTCTGGCAGTAGTGAGTACTACTCTGTATCTTTGAGAATCATTAACCATCTTTTGGAGCATCATAGATATGATAATTTATGAGAGGCTGTGTCAGATGTGGAAAATGAAAGATAGTACACTTCTTGAAGGGAGATGAGCAGGGAAGATGTCCATGGAGACACTTACCTGAGAATGAATGAGGCATGTTTCAAGAGGTCTCCAGGTCATGTGGCAGGAGAGAATTATAACTATTTGAAGAGGTTTCTGCCATGTCAGTGTGGGCTTTTGGGCTAACACACACTTGTTTTCATTCCATAATTATGAGAAGAGAAAACTTAGAAAAAATTTGCTTTTGGGACTGAGGTTCCTCAATTATTTACATGTGGGTAGACCTTTAATATAAAGGAACACACATTTTAAGTTAGAAGAAAATATACTTAAGTAGTAAACAAAATAAATACTAGGATTTAGTAGAATATCAGTGTATTAGTCAGGCTTTCTGAAAAAAATAATGTAATAGAATGTATGCATACAAAAAGATTTTTTAAAAGAAAATGGCTTATACAGTTATGGAGGTTGAAAAGTCTCAAGGTCAGCAATTGGGAAATTGATGCACAGAGGAGTTGGTAGTTCCAGTTTGAAAGTCTGCAAGTTCTAGATCCATGAGGAATGTCTGAGTCCTAGTTCTAAGGTAGGCATAAACCAATGTCCTAGCTTAAAAGGTGTTCTGGGAGGAATTTCTTTTGATTCATATTCAAATATTTTACATACAGTGCCTCTGGCCCACAACTAGGGATTACTTTTTATTCTGTTCAGTTCAACTAATTAAATGGGGTCCCTCTGCATTAGGAAGGGCAATTTGCTTTTATTTTAAAATTTTATTTATTTATTAGGTAAGAGGGAATGGGAAGAGAGAGAGAGAGAGGAGAGAGGAGAGAGATTGAGAGAGAAACCTGCAGCACTGCTTCACCACTTGAAAAGCTTTACCCCTGCAGGTAGGGATTGGGGGCTTGAACCTAGGTCCTTGAACATTGTAACATGTGCTTAACCAGGTATACCACCACCCGGCTTTGCAATTTGCTTTGCATGTGTATAAATGTTAGTTTCATACAGAAATACCCTATATACAGACCCAGAATAGTGTTATAACATATGCTGGTAGCCTGTGGCTCAATGTAGTTAAGATTAATCATCATACTTGATAAACTTGTAATATACATTATATATATATATATATATATCATACTGCTAGTGACTAAAAAATCTCAGTTTGGTAATATTAAGAGAATTAATGAAAATTCTTACAGAAATTTGACAATCTACAACTGAAATGATTTTATGGTTTTTAATGACTGTAGATAGAAACTTCTGATCACAGGATCCTCTTGCTAATTAACTATCGAATAGAGAAAAGAGAGGGCCATAAGTGATGGACCCTAGAGTCAAACCAATTTATCACACATCATCAGGAGAAACAGGGAAGAAGAAACTATGGCACTAGTCAGATGCTGATTGGATCTGTCTCCTATGTTGTCTTCACTCTAGGTGCTGGTATACCTGGAGAAGGGTAAGTGATGACCTCAGTAGTGACAACAGGCCAGACGTAAGGAAGGAGATAAAAATATATAATGGGGGGGATGTGTGGTAGCGTGGCAGGTTAAGCTCACATGGCACAAAGCGCAAGGATCGGTGTAAGGATCCCAGTTCAAGCCCCTAGCTCCCACCTGCAAGGAGGTTGCTTCGCTAGTGGCGAAGCAAGTCTGCAGGTGTTTTTCTCTCCTCCTCTCTGTCTTACCCTCCTCTCTTGATTTCTCTCTGTCCTATCCAACAACAACAACAGCAACAATAACAATAATAACCACAACTAGGGCTACAAAATGGAAAAAATAGCCTCCAGGAGCAGTGGATTCATAGTGCTGGAACCGAGTCCCAGCAATAACCCTGGAGGCAGAAAAAAAATATATATATATATAATGGGTTGGTGGGGGCGATACAACGAGGAAAATGCTAAGCATTGGGTATAAAAGCGGTATCTTAGAAGAGATGACTTCACTGGTAGGAGACAAAACTAGGATCTTTGGTAGTTGTCACCAATATTCTTCATGATGGTAGTTGATTTCCTCCTGAGGCTTAATAGATATTCCAACTACATATGCATAAATTATGTTTTCATGTTTGTGAGAATCTTCTCTGCTAGCTTATTGGGCAATACCAGTGACCAGTGTCTACAAATTTGAATGATGCAAGAAAATACAAAGCACCTTTGTTAATGAGACTTTTTTTTTTTAATCAGATAGCAAAGAGAACATTTGGAAGGCTTCTATTTTTGGATTCTAGACACAATATTTGGAAACCTCTGCTTAGTAACCTTTACCTATAAGATTTTTTTTTTATTCTTGGCATAATGGAATTGAGAGTGCAGATTATTATCTTCCTGGTTCAAGCCTTTCATTCTTTTTGCTTCAAGTATTGATATATTTTCTCCCCCCCCCTTTAAATTACCAACATAATTACATCAATTTTTTCTTTCATTTTCTATGTTGAAAAGAGAAATTATCATTGCATGGAGATTTGGTCAAAGGCATTACGGCCCAAATTTTGACATTAGTTTCCATCAGGAGGCTAGCTGTATTAGCAAGGCCCAAAGCTAATCAGCTAACATTGGAAAAGCCTAGGAGAGTTGTGGTTTGATGTTTTAGGCAACTCTGACTCACACTTATACAGGTCCTGAAGCTATTTTTCGTATGTAGTCTTGTAACTTTTTTTTCATGGTAGCGAACAATTGACAAAAATGAAAAATTACCCTAGAGAAAATGCAGCACTTTTCAGAAATTATTTACCACTTGGGAATTGGAACTGATTTATTTTTTAAAAGCAATTGTTTTGCTAACAGTATAAAGCTAGGTACTGGGAAGTTGATAAAATCAGCTGGCAGAGAGTGCTGCGGAGTATGCACTGAGAGAGAAATTGAACCCAATATTCTTTTTAAAACCTATAAATTATAGATTATTTTTATATCACACTTATCTTAAACTGCAATATGGCACAAAGTTGACTTGTTATTTTTCATTAAAATTTTTATAAAGACTTTACTGTTTTTCCCCCCCAGTTTGTCAGTGGTTTAGAAGAATTTCTCGGATGCTGGGCAGTAGCACAGAGGGTTAAGCGCACGTGGCGCAAAGCGCAAGGGCCATAAGGATACTGGTTAGAGACCCCATCTCCCCACCTGCAGGGGGTCGCCTCACAAGTGGTGAAGCAGGTCTGCAGGTGTCTATTTTTCTCTCTTCCTTTCTTCTCCTCCCTCCTCTCTCGACTTCTCTCCGTCCTATCCAGCAACAATAACAATAACAACTACAACAAGCACAACAAAATGGGAAAAATGGCCTCCAGGAGCAGTGAATTCCTAGTACAGGCACTGAGCCCCAGTGATAACTCTGGAAGCAAAAAAAAAAAAAAAAAAAAGAATAACATCTCTTTGTTTCACAAATCATTCACTGACATGGATAATTTGTACTTCTAGTACTTGATCGTGATTTTTTTTTTCTATTTGGGAGTTTAATAGATTCTTTTTAAAGTTACCATGAACATGAATAAACCAATTGAATGGCATGATTTTTAAGTAAGTTAGCAATTATAGACACATATTACACTAAGAAGTGTATACACTAATATACTTGTTTTCACAATTGTAAACGTATTGTAAAAGTATTTGACTGTTCTCCAAACCAGTGGTTTCCAAACTATGTGATCTTTTAACCCAGAATAATTTTTTTTCATGAAATATAGTAATTCTTCTCAACCTTGTTTTTATTTTATGTACATAGAGAAAAGTTAGAAGTGGTTTAAAGATAGAAAATACAGGCTAAGTACATATAAAATTATCAACAAAGTCGGATGTGTCAATATTTTTTCTTTTTTGTAGTTCCTAAAATTTTCAACTTATAAAAATTGTATAGAATGATGTAACAGACAAAAATATCCCTTCCCTCTTTAGATAAAAACAGTTGTGTGCATGGACTTAATTGTTTCAGATATATAAAAAGAAATATGCATGTAAGTTAAGGCCTATTTGGTCTCTTCTCCCTAATAGAATGTATTATCTCTTTGGTCACTATCACAGATGTAGTTGCCTCCTCCCCAGCTATATTTATATTTATGAAATTTAGATATTTTCCAGACAACAGAATTTTAATATGACATTATACATTTCCTTAACATAATATTCATTATTTTGATATTTAAAGTAAGCAGTGTTTTATTAAAATCTCTTCATCATGATTAAAATAGTTTCAGGACTGTTTGACAATAATCAATTTGCCTATCCCTGTACCAATAACTTCTGGCTTTAATAATTATAATCTAAAAATAATCACTCAATAAAAATGTATGCATTTTACAATAATTTACCCTCATACCTTTTTGACCTCTGAAATTTTTCTAGCTATTCGTGGATTGTTTCTTTAGTATCTAGATTTTTATCTCATTATCATGAGGAAAATTATGTTAATATTTATTAACATTGTATTGAAGTTTAAGATAACTAGGAAGAAATTGTCATGCTTTCAGTAGTTTAGAATATTTCTCCATCACTGGTCATGGTGGTCATCTTCATTTTCAAGTTTCCCTCTGTGACCTTCAATTGAGTCTTAATCTTTTCTGTACAAATGTTGAGAATGATTTGTGCAACCTTTATTAGTTTGCTCCCAGTTATTATATTGACCATTCTAAGGAAGATTTTCTTGAAAAGTTTGCATTTTGGCTCTATTTTAGTAATTTCTACATCTATGTCTTATTTACCACCAGTGATAGAATGTGAAATTTGAGATACATCCTGACTGTAAAGTCTTTTTCAAGAATCAGACATTCAGGCCCACCCAAGAAGTTCAACCGTGCAGCGGGCTAAGCGCAGGTGGCGCAAAGCACAAGGACCGGCATAAGGATCCCGGTTCGAACCCCGGCTCCCCATCTGCAGGGGAGTCGCTTCACAGGCGGTGAAGCAGGTCTGCAGGTGTCTGTCTTTCTCTCCTCCTCTCTGTCTTCCCCTCCTCTCTCCGTTTCTCTCTGTCCTATCCAACAACGACAAACAACAATAATAATTACAACAATAAAACAACAAGGGCAACAAAAGGGAATAAATAAATAAAATAAATATAAAAAAAATTAAAAAAAAAAAAAGTTCAACCAACGGCTGCAGTGAGACCTGAGCCTCAAATGGTTTTTATCTAAGGTACTTTCATTTTCCCATAGAAAACTTTCTTTAGTTACTTTGTATTACATCTAGCTCTTAAATGGAAGTTTTAAAATGGGTTATGTTTGCAAACTTTTACCTGACAAATATGATGATGTGTGAGCAGACTTGAAAACCAAATGAATGTTAATTATTATCATGCTAATTTATCAAACTAGTCATTGTTTTAATCTTTGCTGAAAGAGACCTAGGCTGAGAAGCCATGGTATATATATATATATATATATGTATATATATGCCTCAGAGCAGTGTAGCAGAAACCAGAGAATGACTGGCTTGCTAGGGGGGGTGGGAGACTGATATGAAACCATCTGTAGCACTTGATTCAGGAAACTCACTTCCTCAGTGGTTGTCATTTATTAACTGCTCTCTTTTTCAGTTTGAATCTAAAATCAAAAGGTTAAGGGGAAGCTAAAGCTCGTATTGCTTTTCTTATAGATTATCAAAGAAGTATATTACAGCACCAGATTTTTTGAGCTCCTTTAGAAATTAAGTAGTTGTAAATACACTGTAATGAGCTTGTTCCTCAAAAGCCTTATGTTATGAATTATGAACACTATCATTCATTCTGGAATCCTGGATGTTATGAATTATGAACACTATCATTCATTCTGGAATCCTGGAAGTAATAAATATCTTTAGAGTAATTGAAATCTAAGTACCTACCAGAGATGTATATTTTAAACCAGCAACTTTTAAAACCTTTTTTCATATTTAAAGGAAATGTAAATTTTAGCTTATATTAAATAATTTCAACATCTCTTATATTTTAAAAATCTTGGGTTTATGAAAATCTTTGAATTTATTTTCATATTGAACTGTAGCACTTTTCATCATTTATTTATGTGTGTTTTATGGTAGGTTACAGGGTTATGGGGTTGTGGGGTATAGTTTCACACCACACTTACCACCAAAATTCCATGTTTCACCTTCCTAGTGGTAACCACCATAGTTCTCACAAAGTCTTAGAGTCTGGTTTTTTGTTTGTTTTTCAGAGTCATGTATACCAGTTCTCTAGATTCTACACATGAGTGAATTAATGTGGTAGTTGTCTTTTACCTCTTTATTTCACTAAGCAGACTCATCTTCAGTTCCATCCATTTTGCCCCAACAGACAAGATATCATCTTTTTCTCTATTTTTTAATTGCAGAAAAGTATTCCATAGAGTGTGTATTCTATAACTTTTAAAAAAATATTTATTTATTCCCTTTTGTTGCCCTTGTTGTTTTATTATTGTTGTTGTTATTGATGTCGTCTTTGTTAGGACAGAGAGAAATGGAGGAAGGGAAGACAGAGAGGGGGAGAGAAAGACAAACACCTACAGACCTGCTTCACCACTTGTGAAGTGACTCCCCTGCAGGTGGGGAGCCAGAGGCTCGAACCTGGATCCTATGACCATCCTTGTGCTTTGCGCCACGTGCGCTTAACCCACTGTGCTACCGCCCAACTCCCTCCCTAACTTTTTTAATTAGTCAATGGACATTTAGAATTTAGGATGCTTCCAGACTTTGGCTATGAATATAGGGGTGCATATGTCCTTCTTACTAAGTATTTATGTGTCTTTTTGGTTAATACCTAAAAGTAGCATTTTTTTTTCTAATACAGTTTCTTTTCTATATGTTTAAGGACTCTCCATAACTCTTCATTCAGTTTTCCTGAGGGACTGTACCAGTCTTGTACCAGTCTCTGTATTCCCATTAGCAGTGTGATAGAGTCCCACTTTCTCCAAAGGCTCACCAATGCCTATCCTTTCCTGTTTTGTTGATGTAGACCATTCTCACAGGCATGAAGCAGAATCTGTGCAGTTTTGAATTACATTTCTCTGATGAAAGGTGAGGTGGAGCATTTCTTCATGTGTCTGTGTGCCATGTGTATTTCATCTTTAGAAAACTTCCTGTTCACTTTCTTGGTCCATTTTGTAAAAATATTTTATTTCCTTTTGTTAAGCTGTATTAGTTCTTTATAGGTGTTAGGTAGCAACTGCCTCTCTGATATATGCTGTATAAATATTTCCTTTCATTACTTAATTGCCTGGTTATCCTTGTATAGCTTGCTTTTTTGTCCACAAGCGTTTTGGTTTGATTTAGTTCCATTTATTTACTCTTGTTTTTATTTCACATGCCATGGACTTGAGTCTCTAAACACATCTTCAATGTTAAGATCCTGCAGTATTTTGTTTACATTTTCTTCTATATATTTTAGTTTTTAGTCTGATATCCAGATCTTTTAATGTGTCTGTTCAGATGTTCAAGCAACATTTGTTAAAGAGATCTTTATTTCTCCTTTGCACAATTTTGACCCCTTTCTCATATATTAGGTGATTATACATGTGTGGGCTTATTTCTGCACTCTCAATTCTGTTCATTTTGTTGGGGAAGTTTATTATGATGGGATGAAGTTCTTCAATTTCCTTTCCTCTAACTCATTTGTATATAGAAATTCCAGATTTATGGTTGTTAATTGTATATTCTGATACTTTATTGAATTTGTTAATTATTTTTAGTAGTGTTTTTTTTTTTTTACTGGAGTCTTTGAGGTTCTCTAAGTAAACTATCATGTCATCATGGAATAGTGATAGCTTCATTTCTTCCTTTCTAATATGTATATCATTGATATCTATTTCTTATCTAATTGTAATGGGGAGGGCCTCCAGCACTACGTTAATAATAATGGTGATGACATTCTTGTGTAGTTACAGATTTTAGAGGGAAAGCTTTTAGTTATTCCCTATTGAGCTGATTGTTTATTATATGTGGACTTGATTATGCTAAGAAATAGCCCTTCTATTCCCAGTTTATGAAGGGTCTTTATCATAAATGGATGTTAGACCTTATCAAATGCACTTTCTGCATCAATTGATATAACCATGTGTTTTTTTCTTCTTTTTTGTTGATATGGTTCAACTTTGTAATTTAAATGATGTTTTAAATTTGTATGTGGTAGAAAGAGAGAAAAGGTAGAGAATAATAATTATTTTGATACATTTATGTAGTACTAATTTGAAGCATTTGAATCATATTTTTATTTTTTTAAATGCATTTACTAATGAGAAATATAGGAGGAAAGGGAGTAAGAACCAGACATCATTCTCTTACATGTGTTGCCGGGGATCAAACTTAGGTCCTCGAGCTTGAGAGTCCAACCCTTTATCCACTGTGCCACCTCCCAGACCACAATTTGAATCATATTTTTATCTGAGTCTATTTGAAACATAACCTGTCTTCCCAGATTGATTCTTTAGTTAACTTTTAGAATCACAATTCTTTTAGTGTTTTGAGTATCTCTGTTGACCAAGTTCTTATTCACCATCTGTGACATGACAGAAACACATAGGATAAATATATTACTGAATACCCAGACTCAAATTGTCCACTGATTAGAAGTCCAGTTAACTCAGAGACAAGGTTTGTTATCAATAAAGCAGTTTTTGGACATGTGCTAGCAATCTGAGAAGATGGTAGACTCATGTCTCAAAAAAGCATCTTACTTGTAGACTCGAGCTTGGGGATATAAATAATAGTGGATAAATGAGGGAGGAAGGGTTCTAAATATGGTCCTCTAACTAGTGTCAGTGGTTTTAATGAATCACAAGGGAATATTGGTGTGTCCAGTGAAAAACATTGTGGTAACATTTTGTAAGTTTACATGTTTATGGGATATCTATGTGACTTGCTCCTACTTTACTATTTCTTGTCAGGAGACAAAGTGAAGGTAATAACAAGTATGTACGTGGAGAGCCAGATGGTGTCTATAATGCTTGCTCACTGAAAGAACTCAAGATTGGATGAACTTGATTGTGTCTCATTATAGGTAAATGGGTAGATCTGTGTTAGACTTTGTAAAAGATAAAGATTGAAACAACTGAAAATTGATTATCAGAGAAATTTGTCAATATTGATGTGATTTTATATTTACCATTAGTAAAGAAAACTGATAAAAACTTGATTTGGGTGTGTAATGAAATTATGATTATTATAGATGGCTTTAATATGTGTTTGAGTGCTTCTGTTTCATAAAACATAATCATTGCTAGTATTGACTAGAACTATATTCAGATGCAGGTAAAAGAGACTCAAACAGTAATAGCTTATGTAAAATGGGTATTTTTTATTTTTTTAAATTTCTTTATTGGGAGATTAATGTTTTACAGTTGACAGTAAACACAATAGTTTGTACATGCATAACATTTTTCAGTTTTCCACATAACAATACAACCCCCTAAATTCTTTTTAAAATAATTCTATAATATAAAGAAATACAAAATATTGTTTTTTTTTAAATGTTTTATTTAAGAAAGGATTAGTGAACAAAAGTATAAGGTAGGAGGGGTACAACTCCACACAATTCCCACCACCCAATCCCCATAACCCACCCCCTCCCATGGTAGCTTTCCCATTCTCTATCCCTCTGGGAGCATGGACCCAGGGTCGTTGAGGGTTGCAGAAGGTAGAAGGTCTGGCTTCTGTAATTGCTTCCCCGCTGAACATGGGCGTTGACTGGTCGGTCCATACCCCCAGTCTGCCTCTCTCTTTCCCTAGTAGGGTGTGTCTCTGCAAAATATTGTTTTTAAACGTATTGGTGGCTATCTTTTTTTTTTCATTTATTTATTTATTTATTTAAGAAAGGAGACATTAACAAAACCGTAGGATAGGAGGGGTACAACTCCACACAATTCCCAACACCCGGTCTCCATATCCCACCCCCTCCCCTGATAGCTTTCCCATTCTCTATCCCTCTGGGAGTATGGACCCAGGGTCCTTGTGGGTTGCAGAAGGTGGAAGGTCTGGCTTCTGTAATTGCTTCCCTGCTGAACATGGGTGTTGACTGGGTTTTATGTAAATATCCAAGGCTGGCAAGCCAGCTCTGCACTATAAAGCATTCAGGGACTTAGGTCTCTTCAGGTTCACAGAGCTATTGCCCTTGGTCTAAAATGCTTTTTCCATGGCCCAAATTAGAGAAAGATTAAAATAAGTAAGGAAATCACCACTAGTTTAAGGAAGATTCCTGGAAACAGTCACAGAGTACTTTCTCTTCCATCCAACCAGTGTGTCTGAACCATGTGGACTTTAGCAAGGATGTTTAGGTGCCCAACTGTTATCTGATAATCTGATTTACATCTTTGATATTTAAATAGTGTCATCATTTCACTTCCAGCTCTAGACTGTTAGACACACTGATTTATGTATAATGCATTCATCACTGTATTATTTTTCACTAAAAATTACTAGCTGATACTTAAATATTTCAAAATACAAAATCATATTATGCACCCCAACATCTTTATTTACTTTTCAGAGACTTCACTCATATATTTCTGTTTCTTTTTCCTCATTCATCTATTTTCAAAAGAGAGAAAGGAGAGAGAGAGAGATAGACACACACACATACACACACACACACACACACACACAGAGGGAGAGAGAGAGAGAGAGAGAGAGAGAGAACCACTCAGCTCTTGAATTTGATGGTGCCAATTTGATTGAAACTGTGACGTTTGGGACCTCAGATATGGAAGTCTGATGTTTTATGTGTATGTCTATGCTATTTCTCTAACCCTTACTCCAGTACAAAGTTCTTAGGTATGTAATAGTATGTTTCTGTAATATAATAATGTATAGAAAATAAGTTATAAAAATCCTTTACTAGGGCCAGGCCATAGCCCACTTGGTAGAATATACATGCTACCAGGCAGGCCCAAGTTTAAGTTCCTAATCTTTACCTGCAGAGGAGAAGCTTCATGAGTAGTGAAGCAGTACTGCAAATCTCTCTTTTTTTCTCTCCTTCTCTATATACCCTTCCTTGTCAATCTCTCTGTTTTCACTCCTCCCTGACCCCACCCCCATGAAAAAAAGGAGTTTTAGGAGTAGTGGATTCATCTTGTAGGAACCAAATCTCATTCAAAAAAGAAGAAAAAATAGTTTAAAAGAGATAAATTACCATATGAGAAAATGCTTATTTATAATATGAAAAAAAGATACATAACTGTGTATGTTAATATAGGCTCACATAGAAAAAAACAGAGGAAGGGAACTGATAGAAAATGCTCATTATAGTGAGTAAGAGCAAATAATTGGTTTTAAAATTAATCTTATAATACTTTGAGAATACTTCCTGGGGGGGGGGGGGAACAGGTAATTTAAACCAGAAAACACTTTTCAGTTGTCTGACAGTTTTAGAAATTGATGCAAGTGTTTTGTCTTATATTATTAAGTAACTATTCTCAGATTCATCCCTTGAAAAAGATTCTTTGGACTTAGTTTAGTCAGCTTACACATGAATAAAGCAATTGAAAAAAATGAGCAATAGTAAAAATGCAACTTCTCTGTTAATTACTAAACAGTTCTAACATTTTGTTCTACAATGCACTTTGATTATACAAAGGCAGATACTAAAGCAGTTTTTGGAAGATCTTTGCTCCTGTTGAAAGCAATGAATGAGCTATCTGACTGTTTTTCATTTGTATTTTTTGTTTTTCTCACATCACTAGTATTTATTAGGGACACACAGCCATGCTCACACTCGAAATGAGTTTATGCTTGGGGAAATGGCTGAACAGCATCACTGTCTTCATTATATCAGCAATGATAATTATCTTTGTCCTTGATCTCTGGAGTTGATGGCAGTAATGTTTGAAAACAACAACCAAGCATTTTCCCCTGTCACCCTGAGTTAAAGAAAAAAAAGTGAGAAAAAATGCCAGTGTTACTTCTTTATATATATATATATATATATATATATATATATATATATATACTTTTATTTTGTAAATAATCTGTTTTATCTCTACTCTTTACATCTGAGAAAAACTCCATGGAATGAATGCTATTTGTACATAAAGGCAATTTCCACAATGAGGGTAATGCCACTGTCTGCCTGTCCCTGAGAGAAATGGCACATGAAGAGATACAGAATTTCCCTTTTAGTTAAAGACTACCCATAATAGAAAGAAACAAATAACTTTTCTACATATTTTTACTTCACCCGCATCTTTCTGTCAGAACAGTGAGACCAACTTGCCAACTTTATACATTTCCATCATTATTATTACTAATCACACAGAAAGGATGGCCAGGACTCCAGTGTAAAGAAAAAGTCCCAATTCCTGCAGAGCAGAGGGAAAAGGTTATAGTAGATTTTCTCCATTAAGGATTTGTTAATTAATCCTTTCTTAAATAAAAAAAAGATATTAATAAATTTGAATGATTTTTCCTCAAAAAGTGTAACTTTCCTCAAAATGGGAATCTGTAAAGGTAACTCTATAATATACACAGAGGTTTTTAAAAAAATACTATAAAGACTGAGCTTTCTTTTTCTATATTGTCACCTTTACAGTTTGAATGGGATCACATTTTTCCTCAATTAAATGAGTTTTTCTTTCTTTTGATGGGGTTAAGAGAATAAGAGAAACATGGATAGCTCACCAATGTGTATCTATTGTTCTTCAGTAAAAATTAATTTTGGGGGCCTGGTGGTAGTGCACTGGGTAAAGCACTCATGGCGTGAAGCGCAAGGACCAGGGTAAGGATCCTGGTTCAAGCCCATAGTTCTCCACCTGCAGGGGGCGGGGGGGAGGCACTTCACAAGTAGTGAAGCAGGTCTGCAGGTGTCTATCTTTCTCTCCCCCTCTGTCTTCCCCCTTTCTCTGGATTTCTCTGTCCTATCCAACAACAGCAGTGACAACAAAAAAATAGAAAAAAAAAAGGTAATGAGGAGCAGTGGATTCATAGTGCAGGCACCCAGGAGACTGTATATATATATGTGTGTGTGTGTGTATATATAATTACTTTTTTTTTTTTAACCAAACCATCACCTTTCCAAGCCACGCTTCTCACCACTTACATTTCCCAGGCAGCAGTTTGCCTCCAGGGATCCTCAGTACCTACACCACGAATCCACTGTTCCTAGAGGCTATTTTTTCCATTTGGTTGCCCTTGTTATTTTCTCATTTTGGTGGTTATTATTATTGCTATTATTGTTGTTGGATAGGATAGAGAGAAATGGAGAGAGGAGGGGAAGACAAAGGGGGAGAGAAAGATAGACACCTGCAGACCTGCTTCACCGCCTGTGAAGCTACTCCCCTACAGGTGGGGAGCCAGGGGCTCGAACCGGGATCCTTACACCAGTCCTTGCGCTTTGTGCCACGTGCGCTTAACCCAGTGTGCTACCACCCAACTCCCAACCACCAGAGTTCTTAATCTCCAATCCCTTCATTGCAAACCACTGCAGTTCTCCCAAGGTTTCAGACTTGGGTTGACTGTCATCTCTACAATTATCTATCTACCTTTGTACATAATTGATCCCCTTTTCTCCCAGGTACAGTCCTCCTCTCATCCCCTCCAAGGCACTCATGACCCTATTACTACATCCACATGTCCCTCCTTTTTCCCTCCTTTCTCTGTGGGTCCTGATGGAGCTGGAGTTGAGAGCTCTCTTATCCTCTTCATCGTATCACTTTTTCCCCACTGGGAATATGGACCAAATTGTTTTGGGGGTGCAGTAGGTAGAAGTTCTGGATTCTGTGATTGTTTCTCTGTAGGACATGGGCATTGGCAGGTCGATCCATAACCCCAGCCTGCTTCTATCTTTCCCTAATAGGGCAAAGCTGTAGAGTTGCAAGGATCCAGGACACATTGGTGAGGTTGTCTGCCCAGAGAAGTCAATTTCTGGCAATTCTGGATATCTATATACTCATTAAACTGAGTTTATTCCTGATTTTTTTGTTATTTTTTAAATTTTTTATTTTATAAAGGAAACATTGACTAAACCGTAGTGTTATTATTAATGTTTTGGGGGCTCCAGCAGGCCAGGCTAGCTTCGCTGTGGTGAACAGAGACTCGAGGACACATGGCTGAGCTGGGAAGCTGTATATCTTTATTCACTAGCGGGCAAACATGTGCTCTCCTGTCTTTCTCCTCTGGCGTCAGAGAGAGACCCTTAAACTAACCACCACACAGACTCTCCTGCATCCTTCTCCTCACACCTCAGCAGCAAGAACTCTGGAACTCTGTAGGGGTTCCCTTAGGGCGGGGACAGCGGGCCATGAAACTAGCAGGGGCCAAACCAATTTTTCTGGAGGGGGAGAGCTAGACCAAACCAATGTAAAGCATACACCACTATAGGATAAGAGGGGTACAACTGTACAACTCCACACAATTCCCACCACCAGAACTCTGATGAACTCTTATGAGTGGATTTTAATTCTAATCCCTGATTTGTTCATCACTTTTCTAATGACTGTGTAGCCCTTCTCTCTGTCTTTATTTCTATCAATGTATTCTTTTTTTTTAATTTAAGAAAGGATTAATTAACAAAACAATAGGGTAGGAGGGGTACAATTCCACACAATTTCCACCACCCATTCTCCATATCCCACCCCCTCCCCTGATAGCTTTCCCATTCTCTATCCCTATGGGAGCATGGACCCAGGGTCATTGTGGATTGCAGAAAGTAGAAGGTCTGGCTTCTGTAATTGCTTCCCCGCTGAACATGGGCGTTGACTGGTCGGTCCAGACTCCCAGTCTGCCTCTCTCTTTCCCTAGTAGGGTGGGTCTCTGGGGAAGCAGAGCTCCAGGACACATTGGTGGGGTCTTCAGTCCAGTGAAGCCTGTCCTGCATCCTGATGACATCTGGAACCTGGTGACTGAAAAGAGAGTTAACATAGGAAGCCAAACAAATTGTTGAGCAATCATGGACCCAAAGCTTGGGATAGTGGAGAGGAAGTGTTAGGGGGATACTCACTGCAAACACTAGTGTACTTCTGCTTTCAGGTATATATTTTGCAGTAGTTTATGGATACGTGTGAACATATGCTCTCTCTCACAGAAACTGGTGTATATCTAGGTTTTGGGACTTTGTTAGAAAGTGAACCACCTGAGATGGAATTAGAGTACACTATGAAAGGAAAGGTCTCACCTGAGTAATGAAGCTGAAGGGTTGTCATTCTACACGTGTAGTCTCTGGACACAGTCTGAAGTGAAGCATGTTGAGGTGGCAATCGTTGTGTTGGTTAGGTTGTGATCGGCAGATGCAATATTATTTGATATGGATTGGGAGAGGCATACGGAAAAGTGGGCCCTATCCAAGGGTTCCAGGACTGGGGGAAGTAGAGGCTCTATAGTGGAGATGTGAGGTTCCTGCTGTAATTTGGTCAGGTCCTGCTTTTAGTTTCCCTTTCAGATCTTCTTACTCAACTTCTGTTGATAAGTGGGATCATCCCATACTCATCTTTATATTTCTGACTTAGCTCACTTAACATAATACCTTCTAGCTCCGTCCAAGATGGGTCAGCGAAGGTGGGTTCATTGTTCTTGATAGCTGCATAGTATTCCATTGTGTATATATAACACAGCTTTCTCAGCCACTCATCTGTTGTTGGGCACCTGGGTTGCTTCCGGGTTTTAGCTATTATGAATTGTGCTGCTATGAATATAGGAGTACACACCTCTTTTTCATTGGGTGTTATGGAGTCCTTGGGTATAACCCCAGGAGAGGAATTACTGGATCATATGGAAGGCCCATGTCTAGCCTTCTGAGAGTTTTCCAGACTGCTCTCCACAGAGGCTGTACCAATTTACATTCCCACCAGCAATGTCAAAGGGTTCCTCTGTCCCCACAACCTCTCCAGCATTTGTTGATGCTGTCCTTTTTGATGTATGCCATTCTTATAGGAGTGAGGAGGTATCTTAGTGTTGTCTTAATTTGCATTTCTCTGACAATCAGTGACCTAGAGCAGTTTTTCATATGCTTGTTAGCCTTTTGGATCTCCTCTGTAGTGAATCTTTTGTTCATATCCTATGCCCATATTTCGATGGGTTCATTTGCTTTTTTGGTGCTAAGTTTGCTGAGCTCTTTATATATTTTGATGATTAGTTTCTTGTCTGATGTATGGCATGTGAAGATCTTCTCCCATTCTGTGAGGGGTCTCCTTGCTTGTTGAATAGTTTCTTTGGATGTGCAGAAGCTTTTCAATTTGATGTAGTCCCATTGGTTTGTTTCTGCTTTAGTCTTCCTTGCAATTGGGTTTGATTCATCAAAGATGTCTTTGAGGTGTAGGTGGGAAAGTGTTTTACCAGTGTTTTCCTCTAAGTATTTGATTGTTTCTGGTCTGACATCTAGGTATTTGATCCATTTGGAGTTGATTTTTGTTTCTGGTGAGATAAAGTGGTTCAATTTCATTCTTCTGCATGTTACAACCCAGTTTTCCCAGCACCATTTATTGAAAAGAGCCTCCTTCTTCCATTTAATTCTTTGGGCCCCCTTATCAAATATTAGATGTCTGTAGGTGTGGGGATTTACTTCTGGGCTTTCATTCTGTTCCACTGGTCTTTGTGCCTATTTTTGTTCCAGTACCATGCTGTTTTGATGATGATGGCTTTATAATATAGTTTATGGTCTGGGAGTGTGATGCCTCCATTTCTGATTCTTTTCCTTAAGATGGTTTTGGAAATTATAGGTGTTTTCATATTCCAGATAAATGATTGTAGTGTTTGTTCTATTCTCTTAAAGAAATTTCCCATGAGTGGTCATCCCACTTCCGTTTATCTTGTCCATCTCCAAAACTCTCTTCCTTTATACTGTCTGAACTGGAAGACTCTTTGAAGAGGGTTAAACTGGGAACGGCTGCTGGCTATGATATCATCAATCCCAGAACTCATTCTTAACCGTGGCAAAGAAGTGGCTCACTACATTCCTGTCCCACATCTTGGAATCCGAATCTATGCCCAAAATTTGGTGTCGTGCGAAGATAATAGCAGTTTTGAAACCAAAGAAAGACCCAAAACTGGCCGCCAGCTATAGACCTATTTCTCTCCTCTCCGTGTGTTACAACTCCTTGAGACTGCTTCTGTCACGTATTTCTCCTTTTACAGAGAAATTCCTATCACCCGCCCAAGCTGGTTTCCGCCCAGGAAGATCAACATGCGAACAAGTCCTGGCCCTCTCAAATTACATTGAAAATGGATTCCAGAAGAATGTAAAGACGGGGGCTGTCTTTGTTGATCTCACAGCAGCCTATGACACCGTCTGGCACCATGGTCTCTTAGTCAAGATCTCAAGATGCCTGCCTCCATGGGTGGCCAACACTATATCATTTCTTCTCCAAAACAGAAGATTCCAGGTGCATCTGGGTGGCAAGTCTAGCAGATGGAGAATTGTCTCAAGTGGCCTCCCCCAGGGTCTGTTCTGGCTACTACGCTATTTAATATTTACATCAATGACCTCCCAGAAACTTCTTCAAGGAAGTTCATCTACGCTGATGACATCTGCTGTGCAACTCAGGCATCCAAGTTCAACATCCTTGAGGAAACACTCACGAAAGACATGTCTCTGATATCCGATTACTGTAAAAAATGGCAACTAATCCCTAGCAATGCAAAAATGGTATCATCTGTTTTCCATCTACACCATGCCTCGGCCTCGCGTGAGCTTAATGTGTAACTTGATGATACGAGAATCCGGCATGAAGCCCAGCCAGTCTATCTTGGCATTACTCTCAATCGCACCCTGTCATTTTACGAACATCTCATAAAAACTGCAGCAAAGGTGGGCGCGAGGAATAACATCATTGCAAGTCTGGCCAGCTCCTCATGGGGCACGAGCGCTTCCACACTACAATCATCATCTCTGGCATTATGCTATTCCACTGCAGAATACTCTGCCCCAGTATGGTTCCATAGCCCCCATGTCCACTTGGTCAAATCCAAATTATATTCCTCCATGAGGATAATTACTGGAACCATGCGTTCCACCCCGGTTCCATGGCAGCCAGTTCTTAGCAACATCGCCCCACCAGATATTCGTCGGGATGCGGCATCATCTAAGTTCATTTCCCACGTCTACGCTCGACCGGACATGCCAATATACGCAGATATCTTCATCCACCTTGTCCAACGCTTGACGTCTCGTCATCCAATCTGGTCTCCTATGCCTACACTGAACTTCTCTGTTCCAGACTCTTGGAAACAGAGTTGGCAGTCAGCTGAGGTAAAGAACAAATACCTCATCACAGACCCCTGCAAGCGTCAACCCGGCTTTGACCTATCATGTTATGATTGGGCCCTCCTCAGTCGCTATCAAACAGGCCATGGCTGGTGTTCCGCTATGTTCCACCACTGGGGAGCCAGAGACAACCCGAACTGCCCCTGTGGCTACAGAAAGACTATGACCTACATAGTCAACGACTGCCACCTCTGCACATTCAAAGGAGGTCTCGAAACTTTACATCAGGCTCTACTGGATGCTGTTGACTGGCTACGGAAGAGGGGCAAACGCTAGAAGAAGAAGAAAGAAGCTTGGTGGAACTTTGATGAGTATTGCATTAAATTTGTATATGGCTCTGGGGAGAATATTCATTTTGATGATATTTATTCTTCCAACCCATGAGCATGGGATATCTTTCCATTTCTTGGTATCAGTTTCTATTTCCTTGAGTAGTGACTCATAGTTTTCAGTATATAAGTCTTTCACTTCTTTGGTCAACTTTATTCCTAGGTATTTGATTGATTTTGCTGAAACAGTAAATGGGAGTGATTTCTGCATATCTTCTTCTTCTTCAGATTTAGTGTTTGCATAAAGAAATGCCACTGATTTTTGCACATTGATTTTGTAGCCTGATAACTTGCTATATTGCCTAATATCTTCCAGTAGTTTTCTGCTGGATTCTTTAGGTCTTTCTATGTATACTATCATATCATCTGCAAATAGTGAGAGCTTGACTTCTTCCTTACAATCTGTATTCCTTTGATTCCTTTCTCTTGCCTGATTGCTATGGCAAGAACTTCCAATACTATGTTGAAGAGTAACGGTGACAGTGGAAAGCCCTGTCTAGTCCCCTATCTGAGAGGGAATGCTTTCAGCTTCTGTCCATTGAGTATGATGTTGGTTGTAGGTTTGCTATATATAGACTCCACTATCTTGAGGAATTTCCCATCTATTCCCATTTTATTGTAGAGTTTTGAGCATGAATGGGTGTTGGATCTTGTCAAAGGCTTTCTCTGCATCTATTGAAATAATCATGTGGTTTTCGGCTTTACTTTTATTGATGTGGTGAATGACATTGATTGACATACGGATGTTGAACCAGCCTTGCATTCCTGGGATGAATCCCACTTGGTCGTGATGAACAATCTTTTTGATATGTTACTATATCCGTTTGGCCAAGATCTTGTTTAATATTTTGGCATCTATGTTCATCAGAGATATTGGTCTGTATTTTTCCTTTTTTGTTCTGTCCCTATCAGTTTTTGGTGTCAGGGTGATGTTGGCTTCATAGAAGGTAGAAGGGAGTATTCCTGTTTCTTCAATCTTATGGAAAAGATTCAGAAGTATGGGTACTAACTGTTTCCTGAAATTTTTGTAGAATTCGTTTGTGAAGCCATCTGGTCCAGGACTTTTGTTGTTGGGGAGGTTCTTTTTTTAAAAATTTTTTATTTAAGAAAGGATTAATGAACAAAAACATAAGGTAGGAGAGGTATAAATCCACACAATTCCCACCACCCAATCTCCATAACCCACCCCCTCCCATGATAGCTTTCCCATTCTCTAGCCCTCTGGGAGCATGGACCCAGGGTCATTGAGGGTTGCAGAAGGTAGAAGGTCTGGCTTCTATAATTGCTTCCCCGCTGAACATGGTCGTTGACTGGTCAGTCCATACTCCCAGTCTGCCTCTCTCTTTTCGTAGTAAGGTGTGTCTCTGGGAAGCTGAGCTCCAGGACACATTGGTGGGGTCTTCAATCCAGGGAAGCCTGGCCAGCATCCTGGTGGCATCTGGAACCTGGTGATTGAAAAGAGAGTTAACATACGAAGCCAAACAATTTGTTGAGCAATCATGGATCCCAAGATTGGAATAGTGGAGAGGAAGTGTTAGAGAGGTACTCACTGCAAACTCTAGTGTACTTCTGCTTTCAGGTATATATTTTGCAGTATTTTATGGATACGTGTGCACATAAGCTCTCTCTCACAGAAACTGGTGTATATCTAGGTTATGGGACTTTGTTAGAAAGTGAACTACCTGAGATGAAATTAGAGTGTACTATAAAAGGAAAGGTCTCACCCGAGTAATGAAGCTGAAGGGTTGTCATTCCACACGTGAAGTCTCTGGACACAGTCTGAGGTGAAGGATGTTGAGGTGGCAATCATTGCGTTGGTTCGGTTGTGATAGGTGGATGCAATATTATTTGGTTTTGATTGGGAGATGCATACTGGAAAGTGGGCCCTATCCAAGGGTTCCAGGACTAGGGGAAGTAGGGACTCTATAGTGGAGATGTGAGGTTCCTGCTGTCTTAGGGTTCAAAAAGACAATCGATAGTTAATGTTATCATCACATTATTTGTTAATTGGGTTAACTTTGAAAAGTCCTTTTGTTATGGTTTGCTGGACAGTATACAGTATCTTGAATATAGCTGTGCTATTGGATGCTTCTAATCTACTTGGTCTAGGCTTTTGAGAGAGTCCGCATATCAAATACACAGCCTATATATTAAAAGGATTCAGTTTGTGTTTTGAGAAACTTTGAGACATACAATTGATTTTCCCCCTCTCATATTAATTAACTAGTGATTTATATGTCTACATTTTGCTAGGAGTGTACATAAACACCATTCCCACCACCAAAGGACTGTGACCCATCCCTCCTGCCCACTCCCACCCCCCACTGGCTTAGGAAGCAGCATGTCTACCCCTCACTACTGGGTTTTTACTTTGGTGCCCTACTTACAATTTGATCAGGTCCTGCTTTTAGTTTCCCTTTCAGATCTTCTTAATCAACTTCTGTTGGTGAGTGGGATCATCCCATACTCATCTTTATCTTTCTGACTTAGTTCACTTAACATAATTCCTTCTAGCTCTGTCCAAGATGGGTCAGAGAAGGTGGGTTCATTGTTCTTGATAGCTGTGTAGTATTCCATTGTGCATATATACCACAGCATTCTCAGCAATTCATCTGTTGTTGGGCACCTGGGCTGCTTCCAGGTTTTAGCTATTATGAATTGTGCTGCTATGAATATAGGAGTAAACACCTCTTTTTGGATGGGTGTTATGGAGTCCTTGGGGTATAACCCCAGGAGAGGAATTACTGGATCATATGGAAGGCCCATGTCTAGCCTTATGAGAGTTTTCCAGACTGCTCTCCAGAGAGGCTGTACCAATTTACATTCCCACCAGCAATTTCAAAGGGTTCCTCTGTCCCCACAACCTCTCCAGCATTTGTTGTTGCTGTCCTTTTTGATATATGCCATTCTTACAGGAGTCAGGTGGTATCTTAGTGTTTTCTTAATTTGCATTTCTTGACAATCAGTGACCTAGAGCAGTTTTTCATATGTTTGTTAGCCTTTTGGATATCCTCTGTAGTGAATGTTTTGTTCATATCCTCTGCCCATTTTTGGATGGGGTCATTTGCTTTATGGTGCTAAGTTTGCTGAGCTCTTTATATATTTTGGTGATTAGTTTCTTGTCTGATGTATGGCATTTGAAGATCTTCTCCCATTCTGTGAGTGTTCTCTCTGTTTGTTGAATAGTTTCTTTGGATGTGCAGAAGCTTTTCAATTTGATGTAGTCCCATTGGTTTGTTTCTGCTTTAGTCTTCATTGCAATTGGGTTTGATTCATCAAAGATGTCCTTGAGGTGTAGGTGGGAAAGTGTTTTACCAATGTTTTCCACTAAGAATTTGATTGTTTCTGGTCTGACATCTAGGTCTTTGATCCATTTGGAGTTGATTTTTGTTTCTGGTGAGAGAAAGTGGTTCAATTTCATTCTTCTGCATGTTACAACCCAGTTTTCCCAGCACCATTTATTGAAGAGAGCCTCCTTTTTCCATTTAATCCTTTGGGCCCCTTATCAAAGATTAGATGCCCATAGGTGCTGGGATTTACTTCTGGGCTTTCAATTCTGTTCCACTGGTCTGTGTGCCTATTTTTGTTCCAGTACCATGCTGTTTTGATGATGATGGCTTTATAATATAGTTTAAGGTCTGGGAGTGTGATGCCTCTATTTCTGTTTCTTTTCCTTAAGATGGTTTTGGCAATTCTAGGTGTTTTCAGGTTCCAGATAAATGATTGTAGTGTTTGTTCTATTCTCTTAAATAAGCTTGGTGGAACTTTGATGGCTATTGCATTAAATTTGTATATGGCTCTGGGGAGAATATTCATTTTGATGATATTTATTCTTCCAACCCATGAGCATGGGATATCTTTCCATTTCTTGGTATCAGTTTCTATTTCCTTGAGTAGTGACTCATAGTTTTCAGCATACAAGTCTTTCACTTCTTTGGTCAACTTTATTCCTAGGTATTTGATTGATTTTGCTGAAACAGTAAATGGGAGTGATTTCTGGATGTCTTCTTCTTCTTCATTTAGTGTTTGCATAAAGAAATGTCACTGATTTTTGTACATTGATTTTGTAGCCTGAGACCTTGCTATATTGCCTAATAACTTCCAGTAATTTTCTGCTGGATTCTTTAGGTCTTTCTATGTATACTATCATATCATCTGCAAATAGTGAGAGCTTGACTTCTTCCCTTCCTATATGTATTCCTTTGATTTCTTTCTTTTGCCTGATTGCTATGGCAAGAACTTCCAATACTATGTTGAAGAGTAACGGTGACAGTGGACAGCCCTGTCTAGTCCCCTATCTGAGAGGGAATGCTTTCAACTTCTGTCCATTGAGTATGATGTTGGCTATAGGTTTGCTATATATAGACTACACTATCTTGAGGAATTTCCCACCTATTCCCATTTTTTAGAGTTTTGAGCATGAATGGGTGTTGGATTTTGTCAAAGGCTTTCTCTGCATCTATTGAGATAATCATGTGGTTTTTGGCTTTGCTTTTATTGATGTGGTGAATGACATTGATTGACTTACGGATGTTGAACCAGCCTTGCATTCCTGGGATGAATCCCACTTGGTCATGATGAACAATCTTTTTGCTGTGTTGCTGTATCCGGTTGGCCAAGATCGTGTTAAATATTTTGGCATCTGTGTTCATCAGAGATATTGGTCTGTAGTTTTCCTTTTTTGTTCTGTCCTTATCAGCTTTTGGTATCAGAGTGATGTTGGCTTCATAGAAGGTGGAAGGGAGTATTCCTGTTTCTTCAATCTTATGCAATAGCTTACGAAGTATGGGTATTAACTGTTTCCTTAAAGTTCTGTAGAATTCATTTGAAAAGCCATCTGATCCCGGACTTTTGTTGTTGGGGAGATTCTTAATAATGGTTTCAATTTCTTTGTCTGTGATTGGTTCATTTAGATTTTGTAGTTCTTCTTGATTCAGTTTTGGAAGTGCATCGGTTTCTAGGAATTGTTCCATATCTTCCAGATTCTCTAGCTTGGTGGCATATAGTTCTTTATAGAAGTTTCGTAGGATTCTCTGGATTTCTGTGGTGTCAGTTGTGATATCTCCTGCATCGTTTACAATTCTATTAATTTGAGTCTTCTCTGTTTTGTTTGGTGAGTCTGGCTAAGGGTTTGTCAATTTTGTTTAATCTTTCAAAGAACCAACATTTGGCTTCATTGATCTTTTGTATGGTTCTTTTATTTTCGATGTTGTTTATTTCTGCTTGAACTTTAGTGATTTCTGTCCTTCTGGTTGCTTTAGGGTTCCTTTGTTCCTCTTCCTCTAAGTCCTTGAGGTGTGCAGTAAGGTCATTCATTTGAGCTTCTTCTTGGTGTTTAATATGTGACTGTATGGCTCTAAGTTTCCCTCTCAAGACTGCTATAGCTGTGTCCCAAATATTTTGATAGGTTGTGTCTTCATTTTCATTAGTTTCCAGGAACATTTGAATTTCCTGCTTGAGTGAGTCTCTGACCCAGTGGTTCTTAAGGAGCATGTTGTTTAGTTTCCAAATTCTGTGTCTTTTAATAATTTTCCGTTTGTTGTTAAATGTTAGTTTTACTCCATTGTGGTCTGAGAAGATACTTGGGATGATTTCAATGCTCTTGAATTTATTGATGCTGTCTTTGTGGCCTACCATGTGGTCTATCCTTGAGTATGTGTTATGTGGATTTGAAAAGAAGGTGTATTCCAGTTTTTTGGGGTGGAGGAGTCTGAAAATGTCCAAGAGGTCTAGTCTGTCGATCTCTTCATTCAATTCTCTTGTATCTTTATTAGTTCTCTGCTTTGTTGATCTAAGTGTTAGAGTGGGGTATTGAAGTCTCCCACTATTATTGTATTACTATTGATGTATTTTTGAAATTCTTTCAGTAGATGCTTAATGTATTTAGATGGTCCCTCGTTGGATGCATAGATGTTAATAATTGTTAAGTCTTCTTGGCTGATTGATCCTCTAATCATTATGTAATGTCCTTGCCTATTTTTTATTACTTTATTTAATTTAAAATTTATCGTATCTGAGATGAGAATGGCTGTTCCTGCCCTTTTTTGTGGTCCGTTAGCCTGTATGATAGTTTTCCATCCTTTCACTTTAAGTCTGTGTTTATCTTGTTGTGACAGATGAGATTCTGCAAGCAGCATATGGTTGGGTTATGTTTTCTGATTCATCCCCCCACCCTGTGCCTTTTGATGGGTGAGTTTAAGCCATTGACATTTATTGATATTATGGATTTAATGTATTGTAGTGCCATTGTTCTAAAAAAAATTTGTTTGCTCTGTTATATTGCAAGTATTATAGTGATTTCTTATTTATAAGAGGTCTTTTAGTATCTCTTTCAGGGCCGGCTTGGTGATGGTTGCCTCCTTTAACTGTTGTTTATCTAAGAGGGTTTTGATCCCTCCATCTAGTTTGAATGAAAGTCTAGCAGGATATATTATCCTTGGTTGAAACCCTTTTTCATTCAGGGCTCGATAGATATCTTGCCACTACCTTCTGGCTTTTAGAGTTTGAGTGAAGAAGTCTGCATATAATTTTATGGGTTTTCCCTTGTATGTGACTTTTTGTTTCTCTCTTTCAGCCTTTATGATCCTTTCTTTATCCTTACTTCTTCTCATTGTGACTATGATGTTTCTTGGTGTCTTCAGGTCTGGGTTGATTCTGTTTGGTACTCTCTGGGTCTCTTGAACCTTGATATCCTTTCTGTTATTCAGGTCTGGGAAGATTTCTTCTATTATTTCCTCTAGAATGTTTGCTTCCCCTTCCTCTCTTTCTTCCTCTGGCAGGCCAATTATACGAATGTTACTTCTTTTGAGATCATCCCATATGTCTCTGTTGTTGTTTTCTGTGTCTCTCAATCTCTTTTTAACTCTTTCACCTCTTTCTTCGTTTTCTCTAACTCAACCTCTGTCTGACTAATTCTGTTTTCTGCTTCTGTTAGTCTGCTTTCCCTTGCCTCAGCTTCTTTATTCATTACAGCTACTTCAGCTTTCAGTTCTCTAATTGCCTCTAGATAATCAGTATTTTCCTTGGGGTCTCAACTGTTGTATCACTAATAATGCCGTTCCTTTCCTCCAATGTTGTTTTCATTTCTGTGATTAATAAGTTTATTATTGCTTGCATACTTTTCTTATCTATGGTTACTTCTGGCTGATTTGTAGTTTCTTCTGGGCTCTAGTCTTCATTCATTGGAGTAGCAGTTTTATTTGTTTTTGATCTATCCATTTTTTTATTTATGTGTTTCTTTTTTTATGCTCTGTTGTTCCTTAGTTGTTGTGTCTTGAGTACAAGTAATACTGTACTAAATACCTTTATGACAATTGCACTCACCAACCTCCGGAATTACAGTAGCAACTGAAGTAAGTATTGAAGTAGTTTAATCGTTACCAGTTAGGCAAACAATTTCTCCAGTCCGTGAAAAAATAGTAACCAAATACCAATGAAGAAAGAGAAAAGAAAGAGAGGATAGCAAGAATAGACAGTTATGCAAATCTACTATCCACCGTATATTCCAGGGGTAACAAGAGGGGAAAGGGAACTAGAGCAGAGATACACACATAGAGAGTCCACTCTGTGTCAGATTTATTCCCCAAAGTAATTCACAAATTCAGAAAGGCAAAGAAGAAGGAAGAAGTGTATGACACGATTAAAAAAAAAAAGAGAGAGAGAGAGAGAGAGAGACAAGAGTGAGAAAAGGGAGAAGATAAGAAAAAGAGTTGTAATTAAAGAGCAGTGCAAGGAACTTCCCAAATGTGTATCAGTGATTTCAAAAAAGCACCCTTTTTGGTGGTGTGGGGTATCCTGCTAGGAGCTGGTCCCCAGGGACTGCTTATTTTGGGGGTGGGGGGCGGAGGTATGCTTGAAAATTAAAAGGAAGAAAAAATAATTTTTCCCCTACTCTAATTCTTGACCCTAATTAAGTTATAGTCATCTCCTTGTCACTGCTATGACCCCTTATTGGCTGGACTGCTAAAGGCAGAAAATCCTATTGTTTCCAGGGGATGTGTTCGGAGCTCAATGGCCAGTAGCTTCTCAGTCTGCCATCTTCCGGGAAACCCCCCCCTCCAGACTTTTTTAAAGGATTTCTCAAAAATGAAAGTCCTTTGATCCAATGAGAGCTATACTTAAGCAGGCTTTGGATCTGCCCTCAGGGTCATGGTGGTCTCTGGAGACTCCCAAGAGAAAGCCCCTGAGCTATAGTGCTCCCTCCGGGTCCTCTGCCGGCCGCCCAGCAGTGCTGTGCAACCAGCGGAGGAGCCACCTTCCCGGGCGGAGGACAATGCCCGGCCCACCCGCCTTGCCCGGCGCCGCCTGGGAAGTCTGGAGCAGCCCACCCGCTAGTCTGTGCCACCTTTACTCTAATTATTATTGACTGGCCTGCTAAAGGCAGAAAATCCTACCGTTTCCAGAAGATGTGACCAGAGCACACACTGCTAGCAGCTTCTCAATCCGCCATCTTTCCAGAACCTATTGGGGAGGTTCTTAATAATGGTTTCAATTTCTTTGTCTGTGATTGGTTCATTTAGATTTTGTAGTTCTTCTTGGTTCAGATTTGGAAGGGCATATGCTTCTGGGAATTGTTCCATTTCTTCCAGATTCTCTAGCTTTGTGGCGTATAATTCTTTATAGAAGTTTAGCAGGATTCTCTGGATTTCTGTGGTGTCAGTTGTGATATCTCCTCCATCGTTTACAATTCTATTAATTTGAGTCTTCTCTTTTTTTTGTTTGGTGAGTCTGGCTAGGGGTTTGTCAATTTTGTTTAATCTTTCAAAGAACCAACATTTGGCTTCATTGATCTTTTGTATGGTTCTTTCATTTTCGATGTTGTTTACTTCTGCTCTAACTTTAGTGATTTCTGTCCTTTTGGATGCTTTAGGGTTCCTTTGTTCCTCTTCCTCTAAGTCCTTGAGGTGTGCAGTAAGGTCGTTCATTTGAGCTTCTTCTTGGTGTTTAATATGTGATTGTATGGCTATATGTTTCCCTCTCAGTACTGCTTTAGCTGTGTCCCAAATATTTTGATAGGTTGTGTCTTCATTTTCATTAGTTTCCAGGAACATTTGAATTTCCTGCTTGAGTGAGTCTCTGACCCAGTGGTTCTTAAGGAGCATGTTGTTTTGTTTCCTAATTCTGTGACTTTTAATATTGTCTGTTGTAAATGTTAGTTTTACTCCATTGTGGTCTGAGAAGATACTTGGGATGATTTCAATGCTCTTGAATTTATTGATGTTGTCTTTGTCGCCTAACATGTGGTCTATCCTTGAGTATGTGTTATGTGGATTTGAAAAGAAGGTGTATTCCAGTTTTTTGGGGTGGAGGAGTCTGAAAATGTCCAAGAGGTCTAGTCTGTCGATCTCTTCATTCAATTCTCTTGTATCTTTATTGGTTCTCTGCTTTGTTGATCTAAGTGTTAGAGTGGGGTATTGAAGTCTCCCACTATTATTGTATTACTATTGATGTATTTTTGAAATTCTTTCAGTAGATGCTTAATGTATTTAGATGGTCCCTCGTTGAGTGCATAGATGTTAATGATTGTTAAGTCTTCTTGGCTGATTGATCCTCTAATTATTATGTAATGTCCTTGCCTATCTTTTATTACTTTCTTTAATTTAAAATCTATCGTGTCTGAGATGAGAATGGCTGTTCCTGCCCTTTTTTGTGGTCCGTTAGCCTGTATGATAGTTTTCCATCCTTTCACTTTAAGTCTGTGCTTATCTTGTTGTGACAGATGGGATTCTTGCAAGCAGCATATGGTTGGCTTATGTTTTCTAATCCATCCCCCCACCCTGTGCCTTTTGATTGGTGAGTTTAAGCCATTGACATTTATTGATATTAGGGATTTAATGTATTGTAGTGCCATTGTTCAAAACAAATTTTTTTTTTGCTCTGATATATTGCCAGTATTAGTGATGTTCTTGTTTGTAAGAGGTCTTTTAGAACATCTTTCAGAGCCGGTTTGGTGATGGTTGCCTCCTTTAACTGTTGTTTGTCTAAGAATGTTTTGATTCCTCCATCTAGTTTGAATGAAAGTCTAGCAGGATATATTATCCTTGGTTGAAACCTTTTTTCATTCAGGGCTCGATAGATATCTTGCCATTCTCTTCTGGCTTTTAGAGTTTGAGTGGAGAAGTCTGCAGATAATCTTATGGGTTTTCCCTTGTATGTGAATTTTTGTTTCTCTCTTGCAGCCTTTAGGATCCTTTCTTTATCCTTACTTCTTCTCATTGTGACTATGATGTGTCTTGGTGTCTTCAGGTCTGGGTTGATTCTGTTTGGTACTCTCTGGGCCTCTTGAACCTTGATGTCCTCTCTGTTATTCAGGTCTGGGAAGTTTTCTTCTATTATTTCCTCTATAATGTTTGCTTCCCCTTCCTCTCTTTCTTCCTCTGGCAGGCCAATTACGCAAATGTTACTTCTTTTGCGATCATCCCATATGTTTCTATTGTTGTTTTCAGTGTCTCTCAATCTCTTTTTAAGCTCTTTCACCTCTTTCTTCATTTTCTCTAACTCAACCTCTGTCTGACTAATTCTGTTTTCTGCTTCTGTTAGTCTGCTTTCCCTTGCCTCAGCTTCTTTATTCATTACAGCTATTTCAGCTTTCAGTTCTCTAATTGCCTCAAGATAATCAGTATTTTCCTTGGGGGTCTCAACTGTTGTTTCCCTAATACTGCCATTCCTTTCCTCCAATGTTGTTTTCATTTCTGTGATTAATAAGTTTATTATTGCTTACATACTTTTCTTATCTGTGGTTACTTCTGGCTGATTTGTAGTTTCTTCTGGGCTCTTGTCTTCATTCATTGGAGTAGCAGTTTTATTTTTTTTTGATCTACCCATTTTTTTGTTTTATGTGTTTTTTTTTATGCTCTGTTGTTCCTCATTTGTTGTTTCTTGAGTACAATCAACACTGTACTAAATAACCTTTATGACAATTACACTCTCCAGCCTCAGGAATTACAGTAGCAACTGAAGCAAGTATTGAAGCAGTTTAATCACTACCAGTTAGGCAAACAATTTCTCCAGTCCATGAAAGAATAGTAACCAAATCCCAGTGAAGAAGAAAGAGAAAAAAAAAAGAAGGGATAGCAAGAATAGAGTTATGCAAGTCTACTATCCACTGTATATTCTAGGGGTAACAAGAGGGGAAAGGGAGCTAGAGCAGAGATACATACATAGAGAGTCCACTCTGAGTCAGAATTCTTCCCCAAAATAATTCCCAAATGTGTATCAGTGAATTCAAAAAAGCACACTGTTTGGTGGTGTGGGGGCTGGGGCCTGTGGGTTTGGGAGCTGTAGGATTATGGAAGAAAGGATGACAAGAATGAGAAAAAGAATAAAAAAGAAAGAGAGAGAGAAACAAGAGGTAAGAAAAAGAACAGTCATAAAAGAGAAGTGAAAGGAAAGAGTTTTTTAAATTAATTTATTTATTTTTAATTATTTAATTAGCTATGTAGGGTGAGGTGGGGGGTTGGCTACATAGAAAGAAAGAAGGCCAGATGTTTCAGAGGGGTATAGCCTTATAATGAATGATACTCCCTGGTGGGACAGGAATTTGGTAAAGACAGAAGCTCAGCAGGGGATTCTGCTTTGAGCTGGTCCCCAGGGACTGGTTATTGGCGGGGGGAGGGATGGATGTGCTTAATAATTAAAAGGAAAAAAAAATTTTTGTTCCCTTTTTTTCTACTCTAATTCTTAACCCAAATTAAGTTATTGTCACCTCCTTGGTGTCACCGCTAGGACCCCTTATTGACTGGCCTACTAAAGGCAGAAAATCCTACCATTTCCAGATGTGATCAGAGCTCAAGCCACTAGCAACTTCTCAGTCTGCTATCTTTTGGGAACCGACACCATCTTTCTTTTAGAGGTATAGAGAATGTAGAAATTTCAGTGGAGGGGATGGTTTATGGAACTCGCTAAGATGAAGTCGGCTGTGTGCTCAGATCTCAGGTCTCTGGGAACCCAAGTCAGGCTGAAGTCCTGGAGGAGTCTCACTATCAATGTATTCTTAAAGCTTGTCCTACTAGAAACTAAAATCATGAGCTGTTATAAACTAGAATCCTTGTAACACTTCTTTGCCCAAATGTATTACCATAATGGAGCATATCTCCTTCTCTTCTATCATTGTCCTCTCTTGAAATTTTATGTCAACCCTGATCATATCTGAGTCTGATACAGGTTTGGCTTTGAATTGAAGATGGTTCATTGCCCTTAGGGAATCCAGTTGATGTGGGTTCTTATTTATGCTTGTTTTTGGTTTATGTTATGCTGTCATCTGTTGAATAATCACAGCATATTATAGCCTGAATCTTATGTGTCAAATTAGGAAATCTTTTGAAGAGGAAAAGAATCATTTCAAACTTCCCTAGACAGCAGCTTAAGAGACCCAGGCCATTTAAATCCTAAAATTTCTAAGAAGGGAAGTAAAAATACTGTTAATTAAATGTTTAATCTTTATTATAGCTAGCATATTAATTTAAGTAGTATTAATTTATAGTATATCACCATTTTATTTATGTGCAGCCTCTATGTTTTATAGCATAGAGTACCCTCTTGTATAATCAATGTGTTTAAGATATTTATGTTCATTTTATTGGACTCTGAGCATAGCTCTATCATTAAATATATGGGAGAATTTTATGGTTGTTTTTATGACATCGTTGGCCAAAACTAAGCTTAGTTTTATGCCAGTCTCTTGTCAAGAACAGCTTTCAGTTCAATATTGTTTCTGTGGAAATATACGTAAGTACATTGTCTTTCATGAGCATTTTCATGTCTGTAATTTCGGTGAAGCGAATGGACAGATACCCAGGTTTTCTTATTTCTTCTGGAATTTATTTTCCTCTCTATATTTGCATTTAGAATAATGATTTCCCTTGAGACTAGTGGCTATGTTATGTGGTAGTAGTCTTTTAATATGAATGAAGTACTCTATTCCTCGAGATATTAAATTCTCAAGAGGCTAAAGTTCTTAAAAGAAAGTGCATGTGTATGTGCTGGGTGCATTTGTGAGGAAGCTGTCTATGCAAATCAGTTATAAACTTAAGTAGAAACAAATTCAGTATATTAGAAATTATTAAAATAGCTGTCTTTCTTATTCTCTTAAAGCTAATTTTTCTTTTTCCTATTTTATTGGGAGACTAATGGTTCACAGTACAGTTGTAGGCACATGTGTACTATTTCCCAGCACTTCATGATAGGTATCTGCTAAACATGATCACCCCCAACTGAGGATTCTCAGACCCATCCTCTTCCCCCTGCCCCATCTTCTCTCCTGTTCCCTCCCCAGAGCCCTTTGCTTTGGTGCCATATACCACCACTTCCATTTTTAGTTTCATTTTGTATTTTCCCTTTCTGTCCCTGTTTCCCAAGTTCCATCTATAAGTTAGATCATCTGGTGTTTATCCTTCTCTTCCTGACTCATTCTACCCAACACTCTTCGAGTTCCATCCAACGTAAGACAGAAATCAGGATTTTAGAGTTTCTGGTCTAATATCCAGGTCATTGGTTCATTTTGATCTGATTTTGGTGCATGATGTTAAATGCTAGCCTTGTTTCACTTTTCTACATGTGGATGTCCAGTTTTTCCCGTACCTTTCGTTGTGGAGACTTTTTATTTTTATTTATTTTTACGCTTTATTAGGGATATGATGGTTTACAAGATACTTTTTTTTTTACTTTATTGTTACATGGGTACAATTTCTCATCCACCTATAATGAGTGCCTGTACACCAATCCCAACATGATCTTGAATTTTTCTCCACCATTGTGCATTGGGTTTCCAATGACCTCTCAACCCTTCTCCCTCATGTCCTTTACTTGTTCCAACAAAGTATATATAGTCCAAATTTCACCCTGTGTTTCACCCTGCTTTTCCTTTCTTTTTCTTTAAATTCTATTGTAGCTGAGATTAGCTGGCATTCATCCTTCATCTTGTAGCTAATCTTACTTAACATGATTCCTTCAAGTGCCATCCAAGATGAGGCAAAGGAGCTGATTTCATAACTTTCAATAGATGGGTAGTATTTCATGGTGTATTTATACCAGGGATTTAGTAACTGCTCATCTTCTGTTAAGCACCAGGGTTGCTTCCATGTTTGGGCCATTACAAATAGTGTGGATATAAACATAGACATGTGAAGGTCTCTTTGGATGATAGGTGTGTTTGATTTCTTTGGATAGATTCATGGGCAAGGAATTGGTGAGTCCTAATGGAAATTTATTTCTAATATTATGAAGTATCTCTAGCTTGTCTTCCATAGGGAATAAACTGTTGTATGCTTTAAATTAGGTTGTTCTAGCTCTCCCCCTGCCAAGAAAATTGTATGAGTCCTGCTAGTTTCACGGGCCCACTTGGCCCCGCCCCAAGGAACCCCGAGAGGTTTCCAGAGTTCCAGAGTTAGAGAGTGCTTGGCGCCGTCACAGGGCAAAGAGGCATCAGAGTTCTGTTTGGTGATTAGTTTGGGTTAGTTTATGAATCGTTGTTCCTGAATAAAGAAATACAGCTTCCCTGCCCAGCCGTATGTCTCTGGTCATCTCTGTTACCCGCCCGTGAAGCTAGCCCGGCCAGGTAGAGCCACCGAATTTTAACAACAATAAACCAATTTCCATTCCCACTAGCAGTGTAGAAATCTTCCTTTTTCTACACCCTTACCAGCCCTTGCTTCCTATGTCTTCTGATATTCGATATTTTTACATGTGTAACAGTATATCTCTGTTGCCTTTATTTGCATTTCTCTAATAATATCAGTGACTTGGAGAATTTTTTCATGTGTCTGTTACTCCTCTGGAACTCTTCTTTGGTGAAGAATTGTCCATGTCTTTTCCCCATTTCTTAATGAGATTTTTTTACTTTTTTGGTGGTGGTGATAAGTTTAGTAAGTTCTTTATATATGTTACTTACTAGCCCTTTGAGCATGGCATGTAGAGATCTTCCACTCACCAGGGTGCCTTTCTATTTTGCTGATGGTTCTTTTCACTATGCTTTATTTTTGTTGGCTTATTTTTGTTTTCCTTGCTGTTGGAATCGATTCTCTAAAGTTGTTTCTGAAACAAACATCAAGCAGTGCTTTTAATGCTGTGCCAGTTGTTTCTTATCCTTATATATTTTAACATGCAAACACAACCATCTTTTTATACTAATGAAAAGTCATATAAATTTAGAAACTATTTCATTTCTCCCATGCAGTGTTCATTTCAATCTAGAGTAAGCAAATATTTCACATGCACAGAGTGATTCTCTTAAGACTGTCAACTATTCTGACATCAATCCTAGTTTATCAATTTAAATTGCAATTTAAGTGGTTAGATTCTACCATTAGATTTTAATTACCTTCAATTCTATCAGAGTGTGATCCAACCCTTTGTAGAAAATTCATTTCCTCTTAAACAAAGAGACAATGCTCTTTAAATAGACTTTCCCCCTGCCAGTGTTTTCTCTGGAAAGAAATGGTATTAACACAGACTGTTGTTGATTTCCTCTTTTACTCTAAGGCAAATTTGTGATTAAAATAAGTAACATACTCATAAGAGGGAAAGACAGGAGAAACATGCCAATATTTTCCTTATTAAAAAAGAAGCTCTTGGGAGTCGGGCTGTAGCGCAGCGGGTTAAGCGCAGGTGGCGCAAAGCACAAGGACCGGCATAAGGATCCGGGTTCGAACCCCGGCTCCCCACCTGCAGGGGAGTCGCTTCACAGGCGGTGAAGGAGGTCTGCAGGTGTCTATCTTTCTCTCCCCCTCTCTGTCTTCCCCTCCTCTCTCCGTTTCTCTCTGTCCTATCCAACAACGACAACAACAATAATAACTACAAAAATAAAACAACAAGGGTAACAAAAGGGAATAAATAAATAAAATAAATAATAAATAAATAAAAAAAATAAATAAAAAAGAAGCTCAAACTTTTAAAATATTTGTGCCTGAATGACGTTCTCATTTTAACTGGGAACCCCAAATTTTCAGATTAATATGATTCATCAAGTATAAAACTATTTTTATAGGTCATTAAGACACAAGTTCTCTGCAGAGAGTACAATTGTGTAATTAAATGAATGACAAAAATAAAAAGAAATGCTAACCGAACAAATCTTGATTTAAAGCATAGAACAGATAAAAGAAAAAGAAAACTTACCTAAAATGTACATATATAAACTTATGTAAAATGTTTTGTAGAATATATAACAAATTTTATCCTTAATTTTTGAAAAAAACTATTTAAAATATATCCTTTTAAAAATTATTATTAGTGATTTCATGATAATCAGTAGGATTGTGGGATAAAAAGGCATATAATTCCATACAGCTCCCACACCAGAGTTCTGTATCCCATGCTCTCCATTTGAAGCTTCACTATTCTTTATCCCTTTGGGAGTATGGATCAAAGATCTTTATGGGGTGCAGAAGGTGGGAGGTCTGGCTTCTGTAATTGCTTCTCCACTGGACATAGACATTGACATGTCAATACATACCCCAAGCCTATCTCTCTGTTTCCCTAGTGGGACAGGGCTCTGGAGAGGTGGGGTTCCAGGACACCTTGGTGAGGTGTTCTGCCCAGTGAAGTCAGGTTTTCATTGTAGCAGCATCTGCAACTTGGTGGCTGGAAAGCATTAAAATATAAAGCAGAACAAATTGTTTACTAATCAGGAACCCAAAGTTAAGAATACAACAGGTGAGGTTTGGGGTCTTCATTGGAAGGAATAAAAAGTCTTTTTAAAAGTATATTCCAAGGGGCCCATGGCTACTAATTTTGCCTGAACCTGACAGCTAATATAAAGGTGGGCTGAAAATATTGTCTGGGAAGATAGTGTCACAGAGTTGGGAATAGGACCAGAAAGCTGAATCAGGGCAGTGAGAACTGAAATCTATGCATTAAAAGCTTGAGACATTCAATCTATTTCCCCCTCATATTGCTTAAATAGTGATTTATAAGACTATAAATTAATAGGAGTATATATTAATACCATTCCCACCACCCGAAGTTTGTACCCCTAACCCCACCTCCCTACAGTTGAAAATTTATCCTCCACCATGCAGAGCTCTTTACTTCAGTGCAATACTCCAAACTCAGTCAAATCCTGCTTTGCATTTTCCTTTCTGTTCTTCTTTCTCAAATTCTGTTTATGAGTGGGACCATCTCATTCTCATCTTTATCATTTTAACTTATTCTCACTTAACATAATTCCTTTAAGCTCCACCCAAGATGAAGTTTGATTCATTATTCTTAATAACGGAGCAGTATCCCATTGTATATATACTGAAATTTTTTCAGCCACTCATCTGTTGTTGTTTCTAGGTTTTGGCTATTATGAATTGTGCTGCCATGAAACATAAGTGTACATCATATCCTTTTTAAAAGTTCTTCTTTTTTAGAGAATGTATTTATAGCTCTGGCAGTGGTTTGCCTGGCAGAGCACATGTTGCCATGTGCAAGGAGCTCCGTTTAAAACCCTGGTCCTTCCTGCAGGGAGGAAGTTGTACAAGAAGTGAAGCAGTACTGCAGGTGTCTCTCCTCTTTCCGTCCCCACCTTCTCTTTCAATTTCTCTCTGTCTCTATTCAATTAGTAAGTATTAAAAACAACAAAAATTTATTTAGTTACTAAAGGGAAAAGTGTATAAAATAAGACTTGAATAGAAAATTTAGTTAGTACACCCTCAAATAAGAATGGCAGTCAGGACGTAAGTCTGTCTAAAGTTAATTTTTTGGTTATTTTTGTTAAATTAACATTGTTTTGTAACATTACAGTTTCAGATAGACATCACTATAAACCAGCATGTCCCATTATATTGTATTATATTATATTATATTATATTATATTATATTATATTATATTATTTACCACTGAATTTCTTTTCTTCCTTAATTAATTTTAATAGGAGTACAGTTTATTTTTTAAATAAATAGTGATTTATAAGACTATAGATTAATAGGAGTATGGATTAACACCTTAACATCATTCCCACCAAAATAGATCTGTTTCCCTATGCCTATCCCCCTACAAAGGAGCTTAAAATCTACCCTTCCCCCCACCTGCCCTAAAGGCTTTTACTTTTCGTGCAACACTTCAAACCCAGTCCAAGCTCTGCTTTGTGTTTCCCTTTCTGTTCCTCTTTCTCAACTTCTGAGAAAACTTCTTGCTTTAAGCTATTGCCAAGAATTTCTGGAAAAGTCATTAATTGCTTCATGCTACCAAGGGCCTACTCAGTGCACTGAACTCGTGACCTTCTAAGCCATTGCACTTGCAAGAAAGATGTGTTAATCTCCAGAAGAAACCCCACATTAGTTTCCATAGAGGTGCTAAAAGTCGTATTTTTTTCAAAATAACTTTGTGGCTGCATTTAGTTACTTTGGGAATATTTTTATACGTGAATGAATAGCTAGTCAAAGGACAGTGACTTTCTTCATTTGAGACTTATGGATTTATAATGTGACTAATGTGTGGGTGACTCTTCTTCTAGCATTTGCCCTTCTTCCATAGCCAGTTAACAGCATCAGGTTGAGCCTGATGTAAAGTTTCGAGACCTCCTTTGAATCTGGAGAGGTGGCAGTCGTTGACTATGTGGGTCATAGTCTGTCTGTAGCTGCAGGGGCAGTTCGGGTCGTCTCTGGCTCCCCAGCGATGGAACATAGCGGCGTACCGGCCATGACCTGTTTGATAGCGATTGAGGAGGGCCCAATCATAACGTGCTAGGTCAAAGCCAGGTTGACGCTTACAGGGGTCTGTGATGAGGTGTTTGTTCTTTACCTCAGCTGACTGCCAACTCTGTTTCCAAGAGTCTGGAACAGAGAAGTTCAGTGTAGGCGTAGGGGACCAGATTGGATGATGAGACATCAAGCGTTGGACAGGGTGGGCGAAGATATACGCGTATATTGGCAGGTCCGGTCGAGCGTAGACGTGGGAAATGAACTTAGATGATGCCGCATCCCAACGAATATCTGGCGGGATGATGTTGCTAAGAACTGGCAGCCATGGAACCGGGGTGGAACGGATGGTTCCAGAAATTATCCTCATGGAGGAATATAATTTGGAATCGACCAAGTGGACATGGGGGCTACGGAACCATACTGGGGCACAGTATTCTGCAGTGGAATAGCATAATGCCAGAGATGATGATCGTAGTGTGGAAGCACTCGCGCCCCATGAGGAGCTGGCCAGTCTTGCAATGATGTTGTTCCTCGCGCCCACCTTTGCTGCAGTTTTTATGAGATGATTGTGAAATGACAGAGTGTGATCGAGAGTAACGCCAAGATAGACTGGCTGGGATTCATGCCGGATTCTCGTATCGTTAAGTCGCACATGAAGCTCATGCAAGGCCGAGGCATGGTGTAGATAGAAAACAGATGATACCGTTTTTGCAGTGCTAGGGATTAGTCGCCATTTTTTATAGTAATCAGATATCAAAGACATGTCTTTCGTGAGTGACTCTATCATGATGCTACAAATCTTTGGTGAAAAAATTTCCTATTATTTGAAAATCTTCTTAATCAAAGACTGTTTAACCGAAGCTTGCCAAGTTTCTTTAAATAGGATCTTTTGCCATTATAATCATTTCTGACAACCTTGTGGCTCATACTTTAAAAAGAAAGTAATAGGGAGTCGGGTGGTAGTGTAGCAGGTTAAGCGCTGATGGAACACTCTCTTGATTCCCTCTCTTATCTTACATTCCCTGTAATATGCTGCCAACATCCTCTTAATACTGCAGACAACTCTCCCTTTGGTGATAGGTGAAGTGTGCGAACATATATTTTGAAGAGGTATACAATCATACACCTAGACATATACAGCCTTACAAATTAATGTTACAATTAAGACTATCCTCCACTAAATGTGTTTCAACATTGACTTACATAAGTAGTCAGCTTGAGTTCATATGAATTTTCTCTGTACCAAACACTTTACTTCTATTATTCATATTTCTATTTTCCAAGGCTCTACTATATAGCTTTCTTGAATCTCCCAACTGGGAATCCACCTTTTTCTCTCACTTATGCTCTGTTTCTAAATGTTTCTGGATGATGTGTACATCTGCCCACCTACCTTAGTTTGTCATTTAAAACATAACCTAAGAAGTAAGGAAAATGAGGTCATCACATTTTTCTCAGCCCTCTAACAAGCCTAGAACAGCATCTTTCAGAGAAAGAGTTAAATCATAAGAATAAGTGTTGTTGCTTTTTACAACAGGTGTATTTGCTAATACAGAGCTACAATAAAGAAGCAGAAACACATTTTTAAAAAAAATTCCCTAAGGGACTGGTGGGATAGCTCATGTGGAAAGGTACCTGCATTGCCATATGGTCAATCTAGTTTTGAGTCCCTGGTATACCGGCTAGGAGTACAACTGCACTGAGGGAGGTTTTGGTGCTATGGTGTCTCTCTTTTTCTCTCTGTATCATTCTGTCTTTGTCTACATGAAATCTTGTTTGGAGGTCCCAGCAGGGGAGCACAACTACTCTATACCCTCGACCTACCTTGACCTACTGAAGACCAGTTTGGTCTCTATTTGGGGAAGGTTTTCCTCTTCGACCTAGAGTGCAGCTTTGGGAGGGATGTGCATGGAGCAGTAAGGGAGGAAGGAAACACCCTCCTTAGTCAGCCAGATCAGCCAAATAAACTCTGGTAATCAGTGGGGTGACAGATGTCACAGCCAGATAGCCCTTACATCATCTACCTGAAGAAAAAAATAAGTCATTCTGGAGCAGAGACCTGGTGTGAGTTGAGCACACACACACACACAGATATTCTCAAACCAGAGGTGACAGAGGTCATCTTTGATGTTCCTTTCTCTTTTATCATGCATTCCTCTTAGGCTGAACCTACTTTTGATACTTATTTTAACCTGAATTCCCTAGGATGAAAATGTTAGATGAAGGTCTTGGATGAAAGAAGGAAAGAGAAACAAAGCTTCTCCCCAGACCAAAAGTGCCATTGTGGACCTCTCTTTACTCAGAAACGTTTTGCTGAGACCTGTGACAAATCCCTTCTGTCATAAAGCCACAACACAAATAAACTTCAACACCTTTCTGATTTTATTTTTCTACTGGGTAACAACTTATGTTATCCTGACCAGGTCAGTTTGGTATTCAGAGTAAGGTGAAAACTTATCACAGAACTAAATGGCACTTTATCAATGACCGTTCTCATTTTCTGCAACCTTTCTCTAATCCAATATTTTATGATTCTCTTTAGTCCTAAATTGCCTTTCTGGGTGAGATGTTGAAGATTGAAAGGCTGAGTTAGAAAATAGTTTCTTGGCCTTCATCACCACCAAGGTACAGGATTATCAATGTTTACCACATCTATCAATCAGGTAACATTGCAAGCATGGCTCCAGCCTTTTCAAATCTTCATCCTTCATGTAAATTACAGGACATTGTGTGAACTGTGTGGGGAAGGGTCATTTGGGAAGACAGAATTGATGGCTGTGGGTAAGCCACTGTAGTAAGGTCTTGCCTTACTGTTGATGGAGTAATTAAATAGATAATAGTATTGTCCCTTTAAGGATTTTAAAACCCAGCCAGGACCATTCATCTTTCTAAATATATGAAATTGAACAGCAGGTACAGTTGTATTTCTGTCAGCCCAATGGACAATGACAACTAGTTTTTTTTTTGTTGTTTTTTTTTTCCTCCAGGGTTGTCACTGGGGCTTGGTGCCTGTGCTATGTATCCACTGCTCCTGAAGGCCATTTTTCCCATTTTGTTGCCTTTGTTGTTATTATTGTTATTGTTACCATTGCTGTTGTTGTTGTTAGGACAGAGAGAAATCGAGAGAGGAGGAGAAGGCAGAGAGGGGAGAGAAAGAAAGACACACCTGCTTCACCGCTTATCAAGCGACACTGGGCAGATGGGGAGCTGGGGGCTCAAACTGGGATCCTTACACTGGTCCTTGCACTTTGAGCCATGTGCGCTTAACTCTCTGTGCTACCACCTGGCTCCCAAAACTAGTCATCTTTTAATGTGAGCAGTGCACTATCTTAACCCCTTTTGCTATGAATTCCAATTTAACATAAAAATAGGTGGGCTAAGGGAAGAGGAAAATGTATTAATTCCCAAATTGCTATTACTTTGGGCAAAACAAACATGCTTGTTGTTGATCTATTGCCTAATTTACAAACTAAATCAGAGAAGGCATCTCCTTCTTACTTTGCATTAAAATGTTGTCTGGGCTGCTTAGTTGCTGAAATGGTCCAAAGATGATGACTTTCACATGCCAGGAGTTTTACTTTGCATCAGATCTGGGAGAAGAACACTTTTTTTCAGCCCTGTGATCAACACCTTTTTATTTTTTTCATTTATGGGTGCATTAAACATGTTTTACAAGGATATTCAAATTACACAGGCTTTCCTTTTAAAGTTTTCCATTTGATAGAACAGAGTAACCATATCATAGCTACATTGTTATTTGCAGTGAATCTGCTATTTCAGAAAGATATTGTCTGCAAAACTGCTTCTAGCTATAAAATGAATAAAATATCAGTGCAAGGTACACACCAGATGTAACTGTGTTTTTCTGGAAACTACTCACCAACAGGAGCTATGTGAGAGATTGCCCCTGAGCTCTTTCAGCCTCATAAACAGGACTCTAATTAGCAGGCTGATAAATATTTTCACAACTAGCAAACAGAGTAAACATTCTGTCTTCTAATTTATTCAATTTTTGTGATAGTTTGCGATAGGGACTGATAAATTGTACCACTGATACCATGAATTCATGAAAGCAGTGATATTAACTAAAGTCAACTTAAAATAATCTTAGTACAACTTAGTCTTCTAATGATTAACGGGGAGAGCATAAGTGTAATTTATGAATATACATCACATAAAACCCTCCAGTGTTTAGTTTTAGTGTTAGATTCCTTGACCCTGATATATAGACATTATTGTCACTTTCTTCTTTTTATCCACAGAGATATAAATATATAAGACTGTTTAATATTTAGGAAGAATCCCATGTAGGCACAGAGATAACAGATCAATGTTACTGAAGCTAATCTAGTAAAGTCGTTCAAATTGGAAAATAAATGGCAAGGCATTTAGGTTTTTTTACACAATATGAGTGGCCAGGAACCACACTGAGAAGTTTGGAAGTAATGAAAAATTATCTCAATAGAGACATAATCAGGTCTCATATAGTGCTAGAACTTTGTTAGAATTAAAGCTACTTTTTATTGTTTTTATTTTATTATCTATTGGATAGAGACAGAAATTAAGAGGGAAGGGGGAAATGGAGAGGGAGAAGGAGACATACACCTGCAGCACTGTTTCACCCTTGTGAAGCTTTCTCCTTATAGTTAGGCAGCAGGAAATTGAACCTGGCTCCTTGCTCATTATAACATGTGTGCTCCAATGCATGTGACCCAGAATTCTAGCTGCTGAGTCTAGTAATGAACTGTTACTTCAACTCAGTTATACACTCTCTGGCATTCATTTTCTACTTCTATTTCTTCTATTGATTTGATACAGGCTGACTTCTAGTTTCCATTTATTCAAGATTTCTATCTCGTGTCTCCCGTTTATTAAACTCCCTCCTCTTCTACTCAACTCTGGCTTATAGTAGATCCCAGGGATTAAACCAAGGATCTTTGAAGCCTCAGGCATGAAAGTTCTTTTGCATAACCATTATGGTATCTTCCAGCCAGCCCTTCTGTTCTTTGTATTCAAATTTCTCAGGAAGGAGATCAAATTAGGACAGATAATTTCAGTCCTGCATGGAACACTTACAATGAATAGAGTTTTAACTCTAGGACACACATCCTAGAGGTGCTCCAACTATAACAGAGGTGTCAGGGTTAACAACATTCAAAGAACAGTGATATATCTATTGTAATTGAGCATACTAGGTTATGTGTAAATTGTGTATTTCATTTATGAGCATTAAATCATGAGTAGACAATTGAAGATAATTGAAGAAGACTGATATGAAGGAATTATAATGAATAGGAGAGGGAAGAATGGTAAATGGCTTTGGAAAATTCTATAAATTAACACTTGTTATTCTTTTTATGTTTCATTTGAAACTGACAGTGAATATATATATATATGTAAATTTTTTTTAAAAAAACTGTCTTTTAAAAGGCTTTTGAAGAAACTTAAGTATTTAGGAAATAATACAAAATCCAAGTTGACCAAAGCTACAGAATGTAAATTGGCGTATTGCACCAAAGTAAAAGACTCTGGGGTGGGTGGGTGGGTGGGTGGGGAGAATACAGGTCCATGAAAGATGATGAATGACATAGTGGGTGTTGTATTGTTAAATGGGAATCTGGGGAATGTTATGCATGTACAAACTATTGTATTTACTGTTGAATGTAAAGCATTAATTCCCCAATAAAGAAATAAATTATAAAAAAATAAAATAAAATAAATAAGATATTTTTAAAAAATTAAAAAAGAAAATGAAAAAAAAACTTAAAAAAAAAGAATGTAATTGTCAAAATTAGAACTGTATTGACATAGGGTAAGACTGTCAGCTTATTTCACTGTCCTTTTTTAAAGGATGCCTGTATGATCCCTAAAATAACATGATTTAATAGCTGCAAGAAAGGAAGTGATAATGTTAGGCAGATCCCTTATTTTATAGTTGAAGAATAGAGCCCAGTCAATGGCCCAAGATCACACATTCCACTGTTTTCTAGCTTTTGTACCACATTATAAGGAACAATTTTAGGAGTTTTCCCCACTCCTGTAGTTTTAACTACAGATCTGTGGACAGCTTTTGTGCATTCACCTAGGGAAAACCTACCAGCTTCAGATGATTATTCCATTACTTAAAGAACCCAATTTATAGGACAAAAAAGGTCACAGAGTTCATTTGAGTTACTGAGCTAACTTATTTCATATTTGAATATCCAAATTAATGTATCCTGCTATATTAAAGAAGTCTTAAATTATAATATCATTTTATTTTATTTTATTTTATTTATTTTATTTTTTTATTTAGGAAAGGATTAATTAACAAAACCATAGGGTAGGAGGGGTACAACTCCACACAATTCCCATGACCCAATCTCCATATCCCACTCCCTCCCCTGATAGCTTTCCCATTCTCCATCCCTCTGGGAGCATGGACCCAGGGTCATTGTGGGTTGCAGAAGGTAGAAGGTCTGGCTTCTGTAATTGCTTCCCCGCTGAACATGGGCATTGACTGGTCGGTCCATACTCCCAGTCTGCCTCTCTCTTTCCCTAGTAGGGTGGGTCTCTGGGGAAGCTGAGCTCCAGGACACATTGGTGGGGTCTTCAATCCAGGGAAGCCTGGCTGGCATCCTGATGGCATCTGGAACCTGGTGACTGAAAAGAGAGTTAACATACGAAGCCAAACAAATTGTTGAGCAATCATGGGCCCAAAGCTTGGAATAGTGGAGAGGAAGTGTTAGGGGGATACTCACTGCAAACTCTAGTGTATTTCTGTTTTAAGGTATATATTTTGCAGTAGTTTATGGATACGTGTGAAAATATGCTCTCTCTCACAGAAACTGGTGTATATCTAGGTTTTGGGACTTTGTTGGAAAGTGAACCACCTGAGATGAAATTAGAGTATACTATGAAAGGAAAGGTCTCACCCGAGTAATGAAGCTGAAGGGTTGTCATTCCACATGTGAAATCTCTGGACACAATCTGAAGTGAAGCATGTTGAGGTGGCCATCGTTGCGTTGGTTAGGTTGTGATCGGCGGATGCAATATTATTTGATATGGATTGGGAGAGGCATACGGGAAAGTGGGCCCTATCCAAGGGTTCCAGGACTGGGGGAAGTAGGGGCTCTATAGTGGAGATGTGAGGTTCCTGTTGTCTTAGGGTTCAAATTCAAAGGAGGTCTTGAAACTTTACATCAGGCTCAACCTGACGCTGTTGACTGGCTACGGAAGAAGAGCAAACGCTAGAAGAAGAAGGGTTCAAAAGATAGTCGATAGTTAATGTTATCATCACATTATTTGGTAATTGGGTTAACTTTGAAAAGTCCTTTTGTTATGGTTTGCTGTACTCATTTGATTTTCTTTCCCTTCCTATTTTAAGTTTTTTTTCTTTCTTTTTCCTGTCAGGACTTCACTGGGTCTTTGCACTTGTAAGATTCTAGTGGGGGAAAAATAATAAGATAAGACAGATAAGAGACACAACACAAAACAGAATTTGAGTGGGTTTTGAATATCACATCAAAGTAAAAGACTCTGTGACTGCAGTGGAAGGGTAGATTTCCACTTCCACTATAGGGGGTGAGGGTAGGGAACCTTTGATAACAGGCATGGTGTTACTGTATACTTCTATTAACTTATAGTACTATAAATCACTAGTTATTCACTATGAGAGGGGAAAATAGATTGAATGTCTTGAGCTCCTTAAATGCATAGATTTCAGTTCTGAGTGTATATTCCTTTAACCTAAACACTTAATGTTTCAAATGTGTAAACACTGGGCTTAAATTGTTAATACATTTCTATTAATAACTTTTTAAAAAAATATTGAAACTCCTATAATCATAGACCAGGGATACCAGAAGCAACTGGACCTGTCAGCATCTATTCCCACTCCTATTTATAAACAGCATTAAATGATATAAATCTTGGTAAGACTGTCTATGGTACAGTAAATCCTAATCATGGAATTTTCAAAGTAAACCAAGCTCCCAGATAACTTTGCCATAATAGAAATAATTACCTACTGTCTTCTTTAATTCTAATATGGCAAGGAACCTTCCTCATTCTCTTTAAAATCTGAATTTCTCCCAGTCCTGGAACCTCTGGAACTTTGCATGGTTTTCTCCATGAGTCTCTTGATCTCTGCTGTTTGACACTACATCTGCAGACTTTAACCAAATCAATACAACCAGTGCCATCTCACCATGTTTCACTTCAGACTGTGTCCAGAGAGGCTAAGTCTAGAATGTCAACCCTCTAGCTCCAATACTATCGTGAGATCTTTCCTAATTCATGAGACTGCCTAGTTCCATTTCAGATGGCTCACTTCTTAACAAAGTTACAAAACCTAGATATTGAACAGGGCCCAGGGGGTCTGGTACATGTGCACATGTATTTTTAAGTTATGGGACAATACATACCTTAAAGTAAAAGTGTGTCATAGTCTGCAGTGAGCAGACTTAGACTCAATAAGCACAGCAAGCAAATGGAAAGAAATAAAAAAGACACCATAAAATACTTAATTAAATATTTTATTCTTGGGCCTAGTTACCCACCTCTCCTACCCCATACCTCACTTTCCTCTTAAGTTTAACCTTGTCAGACAAAGTAAGGACTACAAAAGCTGGATAAGAGCAATAGATCAGCACACTTTAATGATGACCCTTTTGGTCACTACTAGACCACCCCGTCATCTGGGGCTCTAGTAAGGGAATCCTTGGATTCCCAGATAGATATTATGGTCCTAGACCTCTAGTAGAACCCTCTCTCTGCCATCACTGATCACTTCCATCAGGAACATCATGGCCTTTTATGGGCCTCTAGAGGACCTTGCCCTCAATTTTTTTTATTAAATTTAAAAAAATGATACAACAACCCCACTTTAAGCATGGTGCTCCCACATGATGCCCTGGAGCTCCAACCTGGCCCCTTATATAGTAAAGTGTGTTCTCTACTGGGTCAGCTATTCCCAGGGCCCCTCATTTTACATTTTCCAAGGGATATGATATTCAAGTTATTCAGACCACCAATATAAGTCACAACAACTTTTTATTTCTGGTTTCTTCCATGGGCCACATTGGAAGATTTATGAAGGTATACTCAAGGCTAATGCTAGGAATCAGTAACATTGGGTATTTCACACTTTCTGCTTACTGTCTAATACTGATGTACTGATCATTGTAGTATAATTTAATATGTCATGGGGAATATATACTACTAAGTCAGCCATTTACAGCACAAGAAATTATATCAAGATAAAATATCCTGGGGTATATTGTACTCTTTTAGGCATTTCATATGTACCCAGCTTAAGTAATTGTATATATACATATAATTTATATATATTTATATAATATATAGTATATAATATATATATATATATTCCCCCTCTTAGGTTAAACCATTTCCATCCCTATGACAGCTTAGCCTTCTTTTTAAAAATATTTTATTTATTTACTTATTTAAATTTTTTATATTTATTTATTTATTTCCCTTTTGTTGCCCTTGTTTGTCATTGTTGTTGTAGTTATTATTATTATTGATGTCATCATTGTTAGATAGGACAGAGAGAAGTTGAGAGAGGAGGGGAAGACAGAGAGAAAGATAGTCACCTGCAGACCTGCTTCACTGCCTGTGAAGTAACCCATCTACAGTTGGGGAGCTATCGGCTCGAACCGGGATCATTACGCTGGTCCTTGCGCTTTGCGCCACCTACACTTAAGCCACTGTGCTAACACCCGACTCTGCTTTATTTATTTATTAATGAGAAAGATAGAAGGAGAGAGAGAGAGAGAGAGGAGAGAGAGGAGAGAGGAGAGAGAGAGAGAGAGGAGAGGAGAGGAGAGGAGAGGAGAGGAGAGGAGAGGAGAGGAGAGGAGAGGAGAGGAGAGAGAGAGAGAGAGAGAGAGAACCAGATATCATGCTGGTACATGTGTTGCCGGGGAATGAACTCCAGACCTCATGCTTGAGAATCCAGTGCTTTATCCACTGTGCCACCTCCCGGAACACAGTTTAGACTTCTGTTAGACTCCTGGTCCTGGTCCTAGTCCTTGAGAAGACAAAGCCAGCCCTTCTGCCTCATAGAGCACAATTTTAGAGTGAAGATAATAATATTGTTTCACGTATCATTTCCTAACTCCCCAGGCTGGATACATCTCAGTAATGCTTTGAGAGTAGAAAAAGAGCAATGGTGGATTTTTGTTGTAAGGAAAGAATAAAAGCATAAATTTGAAATATAAAACAAAACCTTTCACCTATCAAATTATCACTCCAGCCAACGATAGCATTTAAACTGCTTACAGAGCCACACTAAGTTTGAAACAGTAAATTACTGAATTCAAATATACTGTTGGTCTAAAGTTTCAAAACAATATTCAAGTCTCAGTTTTTGCTCTATTTATGCTTTTAATTTCAGTAAATTGTTACCAAAAACCATCTAATACATTTGACTGTCAAACCTTTATGCAATTGGTAATGATCCTTCAAAAATGGCTTTTATGGCCACTAAAGCTTTCATCTATAAACCAAAGACTTAGGAAGGAAATAGGCAATGACTAAGGCATTTTGGGATTGCATTTGTATTTCTTTGTATACAGACCCATAATTGCTAATGTTACATCCTCACATTTTCTTTTCTTTTTTTAAATTTTTATTTATAAAAAAGAAACATTGACTAAACCCTAGGGTAAGAGGGGTACAACTCCACACAATTCCCACCACCAGAACTCTGTATCCTATCCCCTCCCCTGATAGCTTTCTTTATCCCTCTGGGAGTATGGACCCAAGGTCATTGTAGGATGTAGAAGGTGGAAGGTCTGGCTTTGGTAATTGTTTTCCCACTGTATATGGGCATTGACAGGTCGATCCAGACTCCCAGCCTCTCTCTTTCCCTAGTGGGGCAGGGCTCTGGGGAAGTGGAACTCCATGACACATGGGTGGGAAGTCACCAGGGAAGTCTGGTCGGCATCATGCTAGCATCTGGAACCTGGTGGTTGAAAAGAGAATTAACATACAAAACCAAACAAATAGTTGAGCAATCATGGACCTAAGGGCTGGAGTAGTGCAGATGAAGAGTTGGGGGGGGGTTCTCCATTTTGTAGATAGCTAGTAGGCATATTTTAGTTATATTCCAAAGGGCCTATGGCTATACTATTTTTTTTTTTCAAATATGGGCGAGTTGAAAAAAAGGCAAGGATTTACTACTGACTATGTAAATCACAAGCAATAAAGCATTATTTACAAGCAAGGGTTCATGACTAGTGAAGTTGGGGCTTTACTGACAGGGTTTTCCAAAATGAATGAGGATAGAAGAATGGGGAGCAGTAGTTGTAATAAAAATAACACCCCAAATAAAGATATTTGCCATATGTAGAGTGCTTAGTATGTACCAGGTGCTTTGCTAAGAACTGATGAACTTAATTACTGCTGCAGCATTCTGTAGCTAATGTTTTTCCATTCTAAAAATAAAGAAACTGAACTCTAGAAAAGAAATTGACCAAACTCCCTTTGTTTGAATTGAACTCATTTTAAATCAGTGGTCACTTTGGTTTTACTTATCAGTTTTGTTAGTTCTTTAAATATTAGCATGAATCTAAGAGACTGATCACTCTACGTGTTCTGACAAATAAGGTTACACCCTAATCAAGACTACGGGCTAGCAACTACACCATGTGAAAGTTATTAAAGTAATCTCATTTCCACAAAACATGAGAAGAAAAGCTGACCAAGCACAGGGACAACTTCTCTGAGGTGAGTTTTGGGTTGTTTGCTTGCTCTTCCTTTCTTTCTTCCTTCTTTCTCTCTCTCTCTATATATATATATTAAGAATGGTGACATTACTAAAGTGTCAAACTCTTCTTTATACTGGCAACACAATCGTGAGTAAGACACTAAGACACTCCTGGTCCTCTAAGACCAGTGTCCGTCAAGGCTACATGTAAGTAGCTCATTTTCTGCCCTAACTTGTTACCTAAGATTGCAAACACTGAAGGTAGCTAGTATGTTCTGGGACCCAGTGTGGTTCAGTATGAAGACACAAAGAATACCTGCATAGTTACGCTTGTGTGACGCACTTTTGTTATGAGTATGTACACATTTCACAGAATACAGGATTTGCTTCTTCCTACTCCCCTCCCATACACTTGAATTCATTTTATATTTTTTCTGTAAGTCCTCTTTATTTCTCACATTAATAACTTTCATTGCCATATCTTCAAGAGGTTGGGGCTTCCCCCATCATTAAACCATATATTAAGTTTCCGCGCTGATTTTAAGTTTCAATCTGTTTTATTTTCTCCATTCTAAAGCTTTCATTTTACTGCTGAGCTTTCATTTTACCCTGCACATTCGTTTGTTTTGACCTTATTTTCCTTTTACTTCTTTCGATATGTTTATGATAGGAACTTTAATTTCCTTCTCTGCTAATTACAAGCTCTAGTTCATCTTTTTGTTGTTTCTATTAATTATATATCCTTTTAAATTATATTTCTTTACATGTTTAGTAATTACATATTGTGAAATATTTGTGGTGCATGATGGAGGCAATGAATTTTTATTATCTTTCCCAGACTTTTGTTAAATCTCTCTCATTTTTTTTTATTCTTTTTTTTTTTTTTTTCCCTCCAGGGTTATTGCTGGACTCGGTGCCTGCACCATGAATCCACCGCTCCTGGAGGCCATTTTTTCCCCTTTTTTTGCCCTAGTTGTTTCAGCCTCATTGCGGTTATTATTGCCATTGTTGATGTTGCTTTGTTGTTGGATAGGACAGAGAGAAATGGAGAGAGGAGGGGAAGACAGAGAGAGAGGGGAGAGAAAGATAGACACCTGCAGACCTGCTTTACCTCATGCAAAGCTACCTCATGCAGGTGGGAAGCTGGGGGCTTGAACCAGGATCCTTACACTAGCCTTTGTGCTTTGCGCCATGTGCGTTTAACCCACTGCACTGCCGCCCAGCTCCCTTAATCTTATTTCTTAATATATTTATTTTTTTATTGGATAGAGACAGCCAGAAACTAAGGGAGAGGGGGGAGGGAGAGAGGGAAAGAGATACAGAGACATCTGTAGCCCTGTTTTAACACTTGCAAAGCTTTCCCCCTGCAAGTGGGTATCAGGCGCTCAAACCTGGGTCCTTGCTAATTGCAACATGTGCACTCAATCAGGTGTGTCACCACCTGACCGCTTGTCTTTACTTCTAAAAATGATTTTACTGAGGCCAGGTGGTAGCATAGCTGGTTAAGTGCATATATTATAGTACATAAAGACTGGAGTTCAAACCCCAATCCCCACTTGCAGGGAGAAAGCTTCAGGAGCAGGGAAGTTGCACTGTAGGTATCTCTCTGTCTCTGTTTATAAAAAAAATTTTAAAAAATTAAAAAAATAAAAGTGATTTTATTGGGGGAAATAATGGCTTACAAAACAGTTATCATGTAAGTACAGTTAGGTTTGAATTGTTGTTTTCATGTTTCCTGGACTACCATCATTGGTGGCTGGAATTCAGTTTTTGCTTTGCTGTATGCTACAGCTGAGCATTAGCCTTTCTCACTAAACTGTGCAAGTACAGGGCTAATGCCCATTTCTCTCTCTCTCTCTCTCTTTTCTTTGTCCTGAAAGCTACAGTAGATCCACATATTTTCTTTCCCCCCAAAGAAAAGTCAGGGAATATTCTAATGATACTGTTTTGGGGAGAAGGAGGTAGCAGGGTAAAGGGTAGGAAGGTGCTCTTTCAGTTTTGCTGGTACTAGAAACTACTACTATCTATGGGAGAATCATGAGAAAATATCACTTTCAGTGATATGAATGTTTATTGAAGCAAAGTAGGGATAGAAAAGAGAGGGGAAGGTAGAGAATGTTGTCCAGCCTCCCTTCGGAGGATAGAACATTCTCTGCCGTGATTGATACATGTTGAGGGCAAAATCCTATGGAGCCCCACGGAGGGGTCTATTGTGTTGTTCCTGATAGAGATGACCAGTAACGATGGAGAGTGGGACTTATTCGAAGTCTAGGCCCATCTTGTCTGTTTGTGAATCTCAGGACTTTCGGAATAGGGCCCCACCTGATGGAGTGGCCTGATAGTGACTAAAGAATCATCATTAAAGTATGCCAGCCTCTTGTCCTTATTCAGCATTTGTAGTCCTTACTTTGATAAGGTTAGCTTTGGAGTGACTGAGGGAAATGGAATAGGAGGAAGGAGAGCAGGTTATCTACTTCTAAGTATTTCATTAGGAACTTTATGGTGTCTTCTTAGGTCTTTATATTTGCTTGTTGCATATTCTGACTTACTGCAGACTATTGTGCATTTTTGCATTTGGGTATATATTTTGCCCTAAATTATGGATACATGTGAACATATGCCGATCTCATGGCATATGAGACTTTTTTGGGACTTTGTTAGGAAGTGAACCACCTGAAATAGATTTAGAGAATCCTATGAAAGGAAATGTCTCACCAGAGTAATGAGGGTGAAGGGTTGACATTCCACACCTAACATTTCTGAACACAGTCTGAAGTGAAGCTTGCTGAGACGGTACTCATTGCATTGATTAGGTTGAGATCAGCAGCTGCAATACCACTTGGTATGAATTGAGAGAAGGATGCAGGAAAGTGAGCTCCACCCTAGAGGTTCCAGGACTGGGGAAAATAGAGGCTCTATAGAGGAAGTGGGAGGTTCCTTCTGTCTTAGGGTTTAAGAAGACAATAGCTTTTTTAGCCATTCATCTGTTGTTGGGTACCTGCGTTGATTCCAGGTTTTAGCTATTATGAATTGTGCTAAGGAAGATGGGTTCTGAAATTGGGGCAGCTTGCAACATTCCTACTTATGACCACATAATGTGAGCTCAGTTCTACAGGGATGCAGAGGTCACATGGGCTCCTAAGCTGAATATGGACCCCAGATCAGATAAAATTGATTGGTTTTACAGTCAACAATATTTATACACCTTTCCCATATTTGAGAGCTACTCTCTTCCCTGATCCAGCTTTCTGGTCCTTTTCCCAGCTATGACATCATCTCCTCAGACAATAACTTGGGTCCACCTTTATATCAGATGTCAGGCTAAAACAACAACAACAACAAAAACCACTATAATAACCAGTATAATAATGGGCCCTTTGGATTATACATAAAATAGGCCTACTAACTATCTACAGAATGGAGACCCCCAAATCTTCATCTGCACTAATCCAGCCTTTAGGTTCATGATTAGTCAACAATTTGTTTGGCTTTATATGTTAACTCTCTTTTCAGTCACCAGGTTCCATATGCTACTATGATGCCAACCAGACTTCCCTGGACAAACAACCCCACCAACGTGTCTTGGAGCCCTGCTTCCCTAGAGCTCTGCCCCACCAGGGAATGAGAGAGACAGGCTAGGAGTATGAATCGACCTTTCAACACCCAAGCTCAGAGAGGAAACAATTACAGAAGCCAGACCTTCCATTTTCTGCACGCCATAATGACCCTGGGTCCATACTCCCAGAGGGATGAAAAGTAGGAAAGCTGTCAGGGGAGGGGGTGGGATACGGAGTTCTGGTGTTGGGAACTAAGTGGAGTTATACCTCTCGTATCCTGTGTTTTTTGTCAGTGTTTCCTTTTTATAAATAAAAATTATTAAAAATAAAAAAGAACAGAAAAGAGAGGGGAGGGGCTGGCAGTTAAGCACACATAGAACTAAGCACAAGGGCCCACACCAGAATCCGGGTTCAAGCCCCTGCTCCCAACCTGCAAAGGGAAGCCTCAAGAGTTGCAAAGCAGGTCTACAGGTATCTTTCTCTCTCCTTCTTACCTCTCAATTTCTCTCAATCCTATCCAAGAAAAAAAAAATGACCACTGTCAGGATCTGTGGATTCATAGTGCAGGCTCAGATCCCCAGCATTAACCCTAGAGGAAAAAAGAAAAAGAAAGGAAGGACAAAAGAAAGAAAGGAAGGAAGGAAGGAAGAAAGAAAGAAAGAAAGAAAGAAAGAAAGAAAGAAAGAAAGAAAGAAAGAAAAACTTAAAAAGAGAGAGAGAGGGAGGGGGGAAGATACATGCTTAGACTTGTGCAGACCATCAAGAGTGAGAGGAGAAACAGAGAGACCCAAGTTTCCCCTCCCCCAACTTAAAAAAAATTTTATTGGTAAAATGGAAACACTGACAAGACCATAAGATAAGAGAGGTACAATTCCCACTACCAGAACTCTGTATACCATCCCCTCCCCTGATAGCTTTCCTATTCTTTGTCCATCTGGGACTATGGACTGAAGGTTATTATGGGGTGCAGAAAGTGGAAGGTCTGGCTTCTGTAATTGCTTCGCTGCTGAACATGGGCGTTGACAGGTTGATCCATACTCCCAGCCTGTCTCTCTCTTTCCCTACTGGGGTGGGCTTTTGGGGAAGCAGGGCTCCAGCATATATTGGTGGGGTCATCTGCCCAATGAAGTCCAGTTGGCATCATGATAGTGTCTGGAACCCAGTGCCTGAAAGAAGAGTACCATAAAACCAAACAAATTATTAATTAATCATGAACCTCAAGTCTGGAATATTCTAGATGAAGATTTGCGGTATCCATTTTGGAAATAGCTAGTAGGTCTATTTCAGGTATATTCCAAAGGGCCCATAACTTTATTAGTTTTTTTCTGAGCCTAACATCTGATATGCTGGTGGACTCAAGTTATTGTCTGAGGAGAGGATGTCATGGCTGGAAAAAGGGCTAGAAACCTAGAACAGGAAAGAGAGTAGCTCCCAAATATGGGAAAAGTATATAAATATTGTTGACTTTAAACTTTATTGATTTTATCTGGGGCCCATATCAACTTAGGAGCCTATATACCCTCTGCATCCCTGTAGGTCCAAACTAGTATTCTGTGGTCATGAGTAGGAACATTCCAAGTTGCACTAATTTCAGGATCCATCTTCTTCAGGTGGTGTATAGAGTATGTTATCCAACCTCCCTTCAGAAGATAGAACATTCTCTACTATTTTTGATCCACATTGAGAGTAAGGTCCTATAGGAGCCCCCAAAGGAGTCCATTATTTTGTTCCTGATGGTGATGACCAGATAATGGGGAGAGGGATCTATTTGAGGTGTAGGCTCATCGTGTCTGTGTGGGAATCCCAGGACTCCCTGACTAGGACCCCAGCTGATATAATGGGTTCTTGAGATGTTGAAGCATACCCTGAGGGGTTTAACTCTAGCTTTTTTCTCCGGATGCACACATTTGATTCATCTGCACTTTATGACCTTAACAGCTGGAAGGGGACAGACTTGTATGTACAGAATGCAGACATCTTGCCATCTGGCCCCTTATCCAGGCTTCCTGCAAGGGCGGGTTTCTTGCTAATGTCCTTCCAGAAACCTCCAGGAATGTTTCCCCAAGTAGTTCCCTTAACAAAACTGTCAACTATGGTGACTACTGATAGGTGAGAATGAAAAATAATTTCCCCTTGGTTAATAATTCACTTCATTTATTCAACTTCTGTACAGATTCTATGTGTAAGGTTCACCAGGTTTTTTGTTTTTGTTTTTTTTTTTCCTCCAGGGATATTGCTGGGCTCGATGCCTGCACCATGAACCACCGCTCTTGGAGGCCATTTTTTCCCCCTTTTGTTGCCCTTGTTGTTGTAGCCTCATTGTGGTTATTATTATTATTATTATTATTATTATTATTTAAGAAAGGATAAAATAACAAAATCATAGGGTAGGAGGGGTACAACTCCACACAATTCCCACCACCCAATCTCCATATCCTACCCCTCCCCTGATAGCTTTCCCACTCTCTATCCCTCTGGGAGCATGGACCCAGGGTCATTGTGGGTTGTAGAAGGTGGAAGGTCTGGCTTCTGCAATTGCTTCCCCGCTGAACATGGGCGTTGACTAGTCGGTCCATACTCCCAGTCTGCCTCTCTCTTTCCCTAGTAGGGTGGGTCTCTGGGGAAGCTGAGCTCCAGGACACATTGGTGGGGTCTTCAATCCAGGGAAGCCTGGCTGGCATCCTGATGGCATCTGGAACCTGGTGACTGAAAAGAGAGTTAACATATGAAGCCAAACAAATTGTTGAGCAACCATGGACCCAAAGCTTGGAATAGTGGAGAGGAAGTGTTAAGGGGATACTCACTACAAACTCTAGTGTACTCCTGCTTTCAGGTATATATTTTGCAGTAGTTTATGGATACGTGTGAACATATGCTCTCTCTCACAGAAACTGGTGTATATCTAGGTTTTGGGACTTTGTTAGAAAATGAACCACCTTAGATGGAATTAGAGTATACTATGAAAGGAAAGGTCTCACCCGAGGAATGAAGCTGAAGAGTTGTCATTCCACACGTGAAATCTCTAGACACAGTTTGACGTGTAGCATGTTGAGGTGGCCATCGTTGCATTGATTAGGTTGTGATCGGCAGATTCAATATTATTTGCTATGGATTGGGAGAGGCATATGGGAAAATGGGCCCTATCCAAGGGTTCCAGGACTGGGGGAAGTAGAGGCTCTATAGTGGAGATGTGAGGTTTCTGCTGTCTTAGGGTTCAAAAAGACAATCGATAGTTAATGTTATCATCACATTATTTGGTAATAGGGTTGAATTGAAAAGTCCTTTTGTTAGGGTTTGCTGTACAGTACCCAGTATCTTGTATATAGCTGTGCTATTGGTTGCTTCTGATCTACTTGGTCTAGGCTTTTGAGAGGGTCCACCTATCAAATACACAGCCGATATATTAAAAAGATTCATCCTGTATATTAAAAAAATTCAAGACATACAATTTATTTTCCTACTCTCATATTAACTAGTGATTTATATGACTACATTTTAATAGGAGTGTACATAAACACCATTCCCACCACCAAAAGACTGGGACCCATCCCTCCTACCCACTCCCACCCCCAACTGGCCCAGGAAGCTGCATGTCTACTCCTCACCACAGGGCTTTTACTTTGATGCCCTACTTACAATTTGGTCAGGTCCTGCTTTTAGTTTCCCTTTCAGATCTTCTTCCATCATCAACTTCTGTTGATGAGTGGGATTATCCCATAATCATCTTTATCTTTTTGACTTAGCTCACTTAACATAATTCCTTCTAGCTCTGTCCAAGATGGGTCAGAGAAGGTGGGTTCATTGTTCTTGATAGCTGCATAGTATTCCATTGTGTATATATACCACAGCTTTCACAGCCACTCATCTGTTGTTGGGCACCTGGGCTGCTTCCAGGTTTTAGCTATTATGAATTGTGCTGCTATGAACATAGGAGTACACACCTCTTTTTCGTTGGGTGTTATGGAGTCCTTGGGGTATAACCCCAGGAGAGGAATTACTGGATCATATGGAAGGTCCATGTCTAGCCTTCTGAGAGTTTTCCAGACTGCTCTCCACAGAGGCTGTACCAATTTACATTACCACCAGCAATGTCAAAGGGTTCCTCTGTCCCCACAACCTCTCCAGCATTTGTTGCTGCTGTCCTTTTTGATGTATGCCATTCTTACAGGAGTGAGGTGGTATCTTAGTGTTGTCTTAATTTGCATTTCTCTGACAATCAGTGACCTAGTGCAGTTTTTCATATGTTTGTTAGCCTTTTGGATCTCCTCCATAGTGAATGTTTTGTTCATATCCTCTGCCCATTTTTGGATGGGTTCATTTGATTTTTTTGGTGCTAAGTTTGCTGAGCTCTTTATATATTTTGGTGATTAGTTTCTTGTCTGATGTCTGGCATGTGAAGATCTTCTCCCATTCTGTGAGGGGTCTCTCTGTTTGTTTAATAGTTTCTTTGGATGTGCAGAAGCTTTTCAATTTGATGTAGTCCCATTGGTTTGTTTCTGCTTTAGTCTTCTTTGCAATTGGGTTTGATTCATCAAAGATATCCTTGAGGTGTAGGTGGGAAAGTGTTTTACCAATGTTTTCCTCTAAGTATTTGATTGTTTCTGGTCTGACATCTAGGTCTTTGATCCATTTGGAGTTGATTTTTGTTTCTGGTGAGAGAAAGTGGTTCATTTTCATTCTTCTGCATGTTACAACCCAGTTTTCCCATCACCATTTATTGAAGAGAGTCTCCTTTTTTCCTTTAATCCTTTGGGCCCCTTATCAAAGATTAGATGTCCATAGGTGTGGGGATTTATTTCTGGGCTTTCAATTCTGTTCCACTGGTCTGTATGCCTATTTTTGTTCCAGTACCATGCTGGTTTGATGAAGATGGCTTTATAAAATAGTTTAAAGACTGGGAGTGTGATGCCTCCATTTCTGTTTCTTTTCCTTAAGATGGTTTTGGCAATTCTAGGTGTTTTCATGTTCCAGATAAATGATTGTAGTGTTTGTTTGTTCTATTCCCTTAAAGAAGCTTGGTGGAACTTTGTTGGGTATTGCATTAAATTTGTATATGGCTCTGGGGAGAATATTCATTTTGATGATATTTATTCTTCCAATCCATGAGCATGGGATATCTTTCCATTTCTTGGTATCAGTTTCTATTTCCTTGTGTAGCGACTCATAGTTTTCAGCATACAAGTCTTTCACCTCTTTGGTCAGCTTTATTCCTAGATATTTGATTGATTTTGCTGAAACAGTAAATGGGAGTGATTTCTGGATGTCTTCTTCTTCAGATTTAGTGTTTGCATAAATAAATGTCACTGATTTTTGTACATTGATTTTGTAGCCTGATAACTTGCTATATTGAAAATAACTTCCAGTAGTTTTCTGCTGGATTCTTTAAGTGTTTCTATGTATACTATCATATCATCTGCAAATAGTGAGATCTTGACTTCTTCCCTTCCAATCTGTATTCCTTTGATTCCTTTCTCTTGCCTCATTGCTATGGCAAGAACTTCCAATACTATGTTGAAGAGTAACGGTGACAGTGGACATCCCTGTCTAGTCCCCGATCTGAGGGGGACTGCTTTCAGCTTCTGTCCATTGAGTATGATGTTGCTGTAGGTTTGCTATATATAGACTCCACTATCTTGAGGAATTTCCCATCTATTCCCATTTTTTGTAGAGTTTTGAGCATGAATGGGTGTTGGATTTTGTCAAAGGCTTTCTCTGCATCTATTGAGATAATCATGTAGGTTTTTGGCTTTGCTTTTATTGATGTGGTGAATGACATTGATTGACTTACGGATGTTGAACCAGCCTTGCATTCCTTGCATGAATCCCAGTTGGTCGTGATGAACAACCTTTTTGATATGTTGCTGTATCCGGTTGGCCAAGATCTTGTTTAATATTTTGGCATCTATGTTCATCAGAGATATTGGTCTATAGTTTTCCTCTTTTGTTCTGTCCCTATCAGCTTTTGGTATCAGGGTGATGTTGGCTTCATAAAAGTGTAAGGGAGTATTCCTGTTTCTTCAATCTTATGGAAAAGCTTCAGAAGTATGGGTACTAACTGTTTCCTGAAATTTTTGTAGAATTCGTTTGTGAAGCCATCTGGTCCAGGACTTTTGTTGTTGGGGAGGTTCTTAATAACGGTTTCAATTTCTTTGTCTGTGATTGGTGCATTTAGATTTTGTAGTTCTTCTTCGTTCAGTTTTGGAAGGGCATATGCTTCTAGGAATTGTTCCATTTCTTCCAGATTCTCTAGCTTGGTGGCATATAGTTCTTTATAGAAGTTTCTCTGGATTCTCTGGATTTCTGTGGTGTCAGTTGTGATATCTCCTCCATCGTTTACAATTCTAGTAATTTGAGTCTTCTCTCTTTGTTTGGTGAGTCTGTTTAGGGGTTTGTCAATTTTGTTTAATCTTTCAAAGAACCAACATTTGGCTTCATTGATCTTTTGTATGGTTCTTTCATTTTCGATGTTGTTTATTTCTGCTCTAACTTTAGTGATTTCTGTCCTTCTGGTTGCTTTAGGGTTCCTTTGTTCCTCTTCCTCTAAGTCCTTAAGGTGTGCAGTAAGGTCATTCATTTGAGCTTCTTCTTGGTGTTTAATATGTGATTGTATGGCTATAAGTTTCCCTCTCAGTACTGCTTTAGCTGTGTCCCAAATATTTTGATTCGTTGTGTCTTCATTTTCATTTGTTTCCAGGAACATTTGAATTTCCTGCTTGAGTGAATCTCTGACCCAGTGGTTCTTAGGAGTATGTTGTTTAGTTTCCAAATATTGTGTAATTTTCTGTTTGTTGTTAAATGTTAGTTTTACTCCACTGTGGTCTGAGAAGATACTTGGGATGATTTTGATGCTCTTGAATTTATTGATGCTGTCTTTGTGGCCTAACATGTGGTCTATCCTTGAGTATGTGTTATGTGGATTTGAAAAGAAGGTGTATTCCAGTTTTTTGGGGTGAAAATGTCCAAGAGGTCTAGTCTGTCAATCTCTTCATTCAATTCTCTTTTATCTTTGTTGGTTCTCTGCTTTGTTGATCTGTCTAAGTGTGAAAGTGGGGTATTCAAGTCTCCCACTATTATTGTATTACTATTGATGTATTTTTGAAATTCTTTCAGTAAGTGCTTGATGTATTTAGATGGTCCCTCATTGGGTGCATAGATGTTAATGATGGTTAAGTCTTCCTGGCTGACTGATCTTCTAATCATTATGTAATGTCCTTGCCTATCTTTTATTACTTTATTTAATTTAAAATCTATTGTGTCTGAGATGAGAATGGCTGTTCCTGCCCTTTTTTGTGGTCCGTTAGCCTGTATGATAGTTTTCCATCCTTTCACTTTTAGTCTATGTTTATCTTGTTGTGACAGATGGGATTCTTGCAAGCAGCATATGGTTGGCTTATGTTTTCTGATCCATCCCCCCACCCTGTGCCTTTTGATGGGTGAGTTTAAGCCATTGATATTTATTAATATTATGGATTTAATGTATTGTAGTGCCATTGTTCAAAATAAATTTTTGTTTGCTCCAATATATTGCCAGTATTATAGTGATGTTCTTGTTTGTAAGAGGTCTTTTAGAACCTCTTTCAGGGCCGGCCTGGTGAAGGTTGCTTCTTTTAACTGTTGTTTGTCTAAGAAGGTTTTGATCCCTCGATCTAGTTTGAATGAAAGCCTAGCAGGTTATATTGTCCTTGGTTGAAACCCTTTTTCATTCAGGGCTTGATCGATATCATGCCATTCTCTTCTGGCTTTTAGAGTTTGAGTTGAGAAGTCTGCAGAAAGTCTTATGGGTTTTCCCCTGTATGTGACTTTTTGTTTCTCTCTTGCAGCCTTTAGGATCCTTTCTTTATCCTTACTTCCTCTCACTGTGACTGTGATGTGTCTTGATGTCTTCAGGTCTGGGTTGATTCTGTTTGGTACTCTCTGGGCCTCTTGAATCTTGATGTCCTTTCTGTTATTCAGGTCTTGGAATTTTTCTTCTATTATTTCCTCTACAATGTTTGCTTCCCCTTCCTCTCTTTCTTCCTCAGGCAGGCCAATTGCACAAATGTTATTTTTTTTGAGATCATCCCATATGTCTCTGTTGTTGTTTTCAGTGTCTCTCAATCTCTTTTTAAGCTCTTTCACCTCTTTCTTCGTTTTCTCTAAATCATCCTCTGTCTGACTAATTCTGTTTTCTGCTTCTGTTAGTCTGCTTTGCCTTGCCTCAGCTTCTTTTTTCATTACAGCTGTTTCAGCTTTCAGTTCTCTGATTGCCTCAAGATAATCAGTATTTTCCTTGGGGGTCTCAACTGTTGTTCCCTAATGCTGCATTCCTTTACTCCAATGTTGTTTTCATTTCTGTGATTAATAAGTTTATTATTGCTTGCATACTTTTCTTATCTATTGTTACTTCTGGCTGATTTGTAGTTTCTTCTGGGCTCTTGTCTTCATTTGTTGGAGTAGTAGTTTTATTTGTTTTTGATCTGCCCATTTTTTTGATTTATATGTTTCTTATTTTTATGCTTTGTTGTTCCTCAGTTGTTGTGTCTTGAGTACAAGCAACACTGTACTAGATATCTTTATGACAATTGCTCTCACCAACCTCAGGAATTACAATAGCAACTGAAACAAGTATTGAAGCAGTTTAGTCAGTACCAGTTAGCCAAACAATGTCTCCAGTCCATGAAAAAATAGTAACCAAATCCCAGTGAAGAAGAAAGAAAAAAGAAAGAAGGGATAGCAAGAATAGACAGTTATGCAAATCTACTATCCACTGTATATTCTAGGGCTAACAAGAGGGGAAAGGGAACTAGAGTAGAGATACACACATAAAGAGTCCACTCTGAGTCAGATTTCTTCCCCAAAATAATTCACAAATTCAGAAAGACAAAGAAGAAGGAAGAAGTGTATGACAACAACAACAAAAAGAAACAAGAGAGAGAAAAGACAAAAGATAAGAACAAGAGCTGTAATTAAAGAGCAGTGAAAGGGAAGTTTTTTTTTATTAATTTATTTTAATTGTATTTTATGTTTTTTAATTAGCTAGGAGGAGGAGGAAGGGGAGAGTCTGTAGAGGAGGTAGGAGTAATGAGACAAGTTCCTCCCACTATAGGTAAGATGCCCACTACCGTAGCAATGAAAGATACCCTAAGAGTTAATTCTGATCAGCATACAGTGGGGGTGAAGATATATGCCTTTATATAATATTAGTAATAAAATAGAGCAGGGCATAAAAAAACCCTGTCCCAGATTACCTCAAACCTTGTGAGCAGTGGCAGCTGATTGTTAAGATAGAAAAACAAAGAAACAAAAAACCTCAGGACTAGACAAGGATAGCTGAAATAGACAGTTATGCAAATCTACTATCCACTGTATAATCTAGGGGTAGCTAAAGGAGGAATGGAAGTTGAGCAGAGCTACTCACTGTGAGAGTCCACTCTGAGTCAGAATTCTTCCCCAAAATAATTCCCAAACTTGTATCAGTGAAAGCACACTGTTTGGTGGTGTGAGGGATGGGGCCTGTGGCTTTGGAAGTTGTAGGATTAAGGAAGAAAGGATGACAAGAATGAGAAAAAGAAAAAAAAAGAAAGAGAGAAAAAAAGAAAAAGATAAGAAAAAGAACAGTAATAAAAGAGCTGTGGAATGAAAGTTTTTTATTTAAAAAATTTAAAAAATTATTTAATTAGCTATGCGGGAGGGGGTGTTGGCTACTTAGAAAGAAAAAAGGCCAGAGGTTTCAGAAGGGACTAGATATAAATGAATGATACTCCCTGGTGGGACGGGAATCCTGATAAAGAAAGAAGCTCAGGAGGGGAGCCTTCTAGGAGCTGGTCCCCAGGGACTGGTTAAGGGGGGTGGGAAGGGGGAGGAGGTACACTTTGGAGATAATAATTTAAAAGAAAAAAATTTTTTCTCTTTTTTTCTACTCTATTTTTTAACCCAAATTAAGTTATAGTCACCTCCTTGGTGTCAACCGCTAGGACCCCTTATTGACTGGCCTACTAAAGGCAGAAAATCCTACTGTTTCCAGAGGATGTGGTCAGAGCTTAAGCCACTAGCAGCTTCTCAGTCCACCATCTTCTGGGAACCCCCCTGTGGTTATTATTATTACCATTGTTGATGTTGTTCGTTGTTGGATAGGACAGACAGAGATGGAGAGAGGAGGGGAAGACAGAGGGGGGAGAGAAAGATAGACACCTGTAGACCTGCTTCACCGCCTGTGAAGTGACTTTCCTGCAGGTAGGGAGCCAGGGGCTTGAACTGGGATCCTTACCCCCGTCCTTCTGCTTTGTGCCACGTGCGCTTAACCTACTGTGCCACCGCCCAACCCCCTGTTTGTTTGTTTTTTATAGTGGTTTGTTATAGAGAAAGATAGGCCACACATAGTTAATTTTATGTGAGATATTCATAGATTCCTTTTAGTTACATTAGGACACTAGGGAATTTGTGGAGTAGGTACTTATTGAGACAGATGTTGAAGGTAAAATAAGTTTTTTTTTTTATTTATTTTATTTATTTATTCCCTTTTGTTGCCCTTGTTGTTTTATTGTTGTAGTTATTATTGTTGTTGTCGTTGGATAGGACAGAGAGAAATGGAGAGAGGAGGGGAAGACAGAGAGGAGGAGAGAAAGATAGACACCTGCAGACCTGCTTCACTGCCTGTGAAGCGACTCCCCTGCAGGTGGGGAGCCGGGGTTCGAACCGGGATCCTTATGCCGGTCCTTGTGCTTTGCGCCACCTGCGCTTAACCCGCTGAGCTACAGCCCGACTCTCGGTAAAATAAGTTTTTACTAGCAGGAATGGCTAGGACTCTGGAAGAGGCAGCTGTTGTAATGTGGACAGAGGAAGAATGCTGCTTGTTGACGCTGAAGTTCTACCCTTGATCTACTGATTACATTATATGATCTTGGAAATCATGTCATCTCTTATAAACTTCCATTTAACTCATGAGCAAAATGGAATAATAAGACCCACTTTCACACAGTTGTGGGGATTATGCAAAATAACATATACTGGATCCCCTGTAAACTTTAATTGCTATATAAGGCTGGGATTATGTTCATACACAACTTGCAAAGGGAAAACTCAAGGGAGTTGTGAAATGTGTTTTAGGAATTGTAGATTTGGTAACCGTTTAGGATTTTTGTCTTCTCATTAGAGTGGTCCTATTAAAGTGAGTATTCTCACTTTTTTTTTTTTTCAGTTACTCAGCTGAAAAATTGCAATGCTAGTTTCTATTTACCAGTGTTGCAGGGACACCAGGATTTTTAAAATTAGGCTACATTACACAATGCAAAGAGCTTTGGAAGTTAAGGGGTAATGTAAATAAACTAAACTGAATGTATGCATTAGCAAAGAAATAATATTCTGAATAAATTTCTTTTTAATATGCTACTGTGTTAATTTTACATGAGAAATAAGAGAGGTTTGACAAAGCTCTTGAAATGGTGGCAGACTAAGTAAATATATTAAAATGTGATCTATGTTTGCTGACGTCTTCCTTTTAAAAATTGTCAGCATGGTTTATAAAATGTACAGTATTCCAGTACTTGATTTGGGTAATTACCATCAGAGCCATTTGGCATTTGATATGAATGGCATTTTAATAAACAGCATCTGCCTAATTTAGAAATGACTTTTATTTCAGCACTGAATTCCTAAGGTAAATGTTTGAAAGAAGACTGTAAATCGCAACAGCGTACCCAGGAGGTATGTCTTCATAATATAAATACACTCTAAAATTGCAATAAGGACATAAACACAAGAGTTTTAGAACTGTCATTTGTAAACGATCACGTGACTTTTAATGCTTCATCCTTTTGTTTTTGAAAAACTGCCTTTCAACTCTGCTTAATATGTTTCACCGACAGTTGGGGGGTGTTGTGTGACACCTACAGAAGAAGTATTTTCTTTAATGTTGCCATTCAGTGCGACATCTTAGTATATAAAAATGCTAAGAGTAATGCTAATTTGAATGACTTCTGTGCCAACATCAACATTGCTGACACCATGGCATTATGTATACCAGACCTAATCATTTTAATAGTATGATGCCTCAGTAAATCTGTGAACATTAACATACAGTCACATCAACTTAGCATGGCATAACGCTGCAGTATATTGACACAAAAACATGCTGGTTTAGGAGCAGAGCAGTTCAAGCAAAAATACACAGAACGTATTTAGAATGTATTTAGAATTTTAATGTGACTATCAGTCATAAACACTGCTAATCAGATGGCATCATTTTGCAGTCTCTCTAATCTCAAAGACTTTGTAAATGCTACTGCAAAATCATATGCATTTATTTTGAAAGAGGATTTGTCTTGTTTTTGACATGGAATATGTGTGCTTACTTTATAAAGTATTTTAAACTTCAAATTAATAAAGCAAACTAAACAGCTGGCAATCATTTACTTTTAAACATTATTATTTTTCATGGAGAAAAAAAATACCTGTAGAGCCTCAGGCTCCTTTAGAGACATATATGAAATATAAGTTCTGCATGAGTGTTCAGACAGGTAATGTTTACACTAATCTAGTGTCTGTAAATGGCATGCATATACTCACCTAGAATAGAAAAAAAACACTTTCTTTGCTTCAGCTATGAGTAAACATGTAATATATAGAAATAGATCATTAAATGGGCTGTAAGGTGGCACACCTGGTAGAGCACACATACTACAGTGCACAAGGACCTGGGTTCTAGTCCCGTCCCCACCAACACGGAGAAAGCTTCATAAGCACGGGAGTATTATTACAGGTGTCTTTGCTCTCCCTCTTTGTCTCTACCGTCCACCTCAATTTCTGCCTCTATCTGATAAATAAATGGACACACTTAGATGTGCACCTAACATGTGATACAGTTTTTAAAAAATCTATAGATAGTTAAAAGAAAGTGAAATACAACTAAATGACAACTGTAGTACTGGCAAAGGATTTCCTAGTAGTATTCTGGTCCTTGAATCAGGAACAGCCAAATGAAAATCTACTAAGTCTACTATTTTCTCTCTTTTTAAAAATTGTTATTATCTTTACTTATTTATTGGATGGAGACAGCCAGAAATCAAGAGGAAGGGGGATATAGCAAGGGAGAGGTGGTCAGGCAGTAGTGCACTGGGCTATGCACACTTAGTAAAAAGTGCAAGGACCCGTCCAACAATTGGGGTTCGAAGTCCATGCTCTCCACCTGCAGTAGAGTTGCTTCACAAGCAATGAAGAAGGTCTGCAGGTGTCTATCTTCCCCTCTCCCTCTATATCTACCCCACCCCTCTCAATTTCTAGCTGTCCTGTCCCCAATAAAATGGAAAAAAAATGACCACCAGGAATAGTGGATTCTTAGTGCCAGCACTGAGCTCCAGCAATAACCCTGGAGACAAAGAGAAGAGAGAAAGCGAGGCACTTGCAGACCTACTTCACCATTCTTGAAGCTTTCCTCCTGCAGGTGGGGACTGGGAACTTAAACCCAGGTCCTTGTACACTGTAACGTGCACTCAGTCAGCTCAACGAGGTGAGCTACCACCAGCTCCTTAAGTCCACATTTCTCTAAAGTAATGTTTCTTAAATAATCTAATGGGGTAGAGTCTACTAAATATATTTTGGGACCCAAGTTATCTTTCAAGTATTTTTTTCTGTTATGTTGGCAATTGTCAGCAGACTGTATTAGACAATATTGTTTTGATGGTAAATGTGATTGTTTGGGACCTTTGTCTATGCCTTTGTCTCTTTGATAACTGGAATGTTTCTTTCATGAAATTTTAGTCATGGATAATTCTTGGATTCAAGTCTTGAAAGCAATATAAGTTCTGCTGATTTATTTCTTCCAGTCACCTGATGAAATTCTTCATAGAAGACTGTTCTGAACAAAATCTGTGGTGCTGTGAGAAATTTCTGGAAGGAATCCCCATAAGATCAGGGTTGGTTGCCTGGAAATAAGGCAGCAAGGAAACTAGGGATTTTTTTTTTCTTTCCTGCATCAAAACTCAGTTTTCCAGAGGATTAATAACTGCTTACTCTGCCAGCATCCTTGAATCATGGGGGTTCTATAATAATGAGTTTTCTTAGCTGCTGTTACTATTATTCAAATACTTATTCCCAGTGCTAAACAACTATGTGTTACAGCTCTGTTATGCTACATGATGATGATGATGACGATGATATGTGACTTTACTATTTCATATAGAGATAGACGCCCCAGTATAGGAGTTCTTGCCATTGCCATAGTACCTCCCATTTGAAGCCAGGGCTTAAATTTGGGTCACCTGTATGATACTGCGAGCAAACTATCTGGTGAGCTATATCTCTGACTCAGTGCAGTGCAACTCTTTTGTTCTTGTAAGGATTGAGGTCTCATTCACATGTTACCATGTGTAAGGACCTGACCTGAAGTCCCTGGTTACTACATAGAGGAAACTTTATGAGTAGTGGAGCTGTGCTATTGTGTCTGTTCTTCTCTCTTTATATCTCTCTCTCTCTTTGGTGTATCTTTTACTTTTTATTTAAAGTAAAAAGAAGTATGATAGGAGTGGTGGAACTGTGCAGACATGGAGCCCCAACAAGAACCCCGGCAACAAATTTTATTAAACTAAAAAAAAGATGATGATTAGCCTCATATCTCATGAGATAATAAATCCATATTATAACACAGAACCGGTTAATGAATATAACCCAATACTGAGCACAAGTAATAGGCCTGGAGGAGTCCCCCTGACATGATATGGTGATATATTTGGTTATGTTCCTAGGTGGTACCATTTACAAAGTTATTTAAAGTACAAGGATCTGGTAATCTCCAGAGCACTCAGTTTTGTCAAATAAAATTACCACCATATTCTGTAGTGATTTCTGATTAAGTAACTTTGGTAATTAAATTTTGGGGAGGGAAAGAACATTTTATATTTATTTACTAAATATATATATATATATTTTTTTTTATTTACTTATTATTGGATAGAGACAGAAAAGTTGAGAGGGGAAGAGGTGGTAGAGAGGGAAAGAGACAGAGAGAAACCTGCTGTCCTGCTTCACCACTCATGAAGCTTTCCTCCTGTAGGAGGAGACCAGAGGCTTGAACCTAGTTCCTTTTGCACTGTACTGTGTGTAATTAGTCAGGTGTTCCACCAACTGGCCCCCAAACACTTTATGATAATAAACCTATAGTTAAATAATATATATTTAAGAGAGTAAGAAGGAACTCTAAAATGGCACAGAAGACAGAGGTAGGATGGCAATTTTCATATTAATAGTAAGAACATTATAGTCAGAAATCATAAATAATTAATTTAAATAAATTTATATTTGAAGAGATAAACTGAGGGAGTATGGGGAGGGAAAGAGGGAAAGAGAAAGATACCTACAGTACTGCTTCACTGGTAGTGAAGTTTTTCTGTTGCATATGGGGAGAGGGGGCTTCAACCCAGGTTCTTAGGTATTGTAATATGTATTCTCAACTAGATTTACCACCACCTGCCCCTGCCCCCATGATTACATTTTTATGAGTGACAGTCCCAGGAGCAGATTAAAAGAGAGTAATCATTTAAAAGCTTGACAGTTGAAAGGACTGACTCAAACAGAACTCTTCTGTGTCTCAGTGTGATAGTTTTTTTTCCCCATGGGTACAGAAAGAAACCATCTGGGTTCTTCTGAGTTCTTCGGAGACTGGGCAAATAATGAAATAAGCATGAGGCAGATTGATAAGAGAAAAAAATGAATAGAAAAGTATTGATAATATGTATATATCTTGTACAATGGGGGATGGGGTGCCAGAAATTTTGAGTAACTTATAAGGTGACCCTAGAATTGATCCTTTTAAAATATTTATTTATTTATTCCCTTTTGTTGCCCTTGTTTTATTGTTGTAATTATTATTACTGTTGTTGTTGATGTCGTCATTGTTGGATAGGACAGAGAGAAATGGAGAGAGGAGGGGAAGACAGAGAGGGGGAGTGAAAGATAGATACCTGCAGACCTGCTTCACCTGCTTGTGAAGCAACTCCCCTGCAGGTGGGGAGCCGGGGGCTCAAACCAGGATCCTTACTCCAGTCCTTGTGCTTTGCGCCATGTGCGTTTAACCTACTGCACTACCGGACTTGATCTTAAATAGTGTCACCAGATTAGAAACCACTGAAAGAAGGTATATATATATATATATATGTGTGTGTGTGTGTGTGTGTGTGTGTGTGTGTGTGTATGCAGAGCTTATAGATTTAAAATCCTTTTCTTCCTTGATTAGAGATAAGGGCATTAAAGTAAGTCTAGCTCAGCACAGTGGGGAAGATAACTGCAGAGTTTTTCTTTTTTATGTAACTATCTTTTGTTCAAAAATATTTTCTTTTAAAAATTTTTAAAATTTTTATTTATTAGATAGAGACAGCCATAAATTGAGAGGGAAAAGGGTGATAGAGAAAAAGAGAGACAGACAGAAACCTGTAGCCCTGCTTCACCACTTCACCAAAGCTTTCCCCCTGAAGGACTGGGGGCTTGAATCTGGGTCCTTGTGCATTGTAACGTGCGCTCAGCCAGGTGTGCCACCGTCCGGCCCCTTCAAAGACATTTCCTACCTACATTTTCAAGCTGTTTCTGTGCAATTTGTCAGAGAAATGTTTAAATGATAGATTTTTTTTGTCCCTCTATAATCATCATAACAAGGGATATATTTCAGATTCTGGTTAATTCATTTAAAAGAGAGAGAGAGATTCTCAGGTCTGAGTCTCCCAAGTCCCAGCTTCAAATCCCTGCCCCAGAAGTCAGAGCTGAGTAGTGCTCTGGTATAAATGAATAAATTAGTTAAAATATAAAATTTTAAAAGCAGCCTTTGGAGCAGAATGTTCTTCTGAGATACATGCATAATTTCCACTGGTATTCTTTTATGATATCTTCCACATTTAAGAAATTTATAGAAGTGATAGCCCATATAACCTAGCTGTAGAGAGGTAAAAACAACTGTGGGTGATTTATCCAGTGACATACCAACGGATATGTGTATTACTTGACACTTGGAATTCTATGACTCAGAGTTAAGCCTTTTCTCGGAAGATCATGACTGCCCCTCTTAGTGCGATGAACCTGCCCATTTAAGTGATGCTGGTGAAGGTAGAACAAGCCAAGGGACAGAATTCAGGGGTATCTCAATTTCAACACTGTGCAAAATAGTGCTATACACTTTGGACTCCTCATTTATCTTACTTCCTGTGGTGTGATTTTCTGTGCATTTATAAAGAAAATGTAAAATCTTGAGAACAGTGAATACTGGGTCCAGTTTGATCCTTGTAAAATTGAATTGCTCAAAGAGGAGAATAAAGACGAAAATATTCAAGATATTTCTTACATAGTTTGTGATATAGAGCAGACAGACCAGGGATTCTTGCTTAATTGAGTGATTTGGGGTTATAGTGGAAGATGTGTGATTGTCTCCTGAAATCACTTTGTATATAGTTAACATAGTTGAGACTAAACTCTCCTTTATCTCACTTACATGATACACAATCTGTTCAAGGTCCAAACAAGCTTTTTTTTTTTTCTTTCACAGTTCAAATTTACTGAAATATTAAGTTACCAAAGCCTAATTGTTGTTGTTGTTGTTGTTGGTAGGAGGCCTGCTATTTTTGTATTTTGATCCTTTGGAGAAAAAAAAAAGGCATTTTAAAAACCAAGAGAGTGTAAAAATAGTGCAAGGAGAAATTAGTTGCATGCACTTTATGAGGAGATGGGGAAAATATAACATTTGAAATAGGCCTGCCTACCTTGACCACATCCTGTGTGTTAAATAGGAATGAAAAGATTTCTGGTGATGTTTTGCTTGTAGTAATGATGATTGGAAATGTTAACATCAATAACTTCTTACTGCATAAGCCACATTTGAAAAAAAATATCTCTGAGACAATATTACTTTGGCTGTTATTCAAACGAGCAGGAATAAATGAGGCATTATGCAGCTATTATTTTTTTCTTACTCAAATCATGCTAAATCTTATTAAGAAATGAGTCCACCAAAATGAGGTTCTGCAATTAAAAATAACTTAGTTTAGACATAATCTATTTGACGAGAAATGTTCTACGTGCACTTATCTATCCTATAAAACAAAAATCAATTTACTGTTAACATTCTTTCCTTCACTTTTAACTGAAGCATGTTAGGTCTAATTAATGGAACCATTTTATTTTTGATTGTCAAGGAGTTCTATCACCAAATAAGGGAAGTATTAGCAAAATCCAAATCCATTTGTTTTTTTTTTAAATTAGCTCTTTTAATGAAAAAAATATATATATTGCAATGTGGGGATTAAATCCATATTACATGAAGACCCATTGTTTTGTCTTTGTTGCTCTCATGCATGATGCCAGGAATAGAATTAAGGGCCTCACACATGTGAAATAGGCCCACTACCAACCACTGAGCTACCTCTGTAGTTAACATACAGGTATTATTACTATTATTTTATTATTATTACCACCTCCAGGGTTATCACTGAGGCTTAGTGCCTGCACTACAAATCCACTGCTCCTGTGGGCATTTTTTTTTTTTTCAGTTTTTTGGTTAGGACAGAAAGAAATTGAAAGGGGAGGGGAAGATAGAGAGAGAGCGAGAGAAAGACACGTGCAGATCTGCTTTACTGCTTGTGAAGCGACTCCTCTGCAGGTAGGGAGCTGGGCCCTCTAACCTGGGTCTTTGCTTGGGTCCTTTAGCTTCATACAATGTGCGTTTAACCTAGTGTGCCACGGCCTGGCCCCCTTATTTTGTTTTGTTTTATTTTTGTTTGTTTTAATAGAATGTCAATTTGACTGTCAGTTATCTACAAGTCAATTAGAAAAACTGTACATTTATCTTAAATACAAGGTTCAAATGATGTAGTGGATTAAATTAAGAACAGGGAGCTGTCAATTATAGTTCTAATATTTGTCTTGCCCAATTATATATGACTCCTTGACAGTGCTAGTCATCCTTATGCCAATCAGTGAGTCTGTGAAAGGGGTTCTTCTACTTCCTACCCTCTGCTGTTGCTTAGAAAATTGTCAGTGTTCTTTTCTCAAAAGGAATGTCTTAATTTAGTTAAATTATGTTGGCACCTTTGTTGAAACCAATTGATTTATATGTTTTAAGTCTGGCTTCTGTACTCTACATTCTTTTCCATTGATCTATATGCTTACATTTGTGCTAACACCACATTCTTGATTACTATTAACTTTAGAGTGAGTACAATAAGTCATCCAACTTTGTACTTTCTCAAAATTGTTTTGCCTATTACAGGTCTTTGCACTGCTGTATAAATTTTACAATCAACTTGTCAATGTCCACAAAAAAGAAGGATTATATTAGAAATTGTGTTGATTCTATAGGTCAATTAGGGAGAGTGGACTACTTCAAGAATATTGAATTAACTAACTCACAAATGTATTTTATCTCATACTTTATTCATATCTTTCAGTAGTGATTTGTTTTGACTATAGAGTTTTTAAATGTCTTTCATTAAATCGACCCTTGATATTTTATATTTCTAATTATCTTGCTGTTTTTCAGTCTTAAATTCCATTATTTTTTCTGGTCTATAGAATGTATCTTTTGAAGATAATATTATTTACTTCATGAGAAAGGGAAAGATAGAGAGGAGGAGTTAGAGCTCCAGTCTGTCACACACAGTACAGGGATTAAACCTGGGGCCTCACCCATGCAAGTCCTGTGCTTTACTGTTTGAATCATCTCTCTGAGTGCTAAATTTTTTTTTATATATAGAAAAAGACATTTTATACTTCAAAGTTTCTAACAAATTATTTTTAAAATTATCTTCATTTGTTGGATAGAGACAGCCAGAAATTGAGAGGAAATGCATTGGAGATAGAGAGAAAGAGAGACACCTGCAGCACTGCTTCACCACTTGCAAAGCTTTCCCCTTGCAAGTGAGCACTGGGAGCTCGAGCTTGAACTCAGGTGTTTGCACATTGTAACATGTGCGCTCAACCAGGTGCGTCACCACCCGCCCTACCAAATTTCTAACTTTTTATTGCCATTTCTGGATTTTCTCCAATGTGGCATTTTTCAGAGATACATAGAGACAGAGAGGGAAAGACACCATGCCACCAAATATTCTTCTACTACATTAGCAGCCAGGCTTGAGCCTGGGTCATATGTATCGTAAAGCAAGTGCCTTATCCAGATGAGGTATTCTGGCAACATAAATGTGTTGATAACATGGTGATTTTTATAAAAATAATTTCTACATAAAAATTATATTTCTACCAACAAAAGACTCTACACTTCTTGGTTTTCAACATGTGTGAATTATAACTAAAGACTCCAGTATGGTAAAGGGGAGATTCTTGCAATTGAATCTAATTTGTAGGTAAATCATTTAGTTTTTTATCATTAAGTAAAATGTCAGTTGACTGTTTAGCAGAGCATAGTACTTATTAGGTATGTATCTTTCAACACTGATGGTTTCTGAAGATATTTAGAGTACACTAACTGCACTACTCTGTCTTATGTGGTCACGGATTCCTGGACACCACACATGCACAGATTATGCTCTTCCCTACTGAGCCACCTCCTCTGTTCTCCTCATGGTTTTAGGTTCATTAATGGTAGACTTCCATGTTTTCCATAAGAATTTCCCATTTATGATCATTACATGTTCATTTTATCCATTAGTATTTTCACGGTTAGTAAAGCCAGTCCAACTTTTTTAAGCATGGTGTTTTCATACACTTTTCCTCCTTATGGTTTACTTTCAGTCTTCATGACTTTTTATGTCATACATTGTTTAGCCACTTTGAGTTAGATCTTATCTTTTGTACCAATTGTCTCTTATTTGAAGCATTGAGTTGATTTTTGTTGAATAGAGTAATTATTAGTGTGATTAGATTTTGTTTAATATTGGATTGTTGGGAAAGTTATAATGTGTTTTTCTGGTTTTCTATGCAGAAATGTGTCCTGAATTTTCCAACATCCCAATATTTTGTTTTCTTTTCCATTTGACTTTTTCTCTCTTCCTTTCCAGAGTTCTTTGAGATAAGCTTAATATTTTAGTGTTTTATCTAATCTACTTCTAGTTATTCTTTAGCTACAAATAGTTTTATTATTAGGGGCACCTTGTTAAGCACACATAGTACTATTTACAAGGACATGGGTTTGAGCCCCTGCTCCCCACCTGTAACAGGGATGCGTCATGATTAGTAAAGCAGATCTGCAGTTGTCTATCTTGCTCTGTCTCTATATGCCCCCTCGCTTTACAAGTTCTATCTGTCTTATCTAATAAAATTGGGGGGGTGGAAATGACTGCTAGCATGATGGATTGGGAGTGCTGGCACTGAGCCCCAGTGATAACCCTGAAGACAAAAATAAATAAATAAATAAATAAATAAATAAATAGTTTTTCTATTAATTTCATTATTCGAGACCTAACAACATACAACTGAAATGATTATGGTCTATGTAAAATTAGTTTTGCTTGACTTCTCACTTACCATTTTTCATACCTGAAACTTCTTTTCATTGGCATAAACATCATGTTATTTCCCCATCCCTGAAAATGTACTATTTTATATTTACCTCTTCATCTTCTTTTCCCAATGCTATTATTCTCCCCTCCCTTAGTATGAAAGCACATCAATCTATATTTTTATATTAAAGTCCTACTGAAATGAGCTCAAGAATACTTAATTTATTGGAATGTGTTTTTGTTTTAGTCTTATTATCAAAAGTTATTTTTTAATAAATCCAGAATCTTGGGTTGATTTTTTTATCTTAGCACTTTAAAATGATTTTCTGTTATCTTCTTCTGTTATTTATCCTGAGGAACCAACTACAGTTTCATCATTGACAACTATCAGATCATTGTTTCCCCCTTGTATATAATATATTCCTATTTTTCAAGAATTTTTATTTATTTTTTAGCAGTTTGAATATCATACTCTTTTTTGTTACTTATACTAATTCGGGTTTACTGAAGTTATGGGACTGTAAGTCTTTTTCATCAGAATTGTGAAATATAGTTATTTTTCACATACTTCTGCTTTATATTCATAATTTGATCTACAATAAGACTTCTATCATATACATTTTAAGACCATATTTCCACCATTGAATATGTCATTACTATTTCAGTTTTTTTTTCAAATTTCTTTCTGTTCTTCAGTTGAATACTTTTTATTAATATGTCATCAAATTTGCTGAGTTCTCTTTCTATACTCTTTCATCTGTTCATAACCTCCTCAGAGAATACACCATGGCACCAACTTTCTCATGTTGGTGTAGCTAGGCTGTGGGCTATGTCACATGCTTGGCAAAGTAAACACCCTGCTTAGGTGAGTTATCATTACCCAATAATGGATAATTCATAGCAGAAGGGAATTATTACTATCAGTTACCTCTTTGTATCTGGAAGCAAAAGTTGTCTCTGTTTAATTTTTTTAGTATTTTATTTGACAGAGACTGAGAGATTGAGGTAGAATAAGGGAAACGGAAAGACACCTCTTGCATACTTTAATTTGTCTTTTCTCTTTCATGACATTGCTATATCTTAAAAGTGTGGTGATTTCTAATTTCATTATTAATCCTTATTTTATTTATTTATTTATTTTAGTTTTTATTTATAAAAAGGAAACACTGACAAAAACCATAGGATAAGAGGGGTACAATTCCACACAATTCCCACCACCAGAACTCCGTATTCCATTCCCTCCCCTGATCACTTTCCTATTCTTTATCCCTCTGGGAGTATGGATCCAGGGTCATACATATATGGGGTACAGAAGGTGGAAGGTATGGCTTCTGTAATTGCTTCCCTGCTGAACATGGGTGTTGACAGGTCGATCCATACTCCTAGCCTGTCTCTCTCTTTCCCTAGTGGGACGGGATTCTGGGGAAGTGGGGCTCCAGGACACATTGGTGGGGTTGGCATCATGTTAGCATCTGGAACCTGGTGGCTGAAAACAGAGTTAACATATAAAGCCAAACAAATTGTTGACTAATCATTAACCTAAAGGTTAGAATATTGCAGATGAAGATTTGGGGATCTTCATTTTGTAGATAGTAAGTAGGCCTATTTTAGTTACATTCCAAAGGGCCCATGAAGGTACTAGTTTTTTTTTTTTTCTGAGCCTGACATCTGATATGCAGATGGGCCCAAGTTATTGTCTGGCGAGATGATGTCATGGCTGGAAAAAAGGCTAGAAAGCTGGAACAGGGAAGAGAGTAGCTCCTAAATATGGGAAAATTGTATAAATATTGTTGATTATAAACCCCATCAATTTGATCTGGGGCCCATATTCAGCTTAGGAAAAAATGTAACCTCTACATCCCTGAAGATCTGAGCTCACATTCTGTGGTCATGAGTAGGAACATTCCAAGCTGCCCAATTTCAGGACCCATCTTCCTCAGGTGGTAGATAGAGTATGCTGTCCAACCTCCCTTTGGAGGATGGAACATTCCCTACCACTGTTGATTCACATTGAGGACAAGGTCCTATGGGGGCCCACAATGGGTCTATTGTGTTGTCCCTGATGGAGATGACCAGTAAGAATGGAGAGAGGGATCTATTTGAGGTCTAAGCCTGTCATGTCTGTTTGGGAATACCAGGACTCCCCAAATAGAGCCCCAGATGATGGAGTGACCTGATAGTGACTAAAGAGTCATCATTAAAGTTTGCCAGTCACTTGTCCTTATTCAGCTTTTGTAGTCCTTACTTTGATAAGGTTAGCTTTGGAGTGACTGAAGGAAGTGTAATATGAAGTATGTTAGGAGGGTATCTAAGTCTAAGTAGATACTATTTCATTGGGCACTTTATGGTATCTTCTTAGGTATTTCTACTTGCTTGCTGCATATACTGACTCACTGCAGACTATTGTACATTTTTGCTTTTACATTTTTTTTTGCCCTAAATTATGGATACATGTGAACATATGCCCGATCTCATGGGACCTGGTCTATATCTAGGTTTTGGGACTTTGTTAGGAAGTGAACCACCTGAAATCAAATAGAGAATCCTATGAGAAAGGAAATGTCTCTCCCGAGTAATGAGGCTGAAGGGCTGACATTTCACGCCTGATGTCTCTGGACATATTTCCAAGTGAAGCATGCCGAGGTGGTACACGTTGTATTGATTAGGTTTGCATCAGCAGATGCAGTATCATTTGGTATGACTTGAAAGAAGCATGCAGGAAAGGGAGCCCTGCCCTAGAGGTCTGGGGGAAATAGAGGACTGGAGGAAATATGGTCTCTATAGGTGGGAGGTTCCTGCTGTCTTAGGGTTAAGAAGGCAATAGATAGTTAATGCTGTAATAAAATTATTTGGCAGTTAGGTTAATTTTGAAAATCCCAATGTTAGGATATGCTGTATTATACATGAGATTACCATAATTTATGTCCTTTGACATTATATATAGCTGTGTCTTCTCTTCTCCATGGTCTAAGCTTTTAGAAGAGTCAGCATTTCAAAGAACAAGTCATTATTAGAAATGTATTAACAATGAGAACACTACTAAAATCCATTCTGATTACATGTTTGAAATCTTAAGTGCTTAGATTAAAGGAACATATACACAGTCTATGGTCCATGCATTAAAAGGTTTGAGACAGTTTTCCCCTCTCATATTAATTAAATAGTGATATATGCCATTACAAGTTAATAGGAGTGTACATCAAGACCATTCCCACCACCAAAGGACTGTTTGGATCCCCCACCCACCCCCAGTGAAGCTGAACATCTACTTTCACCCCCCATTTTCACCCCCAGAGATTTTTACTTTTGTGCCCTACTCCAAACTCAGTCAGATCTTTCTTTGAATTTCCCTTTCTGTTTTTCCTTCTCAACTTCTGTTTATGAGTGGGATCATCCTATACTAATCTTTGTCTTTCTGACTTATCTCATTTAACATAATTCCTTTTAACTCCGTCTAAGACAGATCAGAGATGATGGGTGCATTATTCTTAATATCTGCTTAGTATTCCATTGTGTAAATATATCACTGCTTTCTCAGCCATTCATCTGTTGTTGGGCACCTGGTTTGCTTCCAGGTTTTAGTTATTACGAATTGTGGTGCTATGAACATAGGTGTACTTTATTTTTTTCTATGGGAGGTTCATAGTTTATAGTACAGTTGTTGTCACATGGGTAAAATTTATTATCTCACCAAGGTAAGGGTCTGAAAAACTCTCTTACCCCCAAAATAAGTTCATCATCATGTACCAGAACCTGAATTCCTAACCACTCTCCCTGTCCTCCTTCCCCCATAGTCCGTTGCTTTGGCGCAATACAATAACAACAACAACAAAAGCCATGTTTTACTTTATGCTTCCTTTTCTATTTTTGTTTCTTAAGTTCTGCCCATAAGTGAGATCATCCTATATTCATCCTCTCTCTGGCTTATCTCCTGTAACACGATTCCTTCAATCTACATCCAGGAATGAGGTGAAGAAGGTAACTTCATCATCCTTAATACCTGATATATATCATAACTTTCATTCTTAATGTCAGTTGAGGTCACAAAAGAAAATTTATAGCACAGTTGACATAGGGTAAGAGGAAAGATAATTGACAAATGTATGGGCATAAGGGATCCTTAGAATCTCTTCGTCCTAAGAACGTGCTTTTAATGTTATTTATAAGACATTTAAATATGGGGGTTGTTGTTGCTGATATTTTCTGCCATGGGTAGTGAGGAAGAATAATTGAACTAGAATTTATAGGTATGGAGACAGAAAGGATAATAGAACTCTAGCATATGTAGTATCAGAGATAAAAATTGGTGTCTTACGCATGCAAGCCCTGTGCTCTATCTGCAAACTTCTGGTCACTTCATCAGTTAATGTTTAAATAAGAACCCATTTGGGAGTCGGGCTGTAGTGCAGCGGGCTAAGCGCAGGTGGCGCAAAGCACAAGGACTGGCATAAGGATCCCGGTTCGAACCCCGGCTCCCCACCTGCAGGGGAGTCGCTTCACAGGTGGTGAAGCAGGTCTGCAGGTGTCTATCTTTCTCTCCTCCTCTCTGTCTTCCCTTCCCTCTCTCCATTTCTCTCTGTCCTATCCAACAACGACAACAACAATAATAATTACAACAATAAAACAACAAGGGCAACAAAAGGGAATAAATAAATAAAATAAATATTAAAAAAAAAGAACCCATTTAAACCCAAGTTTAAGTCATGAACACAAAGCTTGCTTCTTTTTAAATTTCATTTATACTGTTTATTTTAACCTGGTATGGTAGTGAGATGAGGGAATGCTTTAAACAAGACAGGTAAATTTTATCATTAGTTTAGGTAAGGGAAAACTAGAGCTTTTAAAATAAGACTTACAATGAATGTTTATAGAACTAGATTCAAGCAAGGCTGCTAAATAATTGGATTTAATTCACCAAAGGGAAATAAATAGTATCCATCCATTATGATAAAAAAAAATAGTAGGGTAACAGGCTGTAGCATACCAGGTTAAGTATACATAACAAGGACTGGCCCAAGGATCCTGGTTCGAAACCTGACTCCCCACATGCAGGAGGATCACTTTGCAAGCAGTGTAGCAGGTCTGCAGCTGTCTATGTTTCTCTCCCCCCTCTGGATTTCCCTCCTCTCTCAATTTCTCTCTGTCCTATTTAACAACATTAACAGCAGCAACAACAATTAAAAAAAGAGGGCCACCAGGAGCAGTGGATTCATAGTGCAGGCACTGAGCCCCAATGATAACCCTGGCAGCAAAAAAAAAATAGATTAAAATGTATATTCAAATCATCTAGTGCTCATGAACTTAATAACAAAATTAGTATATTTGTTAATATATATCAAGGAATCTGGTATATAATTAATGTCTTAATTCAATATGTATGGAGAGGGTTAAATGATTTGCTTGGATAATGTGCTGTTTTGCCATGTGTGTGGTACAGGTTGGAGTCTGGCCCTCATCACATTGAAGAAAGCTTTGGTGCTGTGAACTAACTCATATTCTCTCCCTCTCCCTCTCCCTCTCCCTCTCCCTCTCCCTCTCCCTCTCCCTCTCCCTCTCCCTCTCCCTCTCCCTCTCCCTCTCCCTCTCCCTCTCCCTCTCCCTCTCCCTCTCCCTCTCCCTCTCCCTCTCCCTCTCCCTCTCCCTCTCCCTCTCCCTCTCCCTCTCCCTCTCCCTCTCCCTCTCCCTCTCCCTCTCCCTCTCCTTTTTGATCAACACACACTGTGTTATTTGTTCCCCAGACATTTTCTACTTTGTTTTGATTACATGTCTTAGATTGCTGTCAACTTCATGCTAGACTTTGTGTATGCAAATCTTGGTGTGTATGCCCATGAATGTGTGTGTGTGTGTGTGTGTGTGTGTGTGTGTGTGTGTGTGTGTGTGTGTGTGTGTGTGTGTAAAGAGAGAGAGGTGTCAAGTCAAAGAGAAGAGTGATTAAGGACAGTGTATTATTTTTTATTGAGAAAGTACATAATGCTAAAATCTAGGATAGTAATGTAGTTAGCAGCACCGTCTCCAAGAGAGTTATGGTTGACTTAAACCAGAAAGTTTTCCTCATAAGAACACTGTCTCATTCTCACACAACCCTAAAACTTCCCACCATTCTCCACAGTTACTGGTTCCTGGACACCACCAGCCTTTACCTGAGTATGATGGACTAAAGATTCAAATCTTCCTTTTATAGTAGTCTTCTTAGGGGATACTTTGAATGTAATCCTAGAGTCTCAGCTTAAGCTTTGTTCAGTGTGAATCATTTACACGCATGCTTTTTGTTTCCAATCTTCCTGCATCGTCATAATATGTCTTCCATTGCTTTCTAAGATATACCACAATGGTTTTCCAGGGAGTTTGGTTCATATTTTGGAAACTACTATGTTTTATGGGTTTTAGAATTTGAAATTTTTTTTTTGTAGTGCTTGTATAAATGAGTACTGGATGGATTTCCAGCTCCTATCAGAAATCACAAAAATAAATGAATCATTAAGTGATTCAATAAGTCATTGACTCTGAGTCCAACTGGCTACGTTATGATTTTTTTTTTTTTCCTAAAAGAAAGGGTTTAGGTCAATAGTTTAAAATTCAGAAGCTTTTTTTTTTTTTTTTTTCATAAAAGCACTGAGAGTAGAATTCATTTACCAGGCTGATTACTAGACTGGAATCATTTCAAACAAGTTCATCAAGTTCAACATCTTAGTGTATGACAACTTGGTATAGTAAACCATTTCATTTCTTAAAAATTATGTTTGTTAAATTGAGACCTCCCGAAGCATTAACAAAACAAAGGGGTGAGTTTACTTACTTGGAGAGTGGGTTTGCTTATGACATAGGCATCAACTCTTAGTCTTTCACTGGTCTTTGATTATTTAGCCCCAAAAGTTTCAATTCTCACATCACCAGTGTTGTCATGTAACTGGTTTGTGACCTTTGAATTTCTGGCCTCTAATTACTATGGCCGTACTTTGATTGTTAGCTGTTATGAAACAACTAGTAAATTACTTTACATGTAACTATCAATGAAATCAGTAGGTATAACTACCTCCTATCTTTTTCCTTTGGGTAGTCTGGATTTAAGAGATCATTTCTCTATTGGGAAACTGTTAAGCAGCTCAGGACAACTTTGTTCAACTCTGATTTTTCCTCTTATGTTGGAAACTCTCTATTTTTACCTGAAATTTTTAGTGATGCTTATTTGGTCATGCATACATTGGGATGGAGTTTGGGAGAATTAGGAAATGATTTATAGCAGCTGATTTTAACAGCATGGGCAATGAACTATGATCACCACAGAGAAAATATGTGTGTCAATTATTTAAAAGAAGATTGTATTGCATTTAAAGACTGAGAACAACGATCTTCACTGATGACTTTATAAAGGGATTAATGGGAAATGCAGATGTTGTTACACCTTTTATGAAATAAACTGGGAAATATACCCAAGGAGAAAAGACAAATCTCCCTCATGTAGTCCAAAAAAAAATGAGAGTAGAAAGCAAATTGCCAAACATAAATAGCTGTTCACTAAAACTAAATCTGAGGAAGATAATGACATTATGACTTAAATTCATTTATCGTATTGCTCAACTCTTACTTTCTTATTTGTTTGGAAATCTCTTCCATATTGTTGCATGTAAATCATGCAAAACCAACTTGTATAAATTTGTGTGAACAAGTAGATACCAGATGTACTGACTCACCTTGGAAAAAAAATAATAAAGCAGTTAAATAAGTGAAAGTGGCTGTTTTTTAATATAGTGAGCTAGTTAACAGTAGGACATCTAAAAACTGTGTTTGACAGAAGTAACAGTCTGAACTTTCTGTTTTCAATTGATACCATGAATGGCAAACTGATATCAAGGAAAGCAATAGCTGAAAAACAAATTAGTATGAGTACTGGAGAAATGCAAATGATAAGTCACTTTTCCCTTTCATTGAGTATTAAAATAAACTGTATCTATGGCATTTCTTGCTACTCTCATGTGATAGTAACATTTATCAGTGTGAAAATCATAATCATGGAATTAAAACAGCTTTTTGAATTAGACTTAGTGGGGAAATATCTTATATATGGTCTTTATAGAAATCACCATACTGCTTGTCTGAAGAGTGGAGATGTAACTTGATGATTACCAAACACAGATGAATTCTGTGGTTATAAAACAGAGTAGAAGGAGCAGTTCAGTTGAGATGTATCAGGAAATGTTTATTTTCATAAATTGAATCTGGGTTTCTCTGGACTATTTGCGGCTGGAATTGACTTATAGCAATTACTTTACTCTCTACTAGAAGACATCTACTTTCTATAAAAACCTCAAAATAATTTTAATCTCTAAAAAAACATGCAAGTTGAATTTATACAAGTTAAACCTAATGCCTCTTTCTTTGAATTCTTTTATTTTTCCATCAGGGTTATCACTGAGGCTCAGTGCTGACACTATGAATCATTATTTCCAGAAGCCATCCCCCCTTTCTATTTTATTGCATAGGACAGAGAAGAATTGAGGAAGGAGGGGGAGATAGAGAGGGAGAGAGAAACGAAAATACCTGTAGACCTGCTACATCACTCTTGAAGCATCCCTCCACCCCTATATGTGGGGAGCAGGGGCTCAAACCTGGGTCCTTGCTCAGGATAATGTGTGCCATCACTCAGTCCCCTGAATTCCATTTTTAAAAAGAAATTTTTGGGTAACTTTAGTTTTCTACTATAAAATTTAATTACTGGATACATAAAACACATGCTCAAATTTAGTAGCCTTTTCTTTCTTTGTTCTTGTTCTCATCTGGACTTCCTTGCTTGAGCATACATTGTTTTCAGGTAAAGAGAGACAGAAGGAGAGATACAAAGACATCATAGTGCTGACGGTGACATCAGTAGAGAAGAAGGTGATAGAGGTGGTGAAGGTCAAGTTTGAACCACGATCACAGTATGGCAAATTAGGCACCTTCCCAGGTGAGGTATCTTGCCAGGCAAGATCTGATTTCCTAAAAATTACATATGTAGAAGGTAGAGCACTGGTACACTCAGTTGAGAGCATGTTTTCCCATGGTTAATAGCCTGGATTCAAACTTCCTCTCCCCACCTGTCGGAGGGAAGAAGCTTCAGAAGCAATGGAACAAGGCTGCAGGTGTGTGTCTTTCTCTCCCACTCCCTACCTCTCACTCACCTCTCAATTTGTCTCTGTTTATTTATTTATTTGTTTGTTTGTTTTCCCTTTTGCTGCCTTTGTTTTTCATTGTTCTTGTAGTTATTATTGTCCTTGTTAGATAGGACAGAGAGAAATGGAGAGGGGAGGGGAAGACAGAGGAGGAGAGAAAGATAGACACCTGCAGACCTGCTTCACAGCCTGTGAAGCGACTCACCTATAGGTGGGGAGCCAGGGAATCCTTATCCTGGTCATTGTGCCCTGTACCACCTGCAATTAACCCGATGTGCTACCGCCCGACTCCCAATTTGTTTCTGTTCTATCAAATAAAAAAAAGAAAGAAAGAAGGAAAGGAAGGAAGGGAGGAAGGGAGGAAGGGAAGAAGGAAGGAAGGAAGGGAAGAAGGAAGGAAGGAAGGGAAGATGGAAGGAAGGGAAGATGGAAGGAAGGGAAGAAGGGAAGGAAGGAAGGGAGGGAGGGAAGGAGGGAGGGAGGGAGGAAGGAAGGAAGGAAGGAAGGAAAGGAAGAAGGTAAAGAAAGGAAGAGGAAAAGAAAAGAAAGGGGAAAAATATGCCACCAGGTGTGGTGGATTCACTCAGGCACTGAGCTCCATTGATATCCTGGTTTTAGTAAATAAATAAATATAAAATAAAATTTAAACAAAAACTATTTTTGTCAAATTTACTCAATTAGACCTTTGATATTGACAGTTGATAGACATTTTTTTTACCACTTTTTAAGGTGATTTTTATGCAAATAGTGAAAATCATTGACTATTTTAAAGATAAACATTTCAGTTCTACAGAAGTTAGTGACTTAACTGAAAATGAATTGAAAAGTGAGAGTGAGAATTAAAATTCATAATTTTAGACTCCCAGGCAAGTGAGTATTCTCTAAATCATCAAGCAGATAGACAAGTTAAATTTATATTAGGCTTCTTATCAGAGTACTAAATGTCACTGACCTTTATACTTTTAAGTGATTACTTTTTGTTATGTAAAATTTACCTTTCTAAAGCAAAATAGCCCAAACTTGGAAGCAACCCATATGCCTAACAACAGATGAATGGCTAAGGAAGTTGTGGTACATATACACAATGTTGAACTCAGCAACTGTCACAAATGTTGTGGTTATCTCCCTTGCAATATCATGATTAGAATTCATAGGCATCACACTGAGTGAGACAAGTAAGAAAGAGAAAGACCGATACTGAATTTATCATTTATAGGTGGAACTTAAGAACATAGAACATAAGGATGAAACTTTGACTGGTATAGCATATTGCGCCAAATTAAGGACTCTGGGGAAGGAGAGAGAATGGGACAGAAACATGGACACTGGGATCCTATTTGTCTCCTAGACACCAATCAAGGAGAGATAAGAAGTTGTGCCTATATGTTAAAGGCTACACTGTAGACCATCAACTCCACCGTAAAAATAAAAGTAATACTTCTGTCCTTCATTTCTTACTTAATTTAGCATGATCACCTCCAGTTTCATCCATTTGTTCTAAATGATACAATCTCTTCTTTTTAAGTTGCAGAGTAGTATTGTATTGAATATATATTCCTTGACTTCTTTGTTCAGTCACTTATCCTTGGGCATTTAGATTTTCTCTGTATGTGAAATATAGATGTCTAAAGCAAATAAGTTTACATAAAAATGGTAACCAACAATAACTTAATTGTCAAGGGCTAGAGCACAGAATTTTGGTGAAGGGTAGGGTGACTTCCATCATGTGTTGTTGGGTGTGAGACTATATACTGGAAATGCTTAAATTTTGTGAAACATTTTTTTTAGTGTTAAAGCACTAAAATATAAAAAAATAACTTATTATTGCTAAGACACTAATAAAAATGAAAAGAAATAATTTTATTTTAGCAGCATGTTGGTAAGATAATTCACTTTCTAAATATCGCTTAGATTGGTAACCATATATTATGTTTGGCCAGTAGTATAATAAGAGGAAAAATCAGAGTATAGATCATTAAAATTACTAAAAATGTTTTCTATCTTTAAGGTGGGGGTGGTAATGTATTTGTTGTTGGATTAATGTGAAGGATACTTAGCATGTATTAATAGGTGGTCATTATTAGTATTTGTCTGAGAATAGTATAGCCTATTTTTCTTTTCTCCTCTTGCTCCCACAGTGTTTTTATACATAATGTAGGTCATTATCAATATTTATTAATCCACTGATCAATACGGCATATCCTTTTATTGGGTGGAAGAAAAATTCCTGGAAATTTTACTTGGAGAAAATTCAACAAGTCCTTTTACTTCATATGAGAATGTTCTGCTTTCCTGATTCTGATTAGGTTACAAGTTGTAAGGGCAGAACTCGTTTTTGGGTAATTACAGCTTTAAATACACTCAGAAGGCTATTACACACTGGCCATATCCAATGCACATAATAAATAATTAATTGGACAAATAAATAAATAAAAATTACAGCTTATAAAAGCTCCTCATTAACTTGCTCAATACTAGTCTGGATTTTGCAATTAATTTTAAACTCTCTTGTTTCTCCTTTATTAAGTAAGCTGAAATGAAATAGAAATGATATAATTGTTTTTGCTTTCTCATTTAGAGGAATACTCATGGAGGCTCAGTTCTCACAGCACACAGAAAATGAGACTAGATGAGTCTCACTAAATATACAAATAACAGAATTCTGAACAATGATAGAATTACTTTTATTCCAGTGACTATACACCTATTATAAATTGGAACACACAACTATTCCAATGCAGAAAGACAAAATACTGATTTTATTATTATAAAATTATTCCAAGGAAATAATTATAATTTGCCCTTCTTTTCAACTACTGTTATGTGAAAGTTTCCCAATATTATGGCCATCTTCTCTTGCAGGGTGGGAGGATGTATGTGAGCACACCTGCCATAGATGCATATCTCAGTGAGGAGCACACAATATTACCAATGCATGGCCAGAGAATTGCATGTGATATAGAGAAGAAGTTGACCAATATGCCTCCCAGAAAAACCCTGAATTAATCATTGTTTTGAAGGTTGATTGATACAATTTTTAGAAAAGAGACATTATACCATATTATTATAATTTTGTAGAGCTTAAAGGGTGTGTAGTATTTCAGATAGACAATGTTTAAAAAAGATCTATTAAAAGAGACACGATTGGGTCAGGGTGGTGGCATACCTGGTTAAGCGCACACATTTCAATGAGCGAGGACCCGGGTTCAAGCCTCCAGTCCCCGCCTGCAAGGGGCAAGCTTCACAAGTGGTGCAGCAGGACTGCAAGTGTCTCTCTCTCTCTCTCTCTCTCCTTTCCCTCTCAATTTCTGGCTGTCTCTATCCAATAAATAAAGATAATTAAAAACATTAAAAAATAAAAGAGACACTATCATTGTTTAAGACTTATTTATATATTAAGAAAGAGGAGAGAAGATAGAGTGTATGAGTTTGAAAGTATGGAGGGAAGGGGGGGAGAACATGAACACGGGCATCATACTTGTACACAATGCCGAAGATCCACCTGGAAACCTCATACTTGAGAGTCCAACATGTTATCCACTACACAACTATACTACCTCCAGGGTCATATATATAGCTTCATGTTTTTATAGAAAGTTACAGGTTTAGAGGCAAAAGATACACTCTACCCCAACCCTGATTCTATTGATAGATTACTCCTTATCTGTTCAGGAAGACCTCTTCCCAGCCCATTGGTTTTGAGTCCAATGAGCTTTAACTACAGTTCAGTAATTACTGTTTTTCTAATCCAAAAACCAGTAGAGTGAATAATGTCCCACCTAATTCATTTAAAGGGATCTTGAATTGATTAAAATGAATCACCCAGGCTTATATAAATGCCGGGTGCATAATTTCATTTTGAATTAATAATATGGCATAGTTCAAAGAGAACTGCACAAGAAGACAGAAGAGCTGATCAAGAGTAGAATCTTCTCCAACAAGCTTTGTGTGTTATTTGAATTTATGTATCAACTTCACTGGGCCACAGGATATCCAGGTATTTGGTCAAATATTATTTGGGTTGTGTTTGTGAGTGTATTTCTGAATGAGTTTAACAATGGAATGAATAGACTAAGGAAAGAAGGTTACCCTCTCTTATGTGGGTAGTCTCTATTTGATCAACTGAAGGTCTGAACAGAGCAGTTGATCCCACCTCTTGATAAAATTCATTGAACAGGAGAGTTTTTTTTTTTTTTCTGGCCTTGAAGCTGGAAATACACCATTGACTGACCTGGGTGTCCAGTATACTGACAACTGATCTTGGGACTTACCAGTCTTCATAACCATGTGATAAAGATAGATAGGTCTCCATAAGATTTGCTCTGTGTTTCTAGAGATCTTTAATATATTTTGTCTCTTTTTAATGTTTTATTAATGATTTAAGATTGTTTTACAGCATTATCAGATTACAGGTGAATCCTAAAATATTATGTGAATTTTGAATCAGCACAGTTTTCTGAGAGCTTGTTTTCTTTACATAGTAAAAATCAGATAATATAAGTTCTCTTGTAACTTTAAGGTCCATTTTGACATTTATTTATTTATTTATTTGTTCATTTTTCTTGCCCCCAGGATTATTGCTGGGGCTCAGTGCAGACATATACATATACACTGCTCCTGAAGGTCATCTGTTCCATTTTATTGAATAGGACAGAGAGAAATTGAGAGGGGAGGGGAAGATTGAGAGGGGGAGAGAAAGATAGTCACTTGCAGACCTGCTTAACCGCTTGTGATGTGATCCCCCTGCAGATGAGGAGCCAGGAGCTTGAGCCAGGAACCTTGTAGATCCTTGCACTTTGTAATATATATTTAATTTTAGTTTATTGTTTTTCTTCTCAACATAAATACTTTTTCTCAATAGTCATGGAGAGAAAACACCAGATCCCCCCCCCCCCCCCCCGACTTGCCCCTTTCTCTGAAGTCTTAAAAAAAATGCCTGTCTTTCCTTGATACTCTAATCTATGTTCTAATGTGGATAGCTCTGTGAACACAACACTACCTTTTGGGGAATCATGATCACCTACACTGACCGTCTTTAAGTTGACATGCTAACAAGAAGGCTTTCTCTAAAGCAGAATGGCTTATAATAAGTTAGACATGTTGGGAAAAGCAAGTAGTTAATTTAAATACCATGATACTCAATGAAGTGAACACCAAGGGTAACACTGCTTTGGGTATGTGACTTTTTTGATAGGACTTGCATGACTGTGACGATAAGCTCTCCTTGTGAGGGACAGCCTGAGCCTTCCAGACTTGTTCTCCGTATAGTTGGCAGTTGTAGAGTGCAGTAGAACGATCAGTTCCTTGGTTACCCTCCAAGGTGAACGAGGTCAGTTTTAAACAGCTTTGCTGTCAGGCAGCCTCATATTTTACATGTCTCCTGACCTCACAAATCTTGAGGCTGGCAGTGAAGTCAATGAATCCTCTGCAGCCTGGTTCCCCACAGTGACTTCTCTTCTCTTGCAAAAAAAATGGCTTCTCATGGCTTTGCCAACCCACACAGGTTTGTAGGGAGCATGACTGCAATTAATTAGTGCAGCCATAATTGAACTGTAGTACAGTATTTGCTTTCATGAAGTGATGTGTGTGTGTGTGTGTGTGTGTGTGTGTGCGCATGTGTGTGTCAGTTCTGAAGTAAGCACTCACAAAAGAAAATTTGCCCTTGAAAGTGTGGTCCTTCATATCAAATCAAAGTCAACTGTTGAGCTTTGTTAAATGATTGTCATCGGAGAGGACAAGATTACAGAGTCATCTGCTTATTAACATTTCATTTAAAATATTACCACAGCAAATTGACTGAAATCTCCTCGGGGAATAAATATTTAAATATTTCAAACTCCCATTATGTTGCTTGCCCCCATTTTATTCATCACACAGAGACAAAAAAGAAAAGAATGTGATCCATAAATGTGTCTGCTAATCTCACTTTAGGCAAAGGTGGAGCCTGAAGGTGAATGTTACATGAGATAACAGATGTCCTAAGGATGGAAATATCTCTCAAATAGGACTATTTCTGTTCCCATTTTTTCAAGAGGGAGTGATATTTACAACTAATCTTATACCAACCATTTTATTTTAAGAAAAATGTTTTAAGTAATGATGTTATTGGCAGACAGACTCCTGATAATAATGTGTAATTGCTGGTCTCCTGGTGTCTATATTGGAGAAACACACACACACACACACACACACACACACACACACACACACACACACACACACACACACACACACATATTTTGGGAGTGCTCTGTTGGTTTTATTCTGCTCCCTATATGTCACTGACATCTTTAAGTCACCAGCAGGAAACTAACCAACCCACAAAATCAATTCTGGGAAGGAAATTAAAGAACTGTTTCCATTTATGCTTCTAGAACCATATTTCAGCAAATCTATGGAACCAGCTTTTGGAAGGACAAATATTGTGGGAACAATGTAAATTAGCTGACAATTCACATTCTCTAAACTTAGTGATCTTGGATTCCACATCTAACATTCTCAGTTATTTTCCTATTTCTGTTTTGTATGCAGCTATGTAATAAATAGACCTGGATCCAGCAATTACCTATAAGACAATTATAAACATATTAGTTCTTATCCTTGATGGAACAATATGTGGAGAGGCCGTTAAATTTGCCTCTTTACTTTCACATTATTTTCTAGTTATATTGACTATATATTTTACCTCAAAACTACATTTTTTATGCAAGTCTCCTTGGATTTGGATTTGGTATTCCCATACCCTGTAAAGTTTTTTCACATATTAACATGGTTAACTCCCATGTGTAGTCTAGAGATCTGTTGTTCCTTCAGGGAAACATCCTTTCCTTTCTACCACCACTCAAAAGATATCTTAATATTTGCTCTTTGGTTTTGTTTGTTTAGTTATTTTACATAAAGAAGGTAGAGTAAGAAAGAAAGCCTGTGTAAGAAAGAAAGGAAGAGAGCACCAAAGCTTCCTTCAGTATCTTCCTTGCTTTTCTTTTTCCTCTCCTCTCCTCTCTTCTCCTCTCCTCTCCTCTCCTCTCCTCTCCTCTCCTCTCCTCTCCTCTCCTCTCCTCTCCTCTCCTCTCCTCTCCTCTCCTCTCCTCTCCTCTCCTCTCCTCTCCTCTCCTCTCCTCTCCTCTCCTCTCCTCTCCTCTCCCCTCCCCTCCCCTCCCCTCCCCTCCCCTCCCCTCCCCTCTCCCCTTCCCTCCCCTCCCCTCCCCTCCCCTCTCCCCTCCCCTCCCCTCCCCTCCCCCCTCCCCTCCCCTCCCCTCCCCTCCCCTCCTTTCCTTTCCTTTCCTTTTCTTGCCTCTAGGGTTATCTGTGGGGCTGGGTGCCTAAATCCATTGCTCCTAGAGGACATCTTTTCCCATTGTTGTTGCTGCTGTTGTTGTTGGATAGAACAGAGAGAAATTGAGAAAGGAGGGGAAGACAGAGAGCTGGAGAGAAAGATAGACACAGAAAGTGATCTCAGATCTACAGGGATGCAGAGGTCACATAGGCTCCTAAGCTGAATATGGGCCCCAGATTGCATCAAATCAATGGTACTTACAGTCAACAATATTTATACACCTTTCCCATATTTGGGAGCTACTCTCTTCCCTGATCCAGCTTTCTGGTCCTTTTTCCAGCCACGACATCATCGCCCCAGAAAATAATTTGGATCCATCTGCATATAAGATTTCAGACTCAGGGAAAAAAAAAAGAAAAGAAAAGAAAAGGAAAAGAAAAAAAAAACCTAGTATAGCCACAGGCCCTTTGGAATATAACTAAAATATGCCTACTAGCTATCTACAAAACAGAGACCCATCCAACTCTTCATCTGCACTACTCCAGCCTTTAGGTTCATGATTAGACAACAATTTGTTTGGCTTTGTATGTTAACTGTCTTTTCAGCCACCAGGTTCCAGATGCTAGCATGATGCCAATCAGACTTCTCTGGACAAACAACTCCACCAATGTGTGTTGGAGCTCTGATTCCTCAGAACCCCACCCCACTAGAGAAAGAGAGATGCATTTCTAGTGGTGGGAATTGTGTGGAGTTGTACCTCTCTTATCCTATGGTTTTGTCAGTGTTTTTTTTTTTTTTTTAAATAAATGTTTTAAAAAAGAAAGATAGACATCTGCTTCTTTCTTCCTCCCTTCTCTCCATCCTTTCTTTTTCTTTCCTTTTCTCTCTTTATCTTTTTTCTCTTTCTCTCTTTCCTTCCCTTAAAACTTTTCCTCTCAGCCTCATATTCTAATGCTTTCTCCTTTCTGCTCAACACTATTTTCATCACTATTTCATTACCTTGTTTTCCTAACTCTTTTGATTTTTCTTTCTTTCTCCTCACCCAAATAATTGAAAAACTCAACTCCTAGTCCTTGTCACTTTAACTTAATGTTCTACTGTCTCTCTCTCTCTCTCTTCTCTCAAAGAATTCAGTTTAAACTCATAGTTCTTTCATGATTTTCCTTTTTACCTTCCTTTCTTCCCTTCATCTTCCCTCTCTCTCTCTCTCTCTCTCTCTCTCTCTCTCTCTCTCTCATCTCTTTCTCACTCTCCCAATGAATGTGGTGTGAGGGTCTTGTATGTGCATGATTTCACTGCTCCCACTTATAATTGTACACTTTTTTTTTTTTAACTTTCAGAGAATAAGGAGAGACACTATAACACTGGAACTTTCTTTCTTGTGATATTTCCATTTGGGGCTGAGATTCAAACACAAGCCCACCTCTTTTGTCAAGACACAGGCCTGACTGGTTGAATTATTTTGTAGTCTCTCATGAATTCTTGACATGTTTTTTAACCAGGCTCATCTCCCATCATTCCTATTATACTATGTTTTAATCACTATAAATATTAATTCTTCTTAGAGTATAACATGCTCCTTTTCATAATTTTGCTATTATATATGCTATCCCTGTTGACAAGAAAGTAATATATTTCTAAATCCTTTAGTAACTTACCTTGGAACAAGTTGAAAGGACATCTCCATGGCCTTGTTTGATGCAATCTTCAGCTTCATCTGTATGATAGATTACAAACACTACATAGTGCCTTTTTGGACATGTCTTATGCATCTGTGACTTTCTAGCCAGTGTTTCACAGTGTCTTTTAACACATAGGAGGAACTCAGTCATGTTGAATTTGGCTGGTTGAATTATTTCATTCTTGTTTTCTCTCAGCTATCAGCTCTGTGTACTTGGCTGTGACCTTTTTCTCACTAATCCTTTCACTATGTAATCACATTTCATCCTGTCTCCTAGAATCGATTCTGAGAAAACTAGTGATCATCTCAAAAGTAATATTCCTATTATCACACAAATTTCCATTCCCTCTCAAATCTCTTCATTTCTCTCAGTGAAACCACCATTATCTCAGTTACCCGGATTAGCCTTTGCCTTCTTTTACACATCCACAGCAGTCAGTGTTAGACTTGTTATTTTTGTTTTGATGTTGCTATCATATTTAATTTTGTGAACATGTTCTCACTGTCATCTTCCATCTCAAACGTTCCTCTTCCTGTGCCTAAATTGTCACCTTGCCCTTCCATCTTAATTGCCGAACTATCAATTTCCCTTGCTAATCCCTCCCACAGTCCTTGTCAAGCTAATCTTCTGAAAAACAGTCTTTTACTCTGATGCTTCCAGAAATACTATCACTTACTGTCAAATGAATCTATGCTTCTGACCGGTCCTTTCTATCTTCTGCAGTCCAAACTCCAGTTTGACATTCTTCCTTTACTTCCCATTGCTAAGTAACACTCACCTTCATCTCTAATTATCTCCACTCCTTATTGATTCTGGCTCTGATGAATACTTGTTCAATATTAACTGCAAAGTCATTGTGTCTAGAAGTGTCTTATTGTCCCATTTCCCTCTTAAGATATCTCACATTTTTTATATGTGTTTTACCAGTACATGAGCTTCTTGAAGCCATGAATTATAGCTTATTGTGTATGGTATATCTTATTAGCTAGTATGTCTAGCACCATGCTGACTATGTAGTAAATAATTTAATGGATAATTTTATGAACTGTGTAGTGATGGCGAATTCTGGGTTGTGATCTACAAGCAAGTTATATTAGTTTCTCATTGTAACTAATAGAAGCAAGAGCAGAAGGCTTTCTGATGTCTTCCATTCCTAGATAGGAGATTTTCTATTATGACATTGTGTATTAGTAGCATATATTCAAAAAATGTTTAGCAATTATGTACTATTTGCCAGCTTATGATGTCTTTTCACTGATATTTACTCATTCATAATATTACAAGATCTTCCAGAATGACTATTAACTTTGGAACTGGAGTTACAAAGTGAAATAAAGTGGAAGAAAAAAAGGGTAAGGAATTTGGACTTAGAAAACTGTTTAATAATGAGTCATATATATATATATTTTACCACAAAGCTGTTGAGTAATGTGAGAACAAGCTTACTAGTCTGTTTCAAAATAAAAAAAAAGAATTTTAAGATATGAAAAGTAAAAAATTATGAAGGTTGGTTTGGTCTCAGAAACCTACACTAGCAAAAGGCTGAACATACTTCAGTCAGGTCACACACAGAGGGATACTGACTTTCACAGCTTTAAGCCAGCTCGCATGGCATAATGCAGTGAAAGAATCTGATGATATGAAATTTCAGTGTAAGATGGCAAAAGTGGAACAAAGCAAAATAACATAAAACATGGAAAATAAATCAGTTAAAAGACAGAGAACTAAAATGTTTGCACCAAAACGTGAATGTTTATTTTTAAGATTATATCGACACCTAGTAAATCAAGATAGGAATACATCCACAACTAAAGACAGCGATCAGTTTGGTCTGGCACTAGTTCTCTAATCCTTTGGATAGTATTTCCTTTGGGCAACTTTCTCTCTAAACATTTGCACACAGGAGAAGACAAGCACATAGCCTGATCCAGCCTTTTGAGTTATTTATTTTTAATTTCATTTATTTATTTATTTACACATATACCAACTATTATATTTTAGTGTTGACTGTACAATCCATTAATTCACCCAATAAAGAAAAAAGTGGTTTGTAGTACAGTGGTTGGCAGTGGAATTCAATTTCCCATCTCGCCATGATAAGTGTCTGCAAAGTACTTTTCAGCCCCACTTTAGGTCTTTTTCCATCATCCTGCACCAGGGCCTGAAATCTCCCCACCCCTATCCCACCCCTCTCCCACCCCTCTCCCTGCTCTCCTTCCCTAGAGTCTTTTGCTTTGATGCACTAGACCCAACTAGTTCAAGCTTTGCTTTGTGTTTCCTCTTTTGTTCTTGTTTCTGAAGTTCTGCCCCTGACTGACTGAGATCATCCAGTATGCATCCTTCTCTTACTGGCTTCTCTCACTTAACATGATTCCTTCAAGCTCCATCATTTTTCGTAGCTGAAGCGGAACAAGTTCAACTCACTAAAGTAAAGGACTTTGAGCTGAGGGTGGGGGAGTTTTCATGTCCTAGAACATAATAATGGAGGACAACCTAGTTGAGGGGATAAGAGTGTGATGTGGAAAACTGAGAAATGTTACAGATGTACCAATGACTTATTTTACTATAGACTGTAAATCATTGATTCCCCTCAATAAAGGGAAAAATTATAAAATTATCACTAAAAACAAAACAAAACAAAACCAAATTCAGCAAAGATGCTTCCCTTCATTGAGGATCCACAGCATGACTTGACCAAGGATTAGCATAGTTATAGGTATGAAGATGTGTCATGGCTTGCTTTCAATCTGTCCTTCTCCTTGAAAAATTATGCATGAAAATCTAGCATAGCATCATTAGTCCATTCTAATATTTTAACTCCAGTCTATTCTAGAGAAAATATTTTGCATTTTCTACTTTTATTTCTGTCTAGTAAAAAGACATGGTCTGGTAATAGTGTTTGTAAAGATACACTGGAGTCATGGAATTAAAAACATTAAAAGCAGAGCCCTGTTTATTTCTTTACTTACTGAAAGCTACAGCTCTAGTTTTCCTGTTATTTTCAGCAGTTCTTGTTTCTTCTGCAGTGGTTGCTTGCACTGAATGCTGGGGTTATAGGGTTCATTGTATACAGATAATTGGTTACCAGGGGTGATATCCTGGCTGTATATATACTCCTAAATAGTTTCAATTTTTTTTTACCTGTGAGATATAGTTAACAATATCTATATAAATCTTAAGGGTAAATGAAAACTGCAGATGTTCTAGAATGCTTGCTTTTACACAGTAAAAATAGACTGATATGGCAGAAATGGCAGAAAACACATAGAAACTAATTTCATATTGCCACTCATACTAGATCAAAATGCTATAAGGCAAACAAATACATGTAGAGAGAGAAGTGGTATAGATGTTTTGAGATCAGGAAGCTATCCTTTTAAAAAATTGAAGTGAATGAATATTTTAAAATTTATTAAATTTTAATCATTGCAATAATGTTTAAATCTGAGTGCTTGACGCTCTTGAAAAAACACCTTTATTATTTTTCTATACTTTTTTCCCCTTCCATTTAGAACCTTATCACTTTAACCCTCTAAATAGTATTGCCATTATTTTAAGAACTGACCAGAATATGCTGAATGAGAGAATTAGCCACCAGTTTAATGAAGGGGAGTGGAGATGGGGAGATAATTTGTCAAGGGAGCCCTCCCCCCTTTTCTTCTTCTTTTGTGCCGGTCAATTACAAATCTGTCAATTTTAATTCGTTTAGACATGACAGTCTGATATCCATCCTCTATTGCCACCCCATTTATAATTTTATAGGGTATTTAATCAGACCACGAGATGTATTCTTCTTCAGCAAATCTGTCTTTTGGTTTTGAGATGTAACATGCATATCATGACTTTATGGACTATGCATATCCCCTCATCCCTGTGCCCTTTTCTCTTTTAATTAGGATATGGGTCTGTTGGTCAGACTTGAGCCATCACTGTATTCAAAAAGGTAGAAGCTAACTTTTAAAGAAGATCAGAGCATAATACCACCATAGTGCTGTTCCACCATCCATAGTGCTCCTTGTGGTGCCATAGTTGAACCCAGTGCCTTGCTGATAAACAAGGAGTGAGTGTGCCTACCCATGAGCTAGCTCCTAAACTTGATTATTTTTAGACAAGTGTATTTGTTTACATTGAAATGATAAAATAGAAGGCATAGCTGGAGACATTGCTGTATTTATATCTATGTCATCCTAGTAAACAAATGCACTTAACTCTACTTAATCCATAATTTCCCAAATGTACTTTATCATAAACACACACACACACAAACACACACACACACACACACACAAAACTATAGGTGACTGAAGAAGCTACTGTTTCACTGGAATGATATATATATATATATATATATGTGTGTGTGTGTGTGTGTGTGTGTGTGTATGTGTGTGTGTGTGTGTGTGTGTGTGTGTTTGTGTGTGTGTGTGTGTGTTGTTCTAGAGGAGAAAAACATATTAACCTTGAATCTGGAGACCCATAGTATTGTCCTGATTTTGGTACCTATTTATACCCTTTTGGACAAGTCACTGCAAAATCTGAACTTGAATTTATTGGATATAGCAAAATATCCACCTTGGACTTTATGAAAAGATGACCAATGACATCAGACTTATACTTGGAAAAAGCAGAAGCAGAAATGAAATTATGAAAAGACATGTAATTAGATCTAGTTTTAAGTGGAAAGGGCAGTCGAGTTAAGAAGATTGTATAACTGACTTTTTGTTAGTGCAACAGTACTGACATCAAAGTATTCATAAAGTAACTTCTCTATAAATATTTTTTAGATTCTGCCTTTAGACTTCACAAATATGGTAACATTGATTTCTGACATTGATTTCTCTATTACTTCAGATCTAGTATATTACCTTTCAGTATTTTTCTTCAATTTGTAAGTCAGGGCACACAATATCATGTTACATTTATGTTATTCCAATAGTGTCTTAACAAAATCAAAAGAATTGACAGTTGATAATTGCCCAGTTGTACAAAGTCAAGGACAATATTCCAGGCAGTGGACATGGCATATACAAAGACCTGAGTATAAGAGAGGGTGAGATAGTTTCAGTGAGCAAGAGTAAGTTCTTCAAATTTTAAGTATGGAGGATTATGAAGAAGGACTATCATATGGTGAAATGGCTGGTTATATACATGATCTAGGTGAGCAAGTTTAATATCATAAGGTCTGGATGTCTCTCTCTCAGTACTTTTGAGATTTGGATTCATGTAGACAGCTGTTTCCTAAAATACAGCATAAACTAAAATTCCATTCTGGTTGGCTTCTAAATCTAAAAAGCTAGGACACATTTAATTTCTCTTCTCTCTTTTTTTTTTTTTTTTTTTTGTGCCTCCAGGGTTATCACTGGGGCTCTGTGCCTGTACTATATGAATCCATTGCTCCTGGAGGCTATTTCCCCTCCCCATTTTTGTTGTCCTTGTTGTATTTATTGTTCTTTTTAATTTATTTATAAAAAGGAAACATTGATAAACCATAGGATAAGAGGGGTACAAGTCCACACAATTCCCACTATCAGAACTCTGTATCCCTTCTCCTCCCCTGATAGCTTTCCTATTCTTTATCCCTCTGGGAGTGTGGACCCAGGGTCATTATGGGGTGCAGAAAGTCGAAGGTCTGGCTTCTGTAATTGCTTCCCCACTGAACATGGGCATTAATTGTTTTTCTTGTCATTGCTGTTTCTGTTCTTGTTGTTGTTGGATAGGACAGAGAGAGCAGAGGGGAAGACAGAGAGAGGGAGAGAAAGACCTTCAGACTTACTTCACCAGTTAGGAGGTGACCCCTGCAGGTGTTGAGCTAGGGCTTCAAACTGGGATCCTTATGCCAGTCTTTGTGCTTTGTGCCACGTTCTTTATTTTATTTTATTTTTTATTATTTTAATATTTATTTATTCCCTTTACAATTTTTTTATTTATAAAAAGGAAACATAGACTAAACCATAGGATAAGAGAGGTACAACTCCAAACAATTCCCACCACCAGAACTCTGTATCCCATCCCCTCCCCTGATAGCTTTCCTATTCTTTAACCCTCTGGGAGTATGAACTCAAGGTCATTGTGGGATGCAGAAGGTGGAAGGTTTGGCTTCTGTAATTGCTTCCACACTGAACATGGGCATTGATAGGTCAATCCATATTCTCAGCCTGTCTCTCTCTTTCCCTAGTGGGGTGAAGTTCTGGGAAATCGGAGCTCCAAGACACATTGGTGAGGTTGTCTGTCCAGGGAAGTCTGGTTGGCATCATGCTGGCATCTGGAACCTGGTGGCTGAAAAGAGAGTTAACATACAAAGCCAAACAAATTGCTGACCAATCATGGAGCTGAAGGCTGGAATAGTGCATATGAAGAGTTAGGGGGGATCTCTGTTTTGTACATAGCTAGTAGGCATATTTTAGTTATATTCCAAAAGGCCTATGGCTATACTTTTTTTTTTCTATTTTCCCCTGGGCCTGAAATCTGATATGCAGGTGAATCCAAGTTATTGTCTGGGGAGATGATGTCATGGCTGGAACATTCTTAACTGCTGCACTACTGCCTGGCCTAAGGCACATTTAATTTCTGTTGAATTCTAATAATAGAATAATTCAATAATTGTGCTGAAGTGGGATCTTCATTAGTTTTCCTGTATTAGCCCACTTAATCCTTACTACTATCCTTGGTTGGAATCAGAATTTTTATTTTTCTTCAAAGCATAGTAAACTAAAACTAAAAATAAAAAACCAACAGATAAAATTATACAGGCAATAAGACAATGGAGCAAGAATATTTGAATCCAAGTTTTTAAGACTCAAAGTTTACTTCTCTTTTCAATCATATTAACCTTCTACTGAAGGTCTACTGACTTAATTTTGGACAGGGCAATACTTACATTTTCTCTTGTGAAAGATTGAAAAATATTTTGGATGACCTGATATAAATCAAGCCTGTATTACATATACATTGAATAATTATGCCTTTCAAAACTACTCTTGGTTAGATGCCTTTTTCTTTCTTTTTAAAAAAATGTTTCCAGTTTTTCTTAGCAATATTCTTGAGATTATTATACAATTTTAATTTTTATGGAGACAGAAAAATTGAGAGGGAAGGGGGAAAAAGAGTAGGAAAAAGACATCTGAATCTCTGCTTCACTACTGGTGAAGTTTCCTTCCATGCAGGTGGGGACCAGGGGATTGGATCCATGTCCTGGCACATAGCAACATGTGCACTCTATCATGTAAAACCACTGCTAGGTCCCCAGGGCCTTTTTCTTTAAAATGTATTGAACTAAACACAACAGAATGAATTGACTTATATGTTTAGAATTATAATGAACAATATTCTGAAAGCCTTTGAAGTTCTGTATTCTTTGGTTACAATATTTATTAGTACTATGATAATGTATTAAATATTTAAAAAATAAGGGTAATGGGAAAGGATAAAGAGAAAAATGGAGATTTCTATAATGTTGAAGTTGGTTGTAAGAATAAGCTGGGATGTTCTATGGCATCAGACAATGGAGATACAAAAAGGGACTCTGTAGTAGCATTGCTCCACCACTCATGAAGCTTCCCAGCCCTTGCACATGGTAGCATATGCACTCTACCAAGTGTGCCACCACCTGATCCTGGGAAAAGTGCTTTTAAATCTACTAAAATGCAAATGTAAATGTGTTATATAAGAGGTAATTTCTTGCCTTGCAGTTTTTTTAAATAAGTTTAATAATAGGTTGTTTAAATATTATTAGATGATGTTGGCTAATTATCACTATTGCTTCACAGTAAAGGCATACAACCCAAATTAACCAATAAACCAGGTCCTTAAAATAATATATTTACTCACTTTCATATTTTCTTTTTTTAATATTCATTTATTTATTCCCTTTTGTTGCCCTTGTTGTTTCATTGTTGTAGTTATTATTGTTGCTGTTATTGTTGTCATCGTTGTTGGATAGGACAGAGAGAAATGAAGAGAGGAGGTGAAGACAGAGAGGGGGAGAGAAAGACAGACACCTGCAGACCTGCTTCACCTGAAGCGACTCCCTTGAATGTGGAGAGCTGGGGGCTTGTACCTGGATCATTACACTGGTCCTTGAGCTTTGCGCCAACTGCATTTAACCCACGGTACTACTGCCCAACTCCCCCACTTTCACATTTTCAATTCTCTAAATTATAGAGTTCTCCAACAGAAACAGCACCCTAACTTGTTTGTCATAATATAAAGATGAAAAGAAAAATGAGCTCTCTCATAATACCCTCTGGGACTAATTACCCTGATCTGACTAGACTGGTTGTTAGATCTGAATTATAGTCATGAATAAGTTTGATCTTAATTAAAGTCGTGTATGGGGTCCAAAAGGCAAAGTCATACAGGCAAAAAAGCTGTTTTGTAATAAGTGGAAATTAGTACTATAATGCTTTATGAGAAACTGGCTTTCTAGTTAGAAATATGTTTGTTATGATACATAAAACATTTGGAGATGAAAAAATTAACCAACTAAGAGTACCTTTTAAATTCTCTGTGCAGGACCATATTAATTGTTGGGTTTCCAGTAATATGAATGAAATATTATCAAAATTCACCTAGTTTTTTTTTTAACCTGGGCACCTTTTATTAAAAGTTTTAAAATGTCCCAACATTCCACAACATCTTATATGCATAGGGACGTTGAAGCCTGGAAGATTTTCATTGTTCATAGAATGTGTTGAACATTGGGAAAAAAGCTCTGGAGCAGATAATGGAATTTTCTTCTCCAGAGGCTTTTAAATTTAAGTTTCACTTTCAAGTCAAGGGAATGAATGACATCTATGTTTCTTGACCTATTCCTTCCACTGAACAATAATAAGAGTTTCTAAATTTGTCACCAGTCATCTGAAGGAAGCAAAGTATTGAGCATCAAGTTCAATACCTCACTACAAAGCCCAGCACAAAGCCCAGGAACGGGGTGGCAACTCTGTTAAGTCTAAACTGAGGAGTCACAGGACCCAGGCTGAGTGCTGATTTCAGTATGAATCAATAGACTCTAGGGCACTGTGTAGGATTAGTCAGATGACAGGCCACATGTGGGAAAAGATTCCAGTGAAAAACTCATCTATCTGAAATTTTACAATTAAGGCAAGGTTCCTAATATTTTCTGGGACAAACCAGTTGGGGAGGGGCAGCTGAGGGGTTAGGAGGAAGTCCTGTACTTTCTTTTCTTTTTTAATTTTTTTATATTTATTTATTTATTGGATAGAAACAGCCAGAAATTGAGAGGAGGAGGGGAGATAGACAGGGAGAGAGACAGAGAGACACCTGCAGCACTATTTCACCACTTGCAAAGCTTTCCCCCTGCAGGTGGGGACCGGGGGCTCGAACCTGGGTCCTCGTGCACTGTAATATGTGCGCTCAACCAGGCGCACCACCACCTGGCCCAGGAAGTCCTGCACTTTCAATTTCCCTTCCTGTTTGAATATGGATTTTGAATAATATGAACTGTTCTCATCTTGATAGCAGTTTGGTGATTAAATATTTAATAATTATCTCCATTTCATAGATAAAGAATATTGAGGCTAGAAAAAATCCAAAAGCTTGTTTAAGGTCATAGAACTAGAAAATGAAAGGGATGGAACCTAAATGCAGATCTTCTGACTCTAATATTTTTGATATATTATATAACGATATATATATATATATATTGTTAAAAAATAAATCTTATTTATTTTTGCTTTCAGGGTTTCACTTGTGTCTGTAAAACATATATAAAAATATTCTCAGGAGGCTGTGTGAACAGAGGATAAAAAGCAGAGAGAGAGAGACATCAGGACACTACTTCAATGCTTGTGAGGTTCCCTTTTGTTATTTATTTATTATTTATTCATTCATTCTTGGACAGAGACTGAGAAAAGTTGAGAGAGGAGGGGGAGATAGAGAGAGGGAGCATGACAGAAATATACCAACAGCCCTGCTTCACCACTTGTGAAGCTTTGCCCCTGCAGGTGGGGACTGGGGATTTGAACCTGGGTCCTTGTGCACTGTAATGTGAGCACTCAACCAGGTGCATCACCACGTGGCCCTAAGCTTCCCCTTTGCATGGTGTTCCCATGTGGTGGATAGAGAGGGACTCAAAACTGGGTTTTTATACATGGGAAAGTGTATGCTGTACCAGGTGAGCCATTTCCCAACTACTTATTTTGTTATTTTAAAAATACCCTGGGTCCATGCTCCCAGAGGGCTAGAGAATGGGAAAGCTACCATGGGAGGGGGGGGATTATGGGGATTGGGTGGTGGGAATTGTGTGGAGTTGTACCCCTCCTACCTTATGTTTTTGTTCACTAATCCTTTCTTAAATAAAAAATTAAAAATATATATATATATATATTTAGAGTCAGTAACTTTTTCTGGGAAGACAGAAAAAGAAGTTTATTATATTTTTCCTTAGTAGAAATCCTAAAACTGGTATAATAGATATTTTTTCCCATTCTTGGGAGTTTACTTATATGGGCAAACCTATTCAGATAAAGAAATATATGTATGGAGAGAGAGATACCACAGTGCCAAAATTTCCCTCAGTCCAATGTGAGAAGGACATGAATCTGAGGCACATGTCCGAGGCAGAGCAGGCACCCTTCCAGGTGAGCTATCTTGACAGCACAAGTAGGATTTTTGACTATTGGTTTAGAGTGGTTAGACCTACATTTCACTTATTGAATTTATTAAACCAAACACATAACCTTATACTGTTTAGTACCTTGAATGAGTTTAGGTAGAATGAGTCATAGGCTCCTAATTTCTCTTTCACTTCATTTGTTTAGAGGTTTGTGTTATTAGGGTCAGGTATGACTTTAATTATTTATTCTAGTACTTTGGTGTACACATGGGAAATCTGACCTAAAGTGATAAATCCCATGACTCATACATACACACATATACACACATACAAACAATACAAATTGGAAAATTTCCAAATAGAATAAAAGGCATAGAAACCCTGACTAATGTTTTTTCATTATTACAGTAGTATCACCACAACATATTCATATATGGTGCACAACGGGGTAAGCAGTGTCTCCATAGCAGATTGTGTGTGTGTGTGTGTGTTATTTTCCACAGGACTTAATACTCTCTTTAAATATTTTAATGTGCTTTTTATATATTTCATATAATTATAATTAGGGGGTTTGGCGGAGGAGACCAGAGCACTGCTCAACTCTGGCTGGGGATTGAACCTGGGACCTAAGAGCCTCAGTCATAAAAGTCTTTTGCATAACCATTAGGCTGCCTTCCCATCCAGGACTTAATACTCTTTTAAGACGACTGTAGTTTGAAGTTGAGTCTATATTTCCTCATAGATCATGTAAGCTATGTGCAAAGGGTAGCATTAAACTTTAAAATGTATGCATACTTCTGCTGTATCTCTTCCTAATAATCTACATACTTGAGTTTGGCCCATAGCATGCTTATTGCTTATCGCAATCCATCCTTAAACAAAACCATCTGCTAATAATAAAATGTTCACTAATTCTCTGAATGACTGACATAAGCAGTATAATTGCACATTTCTCCGATTGTAAAATTAGAGCATAAAGTGCGAATCTTATACAGTCAGAGCTGATCTTGGTATCTCATAATGTATAGTATCATAGCAACCTGGTTTGATTTGTATAGCTCATTTTCCTTGTTTCATGGGGTGAATATCAGCTACAGTAATTTTCTCTAGGGGTTATATCATATAAAATAAACAAAACTGGGTAGCAGCAGTATAGAATTGCATAAACACTGATTATGTTGGATGGTATAGGCACATGGAACCCAGAGGAAGAAAGGGCAGCCTTTTCCTTATAATCACACAGGTCTAATCATTTAGTAAGCAAAATGGTGATATGATTCACTGAACTATTTAAACATATTTTCCCCTATTTTGAAAAAATTAGGCCAGTGCACTGTTTAGCTCTGGGTGTTAGGGATTGAACATGGGACCTCAAAGTCTTAGGCACAAAAGTATTTTTCAAAACCACTCTACTACCTTCTTGCCCCACTCCTTTGTTTCAGAATTCATAGAATTGAACTAATTAAGTTAAATATGTAATTGTCACCAGTATAAAAATTGGATGTCTGTGTGTATGTGTGTTTTAGCATTCTTCAACTCTTTTATGTCAACAAGTGTTAGTTATAAAATAAATAGAAGTACTAAGGAGGTGTGACATTTGTGACTGCTGTGACCCAAACACCTCTGTCCTCCTTATATGAAATCCTACTCCCCACAGATGATAGTATTAGAATTTGAGGCCTTTGGAAGGTACATAAGGGATGAGGTTGGCACCCTCCTGAAGATCAGTACCTTGTAAAAGATACTCCCAGGAGAATACTAGTTTCTGCTGCCTGGGGGAAGAATTCTATGACCAGGAAGTTCAAGAGATACAAGAAATCTGTGACCATGAAGAAAGTACTCATCAGATCATCTTAACAGCAAACTTTCAGCCTTTGAAACTGTGAGAAATAAATTTATATTCCTTACAAACTACCCAGTCTATTTTATTTTATTGTTGAAACCAAAATGAAATAAGACAGTGACATCTGAGTGTGGCCTATTTCACATCTGCTTTCTTAGCACAGTCCTTCCTTGGAAAAACCCATCTGAGCAATTTGGTGAACTGGCTATGACTTCACTGACTATAATAGTTCATTTAAAATATTTTAGCATCCTAAATATTCCAATGCTTTACCATAAAGCCTATTTGCTGTCACTGCAGGTGGCTCTCTGAGTGGAACTAACTCACCAAAGGAAAATTTAATACAAATGATAAGACATGTTTGTGAATTTAAGTATATAATGATTTAATTTTATATCATGACTCTTGGCTTAACTCTAGCTAGAACCACAAGGACTCAGGCACATCTGGGCAGAGCCTCCAGACAAGGGAGTAGAAAGGGCCTGAGGAGATTGTCTGTGCAAAATTATCTAGACCTGATAAGTTGAGCAAAATTCCTTTCCTGAGAGGCAAGGTTCCAGGACTCATTGGTAAGGTCATCTGCCCAGAGAAGTCAGAATGTGGGAGAACTGCAGCGGTTTGCAGCAGAGGGATTGGGAATTCAGAACTCTGGTGGTAGGAACGGTGTGGAATTCTACCCCTGTTGACATGTAATTCTGTAAATCAGTATTAAGTCACTAATAAACAAAAAAAAAATCCCTTTCTTTAAAAACTCAAAACCTGATAATTTGAAAAATGAAAGTTTTATTACAAACATGTATCCGTGGAACTTTGATGTAAATTCATGCACATATTCTGGGCCTTTATTTGACTTTCTGTTTTGATGGCTATGGAATGGAGAAATGAATTTATAGAGAAGAGCTCACTTATGAGTTGCCCAAAACGAAGAGAAAAGTTATTAATTGTGAAATATAGTGATGTTTTTCACTCTATTGGGGGGGGTGGTATACTGGTTTACAGTAAGTCTTTGATACATAGGCACAGTCTTTCATCTCCCCTTGACTGATGTCTAGGATACACAGCATCCTGTTTCCTTCTTTGCTTTGGTGAAATATGTGACATTCAGTCCAAGCTTCACCTTATATTTTACCTTACTGTTCTTTGTTCTTAAGTTCCATTTATACATGAGATAATTTGGTATTGATCTTTCTATTTCTGGCTTGTCTCACTCCACGAGATGCCTTTGAACTCTGACCATGACACTGCAGAAGAGATCACCTCTTCATTTTGACAGTTGCATAGTACATTACATATGTGTACCCACTTCCTTAGGTATTCACCTGTCATTGGGCATCTGGGTTGCTTCCTTGTTCAAGCTGTTACAGACTATGCCGCTATGAACATTGATGTCCATAGTTATTTTTGGATAGATGTTTTGACCATCTTATAATATTCTTGCCTTGCTGAAGATTTTTGGATAATTTGACTACAGGTATTTTTTATATTTATTTATTCCCTTTTGATGCCCTTGTTTTATTGTTGTAGTTATTATTGATTTTGTTGTTGTTGGATAGGACAGAGAGAAATGGAGAGAGGAGGGGAAGACAGAGAGGGGGAGAAAAAGATAGGTGGGGAACTGGGGGCTCGAACCGGGATCCTTACTCCGGTCCTTACGCTTTGCGTTACAAATTTATATTTAAAAGCAATAATGGGTTCTGAAACATACTAGGTCTTCAGGAATGGGACTCAAGTCTTATGAAAATTTACCATGCAGAATTTCCACATTCTTTTACTTACTTAATTTACTTTAGGTCTTAGGTTTATAGTTTACAGCTTTTAACAATTTTATCTTGGAGGCCATGGAATAAAAGGGACCAGACCAAACTCTTTCCATAAACAAACATATGCAATTCTTAAAATTAACAAAACTCACCAACTAGAGCTGAGACATCCACAGTTCCACCACAGCCTTAGGTGGGTGCTCACACTTGTGGTTAGGGTTAGAAGGGGCATGGGACTGAAGCTAAACACAGAATTTAGAGCTCCAGCTGGTGAGCATGGCACCATTTCCCCTCTACACACAGCAAGTCATTGAAACACATAGTGCTGGCAGTGAAAGAAGGAATTTACGACCTCTTAATCCATAAAGTCAGGGTTGTTAGCCTATTGAATAACAGGCAAGGACACACCAAAAAAGCAGGGAACATTTGCGACCAAAAGAAGTCCGGTTTGTCACCAAAACATAAAGGTAATTCGCTGGTCTGCTTTTATAAACACAGCTGTAGTGCAGCAGCAAAGACTTAAGACTTGGTTTCAGGTTGTAACCATGTATTTGCACCACATGGAGCACAAAACAGCTCAAGGAAATGGAAAAACAAACAAACAAACAAAAATCCCTACCCCAGCCCCATCAGTCTGCTGTGCAGTATATTAACAAAGTGAAGCCTAGTGAGCACAACCGTAACGCCACCTGCTGGCCAGAAAAATTTTCCTTCAAATGTGAAGGAGAAATAGAGGTCTTCTCAAAAATCCAAAAACTAAAGTAATTTGCCATCATCAATCCCATCTTACATGAATTACTAAAAGCAGTCCCACAAGAAAAGAGGAAGCAAAGGAATATACATTCTAAACAAAGTGAACAGCAGGAGACTAGAACTAAGAACACAATAAAAAATGAAATAACAATAACAGAACAGGGGAGGGAATTAATGGACAAAATGGTTCTATCAAATGGTAGTTAATCAAGACCTATTGGAAAAAGACTGGTTTCAACACACTATGTTAGTTATTATACTTATGGTAACCACAATATAAAACAAAGAACCAAGATTTACATAAAGTACAGGAGCAATCAGTAACTCATCATAGAAACCCATCCATACAGAATGACAGAAACAAATAGGCAAGCCTTATAGATCTCAACCTAATTGTTTAGAGAAGTTATATCTTATTTAGGCCCTTCTACTAGGATTCCAGGCTTGTTAGGTCTAAGTTAGTTGTAGAGGGCTATTTTTACTTTTACTTTTAGTTATGTACTTTTACTTTGAGTTATGTAATTGCTCCTTGCTTGACAATCTAGTAAAAAAAGTCTAAAGAAAGCAGACCACATAAACTAATACTGGTTTGGATACAACAAATGACACTCAGTGCTTTAACAGATGGGAGGAAATTTAAGCTCGTCATGTAAAGGAAGGACTACAGAAGCTGGATAATGGCAATAGATTGGCTCACTTAATGATGGCCTTTGTGGTCAATATCAGACTGCCCCATCATTTGGGGCCCTAGTTAGGAAATCCTTGGATTCCCACACAGATAGGATGGGTCTAGATCTCTAGTAGATCCTTCTCACCATCACTGGTCACTTCTATCAGGAATGTTATCATAAGTCCTTTTGTGGGCCAATCCAGGAACTGAGGCACATTGGTCCTGAAATGAGTATAGCCTAGAATATTCCCAGCTGTAACCATGAACTGCAAGCTCATACTGATAGGGATTCAAATGATACAGAGGCTTCTTTGCTAAATATAAAAATACATAGACCCTGGGTTGGATTGATAGAGTAAACAATTAAAAATAGATTTATCTTCAAGTTTGGGAGCTACTCTCTGCCCTAATCCAACTTTCTATCCCTATTCTTAACTACACCATCTTCCCAGAAATTATTTTTGTCCCACTCCATATTTGCTATTAATCTCAAGCAAAAACTACAAAATTCATGGACCCCTAGGAACACACCTAAATAAACTTCTAGCTTCTTTCAACCTAAGATCCCTATTTTCAACTGGCGTGTTCCTACTTTTTTTTTTTTCCTGATTAATCATTTTGTCCTGCTTTATGTGTGACCACCTTTCAGTCACCAAGTTGCAGATGCTGTCATGATTCCATTTTGAGTTTCCTGGGCAGATGACCTTAGCAATGTGTTTCAGAACCTCAATTCATCCAGATCCCTGCCCCACTAGGGAAACATAGAAACAGGCTGGGGATATGGATCGACCTGCCAACACCCATGTCCAGTGGGAAAGCAGTTAACAGAAGCCAGAACTCCCACCTTTTGCACCCTGAAAAGAATTTTGGTCCATACTCCCAGATGGGAAGGAATGATAGGGGAAGGATAACCAGAGGCTTCGAACTCCTACTCCATCAGGACCAGGAGAGGGATGAGGAAAAACACTGGAAGTTGTAATAGGTGTGTGTGTGTGTGTGTGTGAGAGAGAGAGAGAGAGAGAGAGAGAGAGAGAGAGAGAGAGAAGAATAAGAAGGAGGAGGAGGAGGAGGAGGAGAGACTGACTTGAAGGGACTTGTCTTTAAATGTAGACAGAGATAGATAGATAGATAGATAGATAGTTCTAGAAATAATAGTCAACCCATATCTGTAACCTTTGAAGAACTACTGTAGCTTCCATTCGAGGGAATAGGGATACAGAACTTTGGTAGTGGGAATGGTTCAGAATTATACCCCTGTTATCTTATAATTTTGTAAATTAATATTAAGTCACTAATAAAATTTTTAAAATTCATCTCTGTTAACTCATTTATGTAAAATAAATGATGAGTGAAAAGACTAAATGAGAGTATTATTCTGATTTCTCCTCTATGCAGAAAACTCTATGTAGAATGACATTTCTGGTAGCTTCTCTTGACTTTCTTTGCTATCTCAAGTTCAAAAATGCAGTCACAAAGCATTCTGTCAGGAAAAGCAAAACAAAAATAGTGATGGGTTGTGTGTCTGGAGGATTTAGTGGCTGCTGAGGTGTGTACTCATCTTAGAGAGCATGAGGCTAATGGTGTCATATCATTAAGATTGTTGCCATGGCTGTAACTTACAGTGAACCTGTAAGGAATACCCTCTGCTGTTCAATATTTCAAAGCCTTTTATTGCTTTATTTGTTCAGAGGTGCATCGGGTAAATAGAGTGCTTAGAATTGTAGTTGTAGTAAGAGCCATTAAAACATATATTTACAGCCGCTGTAATTATTTGGTAAAAGTTGTTCTGGATGACTTGGCAGGTTTCCTCCCTGGGTAATATGTTTACTTCAATATTTTCTCCAATGATGCAGAACATCTTATAGTCTAAACATTTTCTTCTGATGATACTTTTATTTCTAGCATGACCTTCTTCTCTTTCAAGACCTAAAGAAAGAAAAAAACAATTTATAGAAACATATAGAGTGACATATAAATATAATGCACTCCAGGAACTTATCGACTTATTGACCAACAGTCACATTAAAAATAAAATCTATAATCCTATGGCTAATGAAAGAAGGGAGGCACAGTAAGTATAATGTTAAGTAAAGTATATGGTCAGGCATGATGCTTGAATTCTTACTCTGTTGTCTTTTTGTTTTGAATATTCTTACACAGATTTTTCTATTGTTTTAATATATATGTAGAATAACAGGGTAATAATAATATGCAACAGAAATACATATAGCTTTCTATTCAGTAATAACACAGACCTTCTCTTGGGAGTGTTTCAAAGCTTACTTAATTAGGTCACCTTTGGGCAAATTGAGTTTCAAGTAAATTGAAAGGTATCTCAATTCTCTCAGATCACCTTAGTACCACTTAGTGTCCTGGTGCGTTAATTTGCCAAATGAAACCCCAGGGAAGAGAAATAATTAAATCAATAAATAAAGAAAATAAGCAAATGCTTACTTATAAGAATGTCTCCAATTTATATAAGATCATTGGCTTGCTTTGTAGTGTATAGTGTAAAATATTTGATGAAAGGAATTTCCATTTTAGTTTTATAACTTTTTTCCAAGTATATTTCTGTGTTTTTTCTTCATAATGATTTCATGGTTATAAGATTATGTAGAATGATTATTTTGTTTCTCTTTTAAGTGTGTATAGTGTTTACTATGGTACTTTGAATAAATGATCACTACCTGCGTTTGCTGGAACAGTCGATACGTAGTTTTATAAAGCCAGGTATACTACAGGTAGAGGCATAAATCTGTCTCATGGAATTCATCACTTAAAGCAGTGGCGGGCTATAGATCAAACTCATTGATAGACTTCACACTTTGAATGTCTGAGATTCATTTTCAGCACTGCATACCCATACATACTAATGTGCTCACACATATGAAAACTGGGTAAATGTTTGTGACCTTTTCAATTACTTTATAAAAATTCTTCTTATTATCTTTATTTTTTATTGAATAGAGAAAGCCCAGCCAGAAATCAAGAGGTTAGGGGAAGATAGGGAGAGAGACAGAGAGACACCTGCAGCCACTGCTTCACCACTTGCAAAGATTTCCCTCTGCAGGTGGGGACCAGGGGCTTGAACCTGGGTCCTTGTGCATTGTAACACATGAGCTCAATCAGGTGCTCAACCATCACCCGGCCCCTTTCAATTACTTTTTCAATGGGAGATGGTCTTTTAAAACATAGGTACTATGGAACACATGTTCATGCAGTTCCTGATTAGGTCCTAGGTCTCTCTGAAGAAAGAATTTCCTTTTGCAGTAACAGAGTATTAACATTTGTAAACAGAAGGGTTGATGCAGCTGGGAAGGTGCCTCAGTGGCAGAGGTCAGTGATTTGCATACACAAAGCCCTGAGTCTGATTCCTATCACAGCATTTGCCAAAGTGAGGCTATGGCTCTCTTGCATACACAGTTATTAGAAATAAGTAAATAAATATTTATGAAAAACAAAAACTTCACATGACATTTTATATGTGGATGTTAAATCTATTTAGATTGTAAACTAAAGTCCCACGTTCAATCCCCTGCACAACCATAAGCCAGAGCTGAACAGTGCTCTTGTAAAAAAAAAAAAAAAGTTGAACTTGGACTGGTTATGCTGTATTTCACCCAATCAAAAGACTCTGAGGTCTGTGAGGGCCTTTGGAGTCCTGGTGCATTATCATGGGAAAGGGCCTGCTCTGGATATGGGAGTGTTTCACATACACCTGTAATGGGCAGAGGAGATATTGCACCACAGTAAACGACTAACCCCCAATACAATGATTTTAAAATTACAACCAGTATCTGTGTTACCATATAAACATTCAGTTTACTGAGGAACAGAATGAAACCAACGTATAAAAAGCAGTAAGAAGTAATTTGGAAAGAACGTCATTGATCTGGATTTAGTCACACTTGAGTTCTATTTTTGGGCTTTCCAGTTTTATTGCTCAATTCTCCCTTTCTTAAACTGGTCACAGGAGTAATTGATATATATGTTAAAGTATCCTGATTAATAAAATTTGTGTTTTTATCAATAGAATGTTTTTTGTTAGAAATCTTGCTTGTTTTTTTACAAGCTGGCAGTATTTAAAGACTTAGACTTTGAATGTAGTTTCATAGTTACTCAGTATAGGTAAGAGATGCAAATTCATATATTTTAGTTGTAATAAAGTATAACTAGAAAAAGAGCAGTATGAAGTTTACTATTTATAAATAGGATTTGATATAAAGTACATTTTTAAAGAACATACTCTATAGAATTATAGCATATTCATGCACTAAACTAAATGTTATCAATAGTTGCTTAGCTAAACACTGATTTTTATTCTCACTATTTAAATTTTCTCAACCAGTTTACTTTGTATCTCGTCTTAGTACCTCTTGGCCTCTCTCCTTTTCTTTTTTTTATTTTTTTCCCATGGAAGTCTGGTTACAGATGTCACAGCTATTTTAGATTTCAGGATAGAATCAAAACATTTAAATTATCAGTTTAGTTTCAAAGGGATGATTTTAATATGTCTTCTACTTTTAGATGTGCTTAGCAAGTGATGGCTAGTCTGCTGCATATTACTGTGTTCTATGTCTTGGATTCAAAATGATCCTATCCTACCCCCTCTCTTTCACTCTTATTCATATAATCAAAACAAAATAAAATACTGCTTTAGGTGGATCAAATCCCTATAAGTCTTTTTCTCTGCTAGGGAATTTTTTTTTCTCCAGTTATTTTTAGTCACTGTTTCTATGAATCTGGGATTTATATTTTCCACCCATTTTTTAATTTTTATTTTCTTTAAAACATTTTTTATGTTTATTTTCCCTTTTGTTGTACTTGTTTTTTATTGTTGTAGTAATTGTTGTTGTTGTTGTTGATGTCATCGTTGTTAGATAGGACAGAGAAAAATGGAGAGAAGAGGGGAAGACAGAGAAGGGGAGAGAAAGACACCTGCAGACCTATTCACAAAGCGACTCTCCTGCAGGTGGGGAACCTGGGGCTCAAACCAGAATCCTTATGCGGGTCCTTGCGCTTCACGCCACGTGCACTTAACCTACTGCGCTACGACCGACTCCCTATTTTTATTTTCTTATTGACAGTAGGGTTATACTGGGGCTCAGTGTTTGTGTGATGAATTCACCACCTGTGGAGCTTTTTTGTTTTTTTACGTTTTTTTAAAATTTATAAAATAGAAATATTCACAAGACCATAGGATGAGAGGGGTTCCACACAATTCCCACTACCAGAGTTCCCTATGCATTCCTTCACTTGAAAGCGCTCCTATTCTTTATCCTTCTGGGAACATTATGGGGTGCAGAAGATGGGCGGTCTGACTTCTGTAATTGCTTCTCCGCTGAACTTGGGTGTTGGCAGGTCAGTTCATACTCCCTGCTTGTTTCTATCTTTCCCTAGTGAGGTAGGGCTCTGGAGAGGTGGGGTTACAGGGTACATTGTTGAGGTCGTCTGCTCTTGGGAGTCAGGCTGGCATTGTGGTAGCATCTAAGACATCTGTCGATAATTTGGGGAAATTATAATAATTGTTTCGTCTATTAAGGAAGGCCATTATAAGAAATAGCTAAAATTCTCCATTTCAGAACCAAAGTTTCAGGAGTGATAATATTAGAAAATTCAAAAATCCATTTTGTTTTGTTTTTCAAGTTCATGTGTATCAGTTCTCTAGATTCTACATATGAGTGAAACTATCTAGTACTTATCTTTTATCTCTTTACTTATTTTGCTAAGCATAATCACCTCCAGTTCCATCCATTTTTTCCCCAAATGATACAACATCATCTTTGTGATTGCAAAATAGTATTTCATGTAATACACATCTCAACTTCTTTAAGCAGTCAATGTTGATGGGTATTTAGGCTGCTTCCACTTTTTGGCTATTGTAAATAATGCTGCTATAAACATAATGATGCACATGTCCTTTTGAATTAGCGTTTGAGCAACAAGTGGATAAATGCCTAAGTTTGGAGCTGCTGGGTCATATGTAATTTCCTTTTTATTTGTCTAATTATTTGTTTAGGGACTCTCCATAGAGTCTTCCAAAGAGGCTGAACCAGTTTACATTCCTATCGACGGTGTAGCAGATTCCCTTTTCTCCGTAATATGGCCAATACTTGCCTTTTCCTGTTTTGTTGATGTAAACCATTCTTATAGGTACGAGATGGAATCTCTGTGGTTTTGATTTGCATTCCACGTAATGATAAGTGAATTGGAGCATTTCTTTACATGTCTGTGGGCCATGTGTATCTCTTCTTTAGTTCTTTGGCCCACTTCTTTTTTTAAAGATCTTTTTTAATATTTTTAAAATTGTATTATCTTTATTTTTTGGATAGAGACAGACAAAAATCAATAGGGAAGGTGGAGATAGAGAGGGAGAGAGACAAAGAGACACCTGCAGCCCTATTCCACCACTTATGAAGCTTTCCCCCTGCAGTTGGGGACTAGGGGTTTGGACCTGGGTCCTAGGGCATTGTCACATGTGCACTCAACCAGGTGCACCACCACCCAGCCCCTTTGGTCCACTTTTTAATTGGGTTTTTTATTTTGTTTTTGTTGTTGTTGAGCTGTACCAATTCTTTACAGTTGTGTGACATCAGTAAAACCATCTGTTTATTAACTTCAGAGCTACTTTTAAGATGTAAATTTCCTTTCCATTATTACTGATCACCAATCATCATAGCTATTTTATAAATTACCTAAAGTGAATTAGTTTTGATGAATGAAGTGTAATTCACAGTATTCTCAGTACATAATCAATTGACACTGTTTGAACATTGGCAAATCAACAGCAAGTTTTAGAATATGTTAAAATGTGTTTACCAGATGTAATGTCTCATAAATGTAATCATACAAAAGCTTGCAAGTCAATTCAGAAGATTCATTTTTATATCTGTAAGATTTTGGTAGTTTATCATTAGTGTTATATGCTGGATGCTGTAAGTTTGGTTGCGGTAAAGATTTGCAGTTGTACATCTCTCTGTCCATGGGCAGTGTTCTCCTAATAGCAAGAATCCTACCTAAGATTAGATTTATGCGTTTGTTTTTGGTTCAAGGTTTCTTGCTCCTGCTGGTATACACAGATGCTCCTTAACTCCTCTCCACCTGAATGTGCACAGAATATAATTATGATGGGAACTAACATTATCTGAAATACATTTCTGTTTATGCTTGTAGACCAAGGTCAAGACAATTAATCTGAAAGATGGTAACACAGTTGATTATGCCAAGCAATATTTCCCCCAGGAATGTGAAACCATATATCACAAATAGGCAAAATATTCATGCAAATCTTCTGCTAACCTCTCTGTCAATTCAGGTTTACTGTCTCTAAAAATGATGTTTACAAAATGGACAGCAGGGTATACAGATGTTTCTAGTGATGTGCACTTTTTTGTGTATTTTGTAATAATGTTGTAATGGTTGATATTTTCCACCTTTACTGGGATATAACTGATATTATTGTGTAAGATTATAGTGTACAATGTGATGATTTGGTATATAGTAAATATATATGCATATATAGTAACCGTACATATATAGCAAAATGATTAGTACAGTATGGTTAGTTAATATACTCAAATCAGTTTTATGTATTATATTACATTATACTTTTATGTATAACTAATTTGTGTATTGACTTGCTAAAAACACATTCCTACCCAAGGTGAAAGAAAGCTTGGGAATTTTTGTGATTTCTCTCCACCAGTTATCTCCACCCTTACAAAGTAAAAAGTTCTTTGTATATGAGACAGATAGAATTCATCTTTGTATCAGAGTCTGCAACTACCCCTTGACTAGCTATAATTTGTGGTTATAACCAACTGGCAAATCAAGTTAACAGGATAATAATCATTTGGTAGAATTAGGAGCTAATACTTTAAACTCTTTGTCTTTCACAAAAATTCTAAACTCAATCAGTAATAGAAAAGGTTAGTTTTGGGAGTCAGGCAGTAGCGCAGCAGGTTAAGCGCAGGTGGTGCAAAGCGCAAAGATCCCGGTTCAAGCCCCCGGCTCCCCACCTACAGGGCGGTAACTTCACAAGCGGTGAAGCAGGTCTGCAGGTGTCTATCTTTCTCTGCCCCTCTCTGTCTTCCCCTCCTCTCTCCATTTCTCTCTGTCCTATCAAACAATGATAACATCAATAACAACAATAATTATAACTACAGCAATAAAACAAGGGCAACAAAAGGTAATAAGTAGATATTTTTAAAAAAGGATAGTCTTATTATACCATGACCTTTATTTTTAATTTATCATTAGGCTAGAGACTGACTAAATGAAAAAAAATAGGTAGATAAAGAAGGAGACAAAGACACCTGAACACTGCTTCCCTGCTTGTGAAGCTTTCTCCATGCAGGTTGGGGCTTGAACCTGGGTCCTGTGTAGTGTAACATGTGTGTTCTACCAGATACACCATTGCCTAGCCCCTTGACCTTTCATTATTGCCATCCCTAGTAACATTGCTGATGCCAATTACTTCATCCTACAAAAACAGATGAGTCATGGGTGGAGTGAGGTGGAAAGCAAAGTCTGATGACCTTGTGGCTTTACATTGACAGTCATCTGCAACTGTGTTTGTGTGTGTGTGTGCGTGTGTGTATCTTTAAAAAAATTTTTATATTTATTTATTTATTTTCCTTTTTGTTGCCCTTGTTGTTTTATATTGTTGTAGTTACTATTATTGTTATTGATGTCGTCATTGTTGGATAGGACAGAAAGAAATGGAGAGAGAAGGGGAAGACAGATAGGAGAGAGCAAGGCAGACACCTGCAGACCTGCTTCACCGCCTGTGAAATGACTCCCCTTCAGGTGGGGAGCTGGGGGCTCAAACTGGGATCCTCATGCCGGTCCTTCAGCTTCACGCCACATGTGCTTAACCTGCTACGCTACCGCCTGACCTTTGCAACTGTGTTTTATAAACTAATCAGTCCTGTGTAAATTTTCCTTTTGTGTAAACATAATCTAAAACACATAAAATGTTCTGGGGCTTGAGAACACTAAAATCAGGCTAGAAAACATGACTTTCAAATTTATTTTAAAAGCTATTGCTTTATCTTGACTAAGTTCTGCAATTTGAGTCTGATTTTCAGCTTTGAACTTTATTTAAAAAGCAGATGTATCATCAGAAAAAAAAACTTTATCAAAGAGTATTGGAAGCTGATCATGTGAGTGATTGTTGCTAAGGGACCATTTCATGCATATTAATCTGTAAACATTTAGCAGTTCTATACCTACTGGGAGGGGGAAGAGGAGAGAAAATGAGTCAGGTGGAGAGCAAGAAAATTACTCCCATCTGATTAGAAAAAGATAATCATGGTGTTTTCATGCAGGCCAACAGCATCATAATGTCTCTTTAATTTCTCTTTCCCTTTTGTTTGACTTAGTGGGAGGGTAAAAAAATAGTGAGCAGAGGTGCTTAAAGTGTTGCCTAGAAAAGCAAGGCAACTGAATATATTCTGGGTGAAGAAATGCCTATCCAGGTCTCTAATTAAAGAAAAGATTAAAATCTAGTAATACACTTGTCAGATATTTCTCCCTAAAGCTCACTGGAGCTTTATCAAAATCCTCTAAATCTTGCCTGTGGTGATGGCTGCATGAATCTGTGTATGTGATGAATTGCACATACATACAAACACTCTGTCACACACACACGCGCGCGCGCACACACACACACACACACACACACAAATACATTTAAGAACTTAATAAAATGGGGCTGGGTGGCGGTGCACCTGGTTGAGTGCACATGTTACAGTGTGAAAAGACCTGGGTTTAAGCCCTTGTTCCCCACCACCTGCAGGAGAACAACTTTGACTGTGGTGAAGCAGTGCTGCAGATCTCTCTCTCTCTCTCTCTCTCTCTCTCTCCGCCCCCCCCGCTTCCCTCTCAATTTATGGTTGTTTCTATCAAATAAGTAAATAAGAATAATAAACAAGAATTAAAAAAGAATTTATGAAACAAGGTCAGTGAGATTTATCAGTGTCAATTTCCTGATTGTGATGATATACTTTAGTTAGGCCAGATATTATCATGGGGGCTCAGAGGGGGGATAATCTGGGTAAAGGATTTAACAGAGCTACCTGTATTACTTTTACAACTGCATGAGAAACTACAGTTATCTCAAAATTAAAAGTTAAAATTATTGTGACTATCATAAAACACATTACTTTTTATTCACCTACTTCCTTGAAAATTGATATTTAAATGTTGTAAAAGCTAACACACTGAAATAGCTCTCTGAAAATTATGGAAGAATTCGGAACCTGAAGATTTTCTCCAGAACAGAAAGCAATAAGCTTTCCGTTATATGCCATCTACCCATAGTTCCAAAAGAAAAATTCTGAATTATTGTTATGCCCATGCACTGTGTTCATAAAATTGCCAACATTTAATGAATATAACTTGCTTTAAATTAATCCAACTGGACTGAGCAGAAGAATATGATGTAGTCTTATATAAAGACCTACTTAATACTATTTCTTTTCACCATGTTGCCTGTGTTGAACTAGTTTGAGCAGCTATATTAAAAAATTTTGAACAGACTGAAATATATTTTCTCAAATTATTATAAGAACTATTAATTCTTAAAGAACATTTGTTTACATTTTTTTTACTCTACCAAATGTCCTTTTGTGATTTTTGAAATGTTAAATATTGAGATAATGGAACAGCTTTTTTTCTAAGTCTCACATATACTTATAAAATATGGATGCATTATTTATGATCTATTTTTAATATCTCCAGTTAGGCACTCTTCCAGATAACATGGGTAGAATAATAAACAATTAAAAATAGGCTGAATTTTTATGGTGTCTTCTGTCCAGCTGAAAGTGGAACAATAATGCTATGATCGTAACATTTATTGTTAAAGAGTAGTGTCAGGTCTGGTGCTAATCACACTATTTTAATGATTTCATTAGGATTCCTGTAAATCCTCCAATGCTACTATGAGAGTCAAGTACCTGAGATAAAAAGAACTGGGATACTAAACTAAAATATGCTTACTAGCTACCTACAAAATAGAGGACCCCTCAACTCTTCATCTGCACTGTCCCAGCCTTGAGGTTCATGATTGTTCAACAATTTGTTTGGCTTTGTATGTTGACTCTCTTTTCAACCACCAGGTCCAGATGCTGGCATGATGCCAAACAGACTTCCCTGGACAGACAACCCCACCAATGTGTCCTGGAGCTCTGCTTCCCCAGATCCCTTCCCCACTAGGGAAAGAGAGACGGGCTGGCTGGGAGTATGGATCAACCAGTCAACACCCATGCTCATCGGGAAAGCAATTACAGAAGCCAGACCTCCACCTTCTGCATCCCACAATGACCTTGGGTTCATACTCCCAGAGGCTTAAAGAATAGAAAAGCTATCAGGGGATGGGATGGGATATGGAGTTCTGTGGTGGGAATTGTGTGGAGTTGTATCCCTCTTATCCTATGGTTTTGTCAATGTTTCCTTTTTATTAAAAAAAAAAAAGAACTAGGATAAAAGTGATGAATTGAGTTAGAACTTAGAAGATGTCAATGTTAACAGATACCACAGGTAAATTATAAAAAGGCAGATAAGGCTCACTGAAATTTAAAGCAATATGATTCTTAGGTAAACTATATAATAAATACAGGAACACAAATAATTTCCTATGCAGAAGGAAAATATATTGCTAGTATATTGTTGATGCTTCAGAAAAAAAAAAAGCTACATAGTCATACTAAAGCAAACTTAGTATAGAGAACTCACCTTTTAAGAAGAGAAGCAGATAAATTGTTTAAAAGTTCATTTAAAATTGTTCTAGAAGAAAAATAGAAATGTCAGTGTAAAGTTACCATTGATGGAGTCTGGGGGTGGGAGAGAATGATGGCATGCATTAGATTGCACAGAGAAAAGTGTCAGAAAGATTCTTACAGCTAGTGAAATAAGAGCTGAGATGTAAGACTATTGTTTGAGGTCACAGAGGTCACCTCTAATTGGCTAGAGGATGGGAGTTGGGAGAGGGGAGCATATAAGCCCCTTCTCCCTTAGGAAGACATTAATAGAAAATGTCCAAAATTAATGAGTCAATATTAACAGTGTATCCTTTTTGATACTTAAAAGTAGTGCTCAATTTTATTGTTTCTGTGCACAGTTCACATGACCCTAACTTAGAGATTATCATTTATGAGCATTTAACTTACAGGGAAAAATTCTGATGAAGCATTTTGATGAAATAGTAATTCAATATCCTGAAAGAGAATGATTCCCAATTTAAAACGTATTTAAATACGGAGTTCTGTGGTGGGAATAGTGTGGAGTTGTACCCCTCTTATCCTATGGTTTTGTCAATGTTTCCTTTTTATTAAAAAAAAAGAGCTAGGATAAAAGTGATGAATTGAGTTAGAACTTAGAAGATGTTAAAACTGATTGTTGGATAGGACAGAGAGAAATCGCGAGAGGAGGGGAAGACAGAGGGAGAGAGAAAGATAGACACCTGATTTCTCTCTGTCCTATCCAACTACAGCAACAACAACAACAATAATAATAACCACAATAATAATGGAACAATAAGGGCAACAAAAGGGGAAAAAACGGTCTCCAGAAGCAATGGATTCGTGGTGCAGGCACAGAGCCCCAGCGATAACCCTGGGGACAAAAAACAAAAAACAAAAAAACCTAAATTGTTAATTAGATTCATTTTTTTGACTGTGTATGATATTATATTTTCATAATTTCTGTAAGGTCTTACTTTAATGCTACCATTATATCCTGTTCGGGGTGAAGAGATAATGTTAGACTATTCCTTTTTTTCATTTTTTAAAATTTATTTATAAAATGGAAATATTGACAAGACCACAGGGTAAGAGGGGTACAGTTCCACACAGTTCCCACTACCAGAGCTCCATATCCCTCCTTTGAAAGCTTTCCTATTCTTTATCCCTCTGGGAGCATCGACCCAGGGTCATTATGGGGTGCAGAAGATGGAAGGTCTGGCTTCTGTAATTGCTTCTCTGCTGAACATGGGTGCTGGCAGGTGGATCCATACTCCCAGCCTGCCTCTCTCTTTCCCTCATGGGGCAGAGTTCTGGAGAGGTGGGGTACCAGGACACATTGGTGAGGTCGTCTGCCCAGGGAAGTCAGGTTGGTATCATGGTAGCATCTTTATCTTTGTGGCTGAAAAATCATTAAGTAATAAAACAATAAATTGTTAAATAATCAGGAACCTAGAGGCAAGAATATAGCAGATGAGATTTGGGGTCTCTACTTTGGAAAAAGCTAGAAGGTCTATTTTATCTTATTTTATTTATTTATTTATTTTATTTTATTTATTGGGGAATTAATGTTTTACATTCAACAGTGAATACAATAGTTTGTACATGCATAACATTCCCCAGTTTCCCATATAACAGTACAACCGCCACTTGGTCATCTTTATTGGACCTGTATTCTCCCCACTGACCCACTCCAGCCCCAAAGTAAAAGACTCTAGAGTAGATTCATTTTTTAAGGATTAGATTTACAACGTAAAACACATTTTGTACCTGTTACCAACATGCTTATGGTGGTGTGGGGGATTGAACCTGGGATTTTGGAGGCTCAAGCATAATAGTCTCTTTGCGTAACCATTATACTATCTGCCCCTGCCCACATTGTATTTATCTATAAGCATATAGAGGTGAGAAATCTTACTCAGTAAAGCAGGTACCTTAAAGGCAAAGCTTAGGATACTATAATGGAAAGAAAATCGAACTGCTGCTTCAGATATAATATCCTGATTCTTGTGATTTTTTTTATCTTTTTTTTTTATTTAAGAAAGTATTAATTAACAAAACCATAGGGTAGGAAGGGTACAATTCCACACAATTCCCACCACCCATTCTCCATATCCTACCCCCTCCCCTGATAGTTTTACCATTCTCTATCCCTCTGGGAGCATGGACCCAGGGTCATTGTGAGTTGCAGAAGGTAGAAGGTCTGGCTTCTGTAATTGCTTCCCTGCTGAACATGCGTGTTGACTGGTCGGTCCATATTCCCAGTCTGCCTCTCTCTTTCCCTAGTAGGGTGGGTCTCTGGGGAAGCTGAGCTCCAGGACACATTGGTGGGGTCTTCAGTCCAGGGAAGCCCGGCCGGTATCCTGATGACATCTAGAACCTGGTGACTGAAAAGAGAGTTAACATACAAAGCCAAACAAGTTGTTGAGCAATCATGGACACAAAGCTTGGAATAGTGGAGAGGAAGTGTTAGGGGGGTACTCACTGCAAACTCTAGTGTACTTCTGTTTTCAGGTATATATTTTGCAGTAGTTTACGGATAGGTGTGAACATAGGCTCTCTCACAGAAACTGGTGTATATCTAGGTTTTGGGACTTTGTTAGAAAGTGAACCACCTGAGATGGAATTAGAGTATACTATGAAAGGAAAGGTCTCACCCGAGTAATGAATCTGAAGGGTTGTCATTCCACAAGTGTAGTCTCTGGACACAGTCTGAAGTGAAGCATGTTGAGGTGGCAATCATTGTGTTGGTTAGGTTGTGATTGGCAGATGCAATATTATTTGATATGGATTGGGAGAGGCATAAGGGAAAGTGGGCCTTATCCAATGGTTCCAGGACTGGGGGAAGTAGAGGCTCTATAGTGGAGATGTGAGGTTCCTGCTGTCTTAGGGTCCAAAAAGACAATCGATAGTTAATGTTATCATCACATTATTTGGTAATTGGGTTACCTTTGAAAAGTCCTTTTGTTAGGGTTTGCTATACAGTACCCAGTATCTTGTATATAGCTGTGCTATTGGTTGCTTCTGATCTACTTGGTCTAGGCTTTTTGTTAGGGTTTGCTATACAGTACCCAGTATCTTGTATATAGCTGTGCTATTGGTTGCTTCTGATCTACTTGGTCTAGGCTTTTGAGAGAGTCCGCATATCAATTACACTGCCTATATTGATAAAAGATTCAGTTTGTGTTCTGAAAAACATTGAGACATACAATTAATTTTCCCCCTTGTATTAATTAACTAGTGATGTGTATTACTACATTTTGCTAGGAGTGTACATAAACACCATTCTCACCACCAAAAGACTGTGACCCATCCCTCCCACCGATTACCACCCCCCACTGTCCCAGGAAGCTGCATGTCTACCCCTCACCTCAGGGTTATTACTTTGGTGCTCTACTTACAATTTGATCAGGTCCTGCTTTTAGTTTCCCTTTCAGATCTTCTTAATCAACTTCTGTTGATGAGTGGGATCATCCAATACTCATCTTTATCTTTCTGACTTAGATCACTTAACATAATTCCTTCTAGCTCTGTCCAAGATGGGTCAGAGAAGGTGGGTTCATTGTTCTTGATAGCTGCATAGTATTTAGTATTCCATTGTGTATATATACCACAGCTTTCTCAGCCACTCATCTGTTGTTGGGCACCTGGGTTGCTTCCAGGTTTTAGCTATTATGAATTGTGCTGCTATGAACATAGGAGTACACACCTTTTTTTCATTGGGTGTTATGGAGTACTTGGGGTATAACCCCAGGAGAGGAATTACTGGATCATATGGAAGGTTCATGTCTAGCCTTGTGAGAGTTTTCCAGACTGCTCTCCACAGAGGCTGTACCAATTTACATTCCCACCAGCAATGTCAAAGGGTTCCTCTGTCCCCACATCCTCTCCAGCATTTGTTGCTGCTGTCCTTTTTGATGTATGCCATTCTTACAGGAGTGAGGTGGTATCTTAGTGTTGTCTTAATTTGCATTTCTCTGACAATCAGTGACCTAGAGCAGTTTTTCATATGTTTGTTAGCCTTTTGGATCTCCTCTGAGGTGAATGTTTTGTTCATTTCTTCTGCCCATTTTTGGATGGGGTCATTTGCTTTTTTTGCGGCTAAGTTTGCTGAGCTCTTTATATATTTTGGTGATTAGTTTCTTGTCTGATGTCTGGCATGTGAAGATCTTCTCCCATTCTGTGAGGGGTCTCTCTGTTTGTTTAATAGTTTCTTTGGATGTGCAGAAGATTTTCAATTTGATGTAGTCCCATTGGTTTGTTTCTGCTTTAGTCTTCCTTGCAATTGGGTTTGATTCTTCAAAGATGTCCTTGAGGTGTATGTGGGAAAGTGTTTTACCAATGTTTTCCTCTAAGTATTTGATTGTTTCTGGTCTGACATCTAGGTCTTTGATCCATTTGGAGTTGATTTTTGTTTCTGGTGAGATAAAGTGGTTCAATTTAATTCTTCTGCATGTTTCAACCCAGTTTTCCCAGCACCATTTATTGAAGAGAGCCTCTTTCTTCCATTTAATCCTTTCGGCCCCCTTATCAAAGATTAGATGTCCATAGTTGTGGGGATTTATTTCTGGGATTTCATTTCTGTTCCACTCGTCTGTGTGCCTATTTTTGTTCCAGTACCATGCTGTTTTGATGATGATGGCTTTATAATATAGTTTAAGGTCTGGGAGTGTGATGCCTCCATTTCTGTTTCTTTTCCTTAAGAGGATTTTGGCAATTCTAGGTGTTTTCATGTTCCAGATAAATGATTGTAGTGTTTGTTCTATTCTCTTAAAGAAGCTTGGGGGAAATTGGATGGGTATTGTATTTGTATATGGCTGTGGGGAGAATATTCATTTTGATGATATTTATTCTTCCAACCCATGAGCATGGGATATCTTTCCATTTCTTGATATCAGTTTCTATTTCCTTCGACTCAGTTTTCAGTATATAAGTCTTTCACTTCTTTGATCAGCTTTATTCCTAGGTATTTGATTGATTTTGCTGAAACAGTAAATGGGAGTGATTTCTGGATGTCTTCTTCAGATTTAGTGTTTGCATAAAGAAATGCCACTGATTTTTGTACATTGATTTTGTAGCCTGATACCTTGCTATATTGCCTAATAACTTCCAGTAGTTTTCTGCTGGATTCTTTAGGTTTTTCTATGTATACTATCATATCATCTGCAAAAAGTGAGAGCTTGACTTCTTCCCTTCTAATCTGTATTCCTTTGATTTCTTTCTCTTGCCTGATTGCTATGGCAAGAACTTCCAATACTATATTGAAGAGTAACAGTGACAGTGGACAGCCCTGTCTAGTCCCCGATCTGAGGGGGAATGCTTTCAGCCTCTGTCCATTGCGTATGATGTTGGCTGAAGGTTTGCTATATATAGACTCCACTATCTTGAGGAATTTCCCATCTATTCCCATTTTTTTGTAGAGTTTTGAGAATGAATGGGTGTTGGATTTTGTCAAAGGCTTTCTCTGCATCTATTGAAATAATCATGTGGTTTTTGGCTTTGCTTTTATTGATGTGGTGGATGACATTGATTGACTTATGGATGTTGAACCAGCCTTGCATTCCTGGCATGAATCCCACTTGGTCGTGATGAACAATCTTTTTGATATGTTGGTGTATCCGGTTGGCCAAGATCTTGTTGAATATTTTGGCATCTATGTTCATCAGAGATATTGGTCTGTAGTTTTCCTTTTTTGTTCTGTCCGTATCAGCTTTTGGTATCAGGGTGATGTTGGCTTCATAGAAGGTGGAAGGGAGTATTCCTGTTTCTTCAATCTTATGGAAAAGCTTCAGAAGTATGAGTACTAACTGTTTCCTGAAAGTTTTGTCGAATTCGTTTGTGAAGCCATCTGGTCCAGGACTTTTGTTGTTGGGGAGGTTCTTAATAACGGTTTCAGTTTCTTTGTCTGTGATTGGTTCATTTAGATTTTGTAGTTCTTCTTGGTTCAGTTTTGGAAGGGCATATGCTTCTAGGGATTGTTCCATTTTTTCCAGATTCTCTAGCTTGGTGGCCTATAGTTCTTTATAGAAGTTTCACACGATTCTCTGGATTTTTGTGGTGTCAGTTGTGATATCTCCTCTATCGTTTACAATTCTATTAATTTGAGTCTTCTCTCTTTTTTGATTGGTGAGTCTGGATAGGGGTTTGTCAGTTTTGTTTAATCTTTCTAAGAACCAACATTTGGCTTCATTGATCTTTTGTATGGTTCCCTTATTTTCAATGTTGTTTATTTCTGCTCTAACTTTAGTGATTTCTGTCCTTCTGGATGCTTTAGGGTTACTTTGTTCCTATTCCTCTAAGTCCTTGAGGTGTGCATTAAGGTTGTTCATTTGAGCTTCTTCTTGGTGTTTAATATGTGATTATGTCGCTAAAATTTTCCCTTTCAGTACTGCTTTAGCTGCGTGCCAAATATTTTGATAGGTTGTATCTTAATTTTCATTTGTTTCCAGGAACATTTGAATTCCCTGCTTGAGTGAATCTCTGACCCAGTGGTTCTTAAGGAGTATGTTGTTTAGTTTCCAAATTCTGTGACTTTTAATAATTGTCTGTCTGTTGTTAAATGTTAGTTTTACTCCACTGTGGTCTGATAAGATACTAGGGATGATTTCAATGTTCTTGAATTTATTGATGCTATCTTGTGGCCTAACATGTGGTTTATCCTTGAGTATCTGTTATGTGGATTTGAAAAGAAGTTGTATTCCAGTTTTTTGGGGTGGAGGAGTCTGAAAATGTCCAAGAGGTCTATTCTGTCGATCTCTTCATTCAATTCTCTTGTATCTTTGTTGGTTCTCTGCTTTGTTGATCTAAGTGTGAGAGTGGGGTATTCAAATCTCCCACTATTATTGTATTACTATTGATGTATTTTTGAAATTCTTTCAGTAAGTGCTTGACATATTTAGATGGTCCCTTATTGGGTGCATAGATGTTAATGATTGTTAAGTCTTCTTGGCTGATTGATCCTTAATTATTATGTAATGTCCTTGCCTATGTTTTATTACTTTATTTAATTTAAAATCTATCGTGTCTGAGATGAGAATGGCTGTTCCTGCCCTTTTTTGTGGTCCATTAGCCTGTATGATAGTTTTCCATCCTTTCACTTTAAGTCTGTGTTTATCTTGTTGTGACAGATGGGATTCTTGCAAGCAGCATATGGTTGGATTATGTTTTCTGATCCATCCCCCCACTCTGTGCCTTTTGATGGATTAGTCTAAGCCATTGACATTTATTGATATTATGGATTTAATGTATTGTAGTGCCATTGTTCAAAACAGAAATTTTTTTTTTTGCTCTGATATATTGCCAGTATTGTAGTGATGTTCTTGTTTATAAGACGTCTTTTAGAACCTCTTTCAGGGCCAGTTTGCTGATGGTTGCCTCCTTTAACTGTTGTTTGTCTAAGAAGGTTTTGATCCCTCCATCTAGTTTGAATGAAAGTCTAGCAGGATATATTATCCTTGGTTGAAACCCTTTTTCATTCAGGGCTCAATAGATATCTTGCCATTCCTTTCTGGCTTTTAGAGTTTGAGTGGAGAAGTCTGCAGATAATCTTATGGGTTTTCCCTTGTATGTGACTTTTTGTTTCTCTCTTGCAGCCTTTAGGATCCTTTCTTTATCCTTACTTCTTCTCACTGTGACTATGATGTGTCTTGTTTTCTTCAGGTCTGGGTTGATTCTGTTTGGTTCTCTCTGGGCCTCTTGAATCTTGATGTCCTCTCTGTTATTCAGGTCTGGGAAGTTTTCTTCTATTATTTCCTCTAGAATGTTTGCTTCCCCTTCCTCTCTTTCTTCCTCAGGCAGGCCAATTACGCAAATGTTACTTCTTTTGAGATCATCCCATATGTCTCTGTTGTTGTTTTCAGTGTCTCTCTATCTCTTTTTAACTCTTTCACCTCTTTCTTCGTTTTCTCTAACTCATCCTCTGTCTGACTAATTCTGTTTTCTGCTTCTGTTAGTCTGCTTTCCCTTGCCTCAGCTTCTTTCTTCATTACAGCTATTTCATCTTTCAGTTCTCTAATTGCCTCAAGATAATCAGTATTTTCCTTGGGGGTCTCAACTGTTGTTTCCCTAATACTGCCATTCCTTTCCTCCAATGTTGTTTTCATTTCGGTGATTAATAAGTTTATTATTGCTTGCATACTTTTCTTATCTATGGTTACTTCTGGCTGATTTGTAGTTTCTTCTGGGCTCTTGTCTTCATTCATTGGAGTAGCAGTTTTATTTGTTTTTGATCTGCCCATTTTTTTTTTTGATTTATGTGTTTCTTTTTTTTTATGCTCTGTTGTTCCTCAGTTGTTGTGTTTTGAGTACAAGCAATACTGTACTAAATACCTTTATGACAATTACACTCACCAAACTCAGGAATTACAGTAGCAACTGAAGCAAGTATTGAAGCAGTTTAATCACTACCAGTTAGCCAAACAATTTCTCCAGTCCGTGAAAGAATAGTAACCAAATCCCAGTGAAGAAGAAAGAGAAAAGAAAAAAAAAGAAGGGATAGCAAGAATAGACAGTTTTGCAAGTCTACTATCCACTGTATATTCTAATGGTAACAAGAGGGGAAAGGGAACTAGAGCAGAGATACACAGATAGAGAGTCCACTCTGAGTCAGAATTCTTCCCCAAAATAATTCCCAAATGTGTATCAGTGAATTCAAAAAAGCACACTGTTTGGTGGTGTGGGGGCTGGGGCCTGTGGCTTTGGGAGCTGTAGGATTAAGGACGAAAGGATGACAAGAATGAGAAAAAGAATAAAAAAAGAAAGAGAGAGAAAAAAAAGAAAAAGATAAGAAAAAGAACAGTCATAAAAGAGCGGTGAAAGAAAAGTGTTTTTTTTTAATTAATTTATTTATTTTTAATTATTTAATTAGCTATGCGGGGTGAGGGGCGTTGGCTACTTAAAAAGAAAAAAGTCCACAGGTTTCAGAAGGGTATAGACTTAGAATGAATGATACTCCCTGGTGGGACAGGAATTTGGTAAAGACCGAAGCTCAGCAGGGGATTCTGCTAGGAGCTGGTCCCCAGGGACTGGTTGGGGATTGGGGGTTGTAGTGTGCTTAATAATTAAAAGGAAAAAAAATTTTGCTCCCTTTTTTTCTACTCTAATTCTTAACCCAAATTAAGTTATAGTCACCTCCTTGGTGTCACTGCTAGGACCCCTTATTGACTGGCCTACTAAAGGCAGAAAATCCTACCATTTCCAGAAGATGTGATCAGAGCTTAAGCCACTAGCAGTTTCTCAGTCTGCCATCTTCCAGGAACCCCCAGATTCTTGTGATATTTGAAGTAAAGAGCATGGATTTAATTATTAGTTGTCAAAAGTGAAGCAGGGATCAAAAAACTAACAGCGTTTGTTAGTCATTTTACCAGCACAATTAGGTTACTATTATAATTTCTGAGCCACTAACAACATTGTGAACAACCAGTAATACTAGTTAATGTGTATTGGGCATTTAATGTCTGGAAGCTCCAGTTTTAAGTGCTTGAATATGAATATTATTTGATCCTCCTATTGGACTCTATATTTGAAATAGGAGTATATCAAAGGTCACAGAGGTCCTTGATCTTAGTAAGGCAAGTGGTGGAGAAGAAACTTAAGACTAGCTCTCTGATTCTACAATTCTCACTCTTAAAATGGTACTTTAAATCACCAGATTTATAGAACTTAGGTAGTTTCACAATTAAGATTCCCTGCTAGGAGTTCTAATTATTTTTCTCTGAAGCATGATGGTGGCACCTTGCAGCTACAGTAAGATCTGCACAGTTCACATATGTTCAACTAAAAATAATAGGCAGAATAATATTTTCTATGTAGGAACACTGCTATTTTTTATCTGTTTTTTTTAAAGATGCAGAGGAGAGGAGAAAGAGAGAATGAGGTCCCCATGGGAGAGAGAGCGAGGCCACATTTCCAAAATTCCTTCAATGAAACGAAGACCAGGCTTGAATCTGGGTTGCATGCATGGCAAAGCATCACACTACTTTACAGTGAGCTATTTCACCTGCCCAACACTATGTTATTTCAATAGCAAATAGCTACTATGTGACTAATATCAACAATAATGATTTAAGTGAAGTTAAATAACCAATGTGGTTGAGTCATTTCTTCTAATCAGTTTTCTGGAGTACAATTTATATTCTAATATAATTTTATATTTTTATGTCAATATAAAAATTAAAGATGTTTTGGTATCAAAGGTGATCAGATAGTCACACAACTCCAAGAGTCATCCTAACAGACCTCAACCTCTCTCTCTCTGTCTCTATCTAAAAATATATAGAGAGAAATGGATAGAAAAGTATCTCTTGGGAGTGGAATGGTAGCGTAGCGAGTTAAGTGCACATGGCGCAAAGTGCAAGGACCAGTATAAGGATCCTGGTTCCAGCCCCTATCTCCCCACCTGCAGGGGGGTTGCTTCACAGGCAGTGAAGCAGGTCTGCAGTTGTCTATCTTTCTCTCCCCCTCTCTGCCTTCCCCACCTCTCTCCATTTCTCTCTGTCCTATCCAACAACAACAGCAACAATAATAACTACAACAATAAAACAACAAGGGCAACAAAAGGCGATAAATAAATAAAATTTTTTTAAAAAAATATCTCTTTAGGTCAGAAAAATAGCTCACTTGCTATGATATAGGTTCGAGATCAGCTCCGGCTGCATTGAAAGAAAACAAATCTCTCTCAGAAACAATGTGTTAAAATTCAAAGTCAGGAAATGAATGTTATTGAAATAGGCATTGTAAAATAAAATGTTTTATGACTTTATTACTGAATTTATTCTTTGGAAACACACAAATAATATTATTTGATTATTCATAGCAGAAAAATGTGGTGAAGAATTAAGGAGAGTTTGCTTCGAGCACTGGTATATTGTTTCCATGGTTTTAAGGATGCTGCAGCTTTCTAATTGCACAAGTATTCTCAGCAGGTGCATTCTAGCAAATTATCACTTAATCTCTGGCTGGAGATTCACTTGGCCACATAAGAACATAGGAGAGAGAACAAGGTTAAAGAAGACCTCTTTTTTAGGAGATTGGGTAGTGGTGCAACTGGTTGAACACACAGGTTACAATGTATAAGGACCTGTGTTCAAACCCCCAGTCACTTGCAGGGGGAAATCTTCACAAGTGGTGAAGCAGCATGCAGGTCTCTCTCTCTCTCTCTTTCTCTCTCTCTCCACCTTTCCTCTTGATTTCTGCCTATCTATATCCAATAAAAATAAAGAAAATAAAATTTTAAGATTAAGAACTCTGTTTCAAGGTCACATTTTAGAATTCCCTTTGCAAAGATATCATGGTTAAAATTATTATATTCCATGATGGGAGGTAGGTTGTATATACCCTAGCTTAAAGTTACTTATCTGAGTATAGAGGAAAATAGCAGCCTCTGACAAACTTTGCAGTTTCTGGTTATATCACTTTCCATTTACTTCTAAAACTTTTCAGACTTTATATATAATTTTTATTTTTTAGATTAGTTTGTCTTTACTAGTGGTTGATTCTGAGAATTTGGCAATGAAATTGTGATGGATTCTTTAAGCAATGAATCCAATAATAAATGTAGATGCAAATAGACTTATCTTAAAGCTTGATTTTTAGAGAATCTGGTAATAGCCCACAGATTCAAGGAAAAGCAATAAAAGAATATGTCTGGGTAGAACAGTCCCTTTTCCTTTCCCCATCTCTGTTATTCATCATAAAACCATAAATTGTCATACAGCCTGTACTAGTTTACTAGAGCTGCCATAATCAATACCACAGCTTAAAACAACAGGAATCTATTTTCTCAGTTATACAGGATAAAATCTATAGATAAGTATTGGAGGGGGTTGTTTCTGAAACTCTCTCCTTGGCTTATAGATGGCTATCTTTTCTCTTTATTATCATGGAGTGGTCATCAATTTCTCTGTGCTCTAATCTCTTATATGGCCACCAGTAATATTGGATTAGAGCCTACCTTAATGAGTTTTCAAAACTCAATATCCTCTTTAAAGACAATGTGTCCAATCAAAGTCCCAGTCTAAGGTTCAGGCAGTTAAGACTTCAACATATGAATTTCGGAGAATACAATTCAGACTGACACTACCTATTTTCCCACAGTGCAGGCTCGCTCCAGGTCCCCCACCTCCCCGGGCATTGGTCAGCAGAGTTCAGAGCATCTCCCTTGTAGTCCTGGAGTGGCTCTGTGTGTTGAGGGGTGACGTGCGCAGAGAGAAACAAGTAGACAGTCAGCTCCGGGAGAGCCTTAGAGGGTCTCTCATTTTGGGGAGAATAAAGGCAAGCAGATATACCCATAGTTCAGGGAGAAGGTTTAGGTAATCATTAACCCAAACACAAAGCAATGCAATACATAGTCACATTTTGACTTACAAACTATCTGATCACAAGTGGAAAGTTACTGTACAAGGCTTGATCATGAGCTTCACAATGCATATTTCTCTGGGGGTAAATTACAGGCACTTCAGGGGAGGGGGGAAGAGAGCAGCTGAGTAACAGGACATTTGCAGCAGTTTTCAAGTTAGTCCATAAACAGTGTACAGTAATTCATGGCCTTTGTTTTAAGCAGGGAGGAGTGGCATGTGTAGAAAGGTAGCCCCTGTCTGGGAGTCCATCCATCATAGTTCACAAGGTCATGGGGGACCTGCCATTGTCTAGACCTGGAGGAGGGAAAGCTTGGGGTCTACCTACTCAGACTCTCATGGAAACTATGGCCTGGACTTCCCAGATAGTGGGTCCACTTCCCAACACCACAGAGAATTCCATGTGCAAACTGGTGGTTTCTCAAAACATCAGACTTCCATTTTGTTTGTTACTTCCCTAGCTTTTCCTTCAGAGGTATCTGATTTTTTTTCTATGAATTTTAATTTTTTATAGGCAGTGTCATCTATTTTCCCCCTAGAGCTTCAAACTCCAGGGATTCTAATAGGCAGATCAAACTCAAAATACTTTAGATGTATAAATCCAGGTGTCCTTATTTAATGTAAATAATATTTACTCTAGTTTGTACATTGTAATCATTTTTGTCATTTTAATACTTTAGGAGAACCTTCCTGTTTTATAAAAATGGCACCCTGAGGCTGCAAAGAGACCTCACATGGGAATGCTTTTACTTTGTTTTGCACAGGACCAGGGTCTGAATATGACTCCTACTGTACCAGGGGAAGCTTTGGTGCTGTGATACCTTTTTTGATTTCTTGTGTCTCTGCCTTTATCTGAAAAATGTTGATCTGAGTAAATGGTGAACAAAAAGTAACACTCTAAAGTCTTCTGTATACCCAAATCGAGTCTTATGATGCGATAATTGGTCTCTACATTTTCAATAATTTTATGATCTTGGGGATATCTTAATTTCTTCATCCTTTATTTTTATATGTAAAGAAGAGTTTTATAGTAATGATAATAATAATGAAATGCTCACAGTTTAATTATATCACAGGACAAACTTGAGATTAAATAATAGATAATGCAATGTAAAGTGTTAGAAATTTTTCTCCAAACCCAAATAAGAAATAATAGAATACCTATTACTTGTAGCATAATAAGAAAATTAGGGGAAAGTTATTTTAAAGTAAGAAAAACATGTTGGAACTGAAAGTTATAGACAGCTTTCCATCCAAAAGTTGAATATCCTGAAGACTATAATTCCTAAATATTTTACAGTAATGGTCAATTTTCTAATCATTTTTCCCTTTCATTAGTTCTTGATTGCCCTAAGGAATACCAATAGTTAGTAAAATACTACATGTGCTATGAAAATGTGTCTAGGGAGTCAGACGGTGGTGCACCTGGTTAAGCGCACACACTGTGGTGCACAAGGACCCAGGTTCAAGGCCCTGGTCCCTATCTGCAAGGGGAAGGCTTCATGAGTGGTGAAGCAGTGCTGCAGATGTCTCTTTGTCTCTCTCCCTCTCTATATCCCTTTCCCCTCTCAATTTCTCTCTGTCTCTATCCAATAACAAATTAATAAAAGTATTTAAAAAAAAGAAAAGACAAGAAAATATGTCTAGATGAGATCAGCATTTGAATCAGAATACTGAGAAAAGACTATCTTTCTTCACCAATGGGAATCAATGATATAATATGCTGAAAGCCTTATTAAAGTAAAAAAAAAGGGGGGAGAAAAAATTTCTCTCTCTACTTCAGTGAAAAACTCTTTATTTTTCCCTTTGGATATCTTGAACCTTAGGACTCAAATTGATATCAATTTCCCCCTCCTGCTGGGGCTCACGCAGGGTGACTCTCAGCCAGGAAGGTAAGCTTACCGGTTCCCCCTCACTAGCTTGAGGGCTCAGCGATTTAGACAAGAGACACCGGGGAGGATTCTGATACGAACACTCTCCTTTATTTGGAGGTGGGCTTGGGTTTATATAGGGATTTAAACAAAGAACTTATTTCAAATACATCAGAAATTACAGGTTTCTTAAAGGTCAGTTTGCCCGTATGGTAGGGAGCTGGTATGACAAGAATTGATGCGATTACTCTCCATGATGAAAACAGGTCAATTATCTAAAGGCATTTGAGAGAAGCATAGGGGTTAAACCAGTAGGGTGAGATAGAGAGAAGATAAACAAGGTTTGATGTAAATCATAGATATCAAAAAACATAAGGAAATAGTGTTTTGGGGCTTCACTGTCTGGTGTCGAGGAGGTGTTTGATGGAGTGTGTGATAAGGTGTGTTCTCCTTTGTGATCAGAAGGTGAGGTGAACTTTGAGTAAATGAACCTTAAAGCAGGAAGCCATGTGGCCTGCTGCTAGCAGGAGAAACTGTGGGATTTCTGTGGGCTTGAGAGTCTTACAAGGGGAAACTGAGTCTGGGAGACTTTTCCCCCTTTGCTCATCCCTATGAGAAAGGCTTACAAGGGGGTGTCTTTTCCAGACCTCCATCCAAGGATGGGGGGAGTTTTCCCTAAGCTCTACCAAGCTTTCACATAGTTCCACACCCTCCTACCCCCATCCCTATTCTCGTTCCTCCCTCCTCAAACATTTGGCCTTAGACTAGGAGTTATACTGTTAGTTGCCCTGTATCTCAGTCCTTCGGACTCAGACTAAATTAGACCACCATACTTTATGGTTTATAGTTTACAGAGGGAAAATCATGAAACTTCTTAAGTCTCCATAATTTCATAGGTTAATTCCTATAAAAAAAGTCTTAGTTTACATTTGTAAAGATATCCTGTTAGTTCATATTTCTCTGAAGAACTCTGGCTAATTTTCTGCCTTCAAACTTAGGGAAAAGTCCTTTCTCCTTTGTCAGTTCAATTTCTTGCTTCACAGTCTACTCCAGAATTAACTACTATGTAGAGAGATTGAAAGTAGATATGTCAATATACTTAAGAAGATAGCACCATCTCTACTCATTAAATTATTGACTTAGCACATGGCTCTGTTAAAACAATCCAAGACTGATAAATTCTCAAATTCCAGCTATTAAGCCTTGTAAGAGTTTCTTTAAAACTAAACTATTGTCAATTACATATTTCTGCTAATTTTCCAGACTATGTTGGCTATAAAACAAATTGATTATAATTCAGTAGTCACATCAGACATAACTTCAATTGCAATAACATTTCTTTTGGTTTTCATCAGAGCTCCCTTCAAGCTCTAGCATGTGATGGTGCTGGAGATGGAACCTGGGATCTCTTACATCCAAGTCCCATGGGCTATCTCTCTGGCTCTAATTTGCAGATTTCATAAATAAAATACACATGACAGCCATACATGTTCAGAAGTGATGGGTTTATTTGATATATGAACATATGTTATAATGTATAATTGTTATCTTTATAGCTTACTTCCTTTCACTGAAGTAGGTAATGGCCTCAGTTGTAAAAAGTCTTACATTCATGTGCTATTTGTTCCTATCACTCTGCTGTCAAATGATTGTTCAAGATATGAGAAGTATCTAAATTCGAATATTGTATAATAAGAATTACTAAACTTAATTCTGTTCTCAGATGTTCAAATTCACTCTGACTTTAACTCTTTTACTAAGTGCGTCTATTATACGTGACCATGCATGTACAAATGAGGGTAAGTAATTATGCAGGGTAGTAGCATATTTGTGCAGAGTGATAGGAAGTAAATTCCACATAACCTCTGAAGTTTTACAAGCAAGTGGAAAGAAACTGATATCCTCACAAGCGGTGAAGCAGGTCTGAGGTGTCTATCTTTCTCTCCCCTCTTCTGTTTTCCCCTCTAATCTCCATTTCTCTCTGTCCTATCCAACACCAATGACAACAATAATAACTGCAGCAGCAATAAGACAACAAGGGCAACAAAAGGGAATAAATAAATAAAATGCTAAAAAAAAAAAAAAAGAAAGAAACTGATGTCCATTCAAATTGGCCAGTAGGGATGTTCTTTTAATTTTTTTTTAATTTATTTATAAAAAGGAAACATTGACAAAACCATAGGATAAGAGGGGTACAACTTCGTACAGTTCCCACCACCAGACCTCTGTATCACATCCCCTCCCCTGATAGCTTTCTTATTCTTTAACCCTCTGGGAGTATGGATACAAGGTCATTGTGGGATGCAGAAGGTGGAAGGTCTGGCTTCTGTAATTGCTTCCCTGCTGAACATGGGTGTTGACTGGTCAATCCATACTCCCAGCCTGCCTCTCTCTTTCTTTAGTGGGAAAGGGCTCTGGAGAAGCAGAGCTCCAAGGCACATTGGTGGGATCCTCTGTCCAGGGAAGTCTGGTTGTATCCTGCTAGCATCTGGAACCTGGTGGTTGAAAAGAGAGTTAACATACAAAGCCAAACAAATTGTTGACCAGTCATGGACCTAAAGGCTGTAATAGTGCAGATGAAGTGTTGGGGGGGTCCTCCATTTTTTAAATAGCTAGTAGGCATATTTTAGTTATATTTCAAAGGACCTGTAGCTATACTAGTTTTGTTTTGTTTTTTTATCTCACTGAGAGGCATTTCTTTGAGTTAATTTGAGGGTCATATCCAGGTGCAAATACAGGCAGTATTGTAATACTCTATACTTGGTACTTCATGTTGCCCTTTCATATCTAAGAGAATATCTAGGGCAGAGTGCAGGCTCAATTATAATTTACATTTGATGTTAGGCAATATATACCATTTTATGTAACTATTTGCAAAAGACTTTCATCCTCTCAGCAAAGAACTTGTCCACACAAAATTCATAAATACATTTGACAGTTCTAGAAAGGACACAACAAATCTAAACAGAGTAATATAATATCCATGAGAGAACTTGCTAAGAGACAGAGTTTCATGGCACTAATCCAAGTTTGTGATATAGTCAGGGGGTCAGTGATCCCAAATATAACAAAACACTGCAATTAAGTTTGTTCAGTCTCCTTTGCAGTTTCTAGTGTGCCCTGTAAAAGAGGTCTCAACATTGAAACCACAGTCCTCAATAGGATAGAATCATAATTTGCTGTCCAAGTACTCCTACTTTGAGGATCTTTGAGATAAAAAGGAGTATCATTAGTAATTATATTAGGATAAAAAGAATTATCATGCCTCTTCCAGTCAAATCTGAGTATGTTGTTGCAAGACTTACACTACTGTGAGTCTTTCATAACAGACTAAAATTTAGGAGTAATTAAAAGAAACTTTTCTACCTGTAGAAAATTGGAAAACACCAACTATTAAGAGACCAATTGTGACAGTGAAGTAGTTGAAGCACACTAAACATGAGTATGTTCTGGGCAGAAACACAAAGACAGGTCATGGTGGTAATGATTTTCTTTTAAATATTTTATTTGGAGTTAATGGTTTACAGTAGTTGTTGACATGTGGATATAGTTTCTCATTGTCCTGTGATAGGTTTCTACAAAACACTCTCATCCCTCATTCCTAACTTGGGTCCACCATTATGTACCAGAATCCCAAAAGTACTCTGCCTTTCAGCCCCTTTACCCTCCATCCCCAAAATCCATTGTTTTGGTGCAGTACACCAAATCTTGTCCAAGTTTTGCTTTGTTTTTCCTTATGTTGTATTTCAGTATCTGGCTGTGTAATAAACGCAGCCTACAGCCCTAATAGGTATATATAGAGAGATTGCATTGGTCAGTAGCTTTGGTATGGCACAGTAGCCCAAAAAATCTGTGTTCCCCAGAGACACACCCTACTAGGGAAAGAGAGAGGCAGACTGGGAGTATGGACGGACCAGTCAATGCCCATGTTCAGTGGGGAAGCAATTACAGAAGCCAGACCTTCTACCTTCTGCAACCCTCAATGACCCTGGGTCCATGCTCCCAGAGGGATAGAGAATGGGAAAGCTATCAGGGGAAGGAGTGGGTTAGGGAGATTGGGTGGTGGGAATTGTGTGGAGTTATACCCCTCCTACCTTATGGTTTTGTTAATTAATCCTTTCTTAAAAAATAAATAAATAAATAGAAAAACAGAAAAAAAAATCTGTGTAAAGGTAGTGGGAGGTCTTGGCAGTCATCTCCAATAACTCTCCTGCCCATGGGAGACACCAAAGAGACCAGTACCACTCACAGAGGGGCAGTTTAAGAGGCACGGGATGAGACAACAGAGCCTGGTTTGCTTGAGATGGATTGGTTATAATTATTAATTAATAACATTGCTTTCATGGGTGATGTTAATAACTCAAATTCTTTTAGAGAAATTTTTCAATTGCTGTAAGAAGAGGAATGGAATTGTGAAAATGGGAGAATCCTCTTGTGAGACAACAGAACACTCTATGAAATGAATTGTAAGTGAGGGGATCTTATATGCTTTTCTCGGTAATTAGGTTCTCTTCTGATTTTTTTTTTTTTACATTTACTTGTTATATGTGGAATAGAGAAGGCCCGTGTTGTAGGTTTAAGAAAGGAGAGATAAGAAAATATTGTATTTCCTTCAGTTCCTTTTATTGATCTTGAAGAGGAAGGATCAACCACATTTGGTGCCTCTTATGTTTAGGACCTTGGTTCCATCTTCATACAGGACTTGGTTGACATCCATCTGTGCTGTGATTATTTTCTCAGCTAGTAACCTAGGAATTCTTTTCTTCCTGAGACTTTGAGCTCCTTTTCATGACTGGATTTCATGGAAATGGAGGAATGTTTCTTTTCTAAGAATCTCATTAGGGACATATGGGAATTCAAACAAGGTTTAAAGTGGTTAGGGGCTAAATCAAAGCATTTCATGTGCCTCCTTAAATAAGAATACCACAATTGAGGAAGAAGGAACCCTTAAAACCAACTGCCTGAGACCTCACCCCAGGAAGTTTTATTTTCCTAGAGATTAAGCATGCCTTTTTATTTTCTTGGAAAGAGATATGCTTGTAAAAGTGTTTTATGCATGGTTTAAGTGCTATTACTGTGGTGGCACAGGGAAATGTGCATTGCCTTGTGGGTATTCTTGCTTTCTTCCTGTTAGGGCATACATTCAGTATTGAGTTCATTAATCCCTGAAATGTGTTCATATACAAATACATGGATTCTGAATTGGATTACAGTTTAGCAAATAATATAGTCATCCCTTTTTCCTACTTAGATTTTTGTTGTGGATAAGGGTCATTGACTTGGGTTCCTCTACATGAAAATCTGGATGCTAGGACATGTTATATGGATTTTTAAACCTAAGTGTTTTACCATTTTGAGAAGTAAAAGGCTTGCCTCACTTATCTAATAGGCCAGCTATGCTTTCCCAGTGAGACATTTACTTAGCTGGTCTTGTTTTATGTTCAGGGAACTATTCAACAAAACTAGTGAATCAGTGCTTGCTTGTGAACCTAGCCATAAAAGTAATGTCTGTACTCTAGTAACTGTCCTTTGTTCCTCTTCAGAGTTGCCACATATTCTTTGATTTTGAAGGTCAGTTATAATCCTTAACTTTTTTCTGTCTTGTCTTTTATTGATTTTTCTATTATTAACATTGCCATACCTCACCTTTTACACTTTCACTTAATAGCTCTCCCTTTGAGGAAAAGTTTAATTTTTCACATCTCTTTGCTGCTCTGATGAGTGTTTAATAAATAACATTGAAATCTTGCAATTAAAGAACACTTTGGGGCCATTTTTAAAATGACGATTCACTTGTATTGCTGTGGAATGATATGTGCACAATATAATGTTACAATTATTAAATAGTACATATATTATTATCTCATTCATATAAAAACTGTTCTTAAGTAATCAGAAAGACTTGGTATGGGAATGTAAATATACCATCTTTGGTAGCAGGCTCAAAATCCAGAGTCCTTTTGATTTAATTTATCAATAAAGTCATTTAGATATAAAAATGTGTGGTGGTTGATAAATAAGAAGTAGTTTTATTTTTTCCATATGTTCTTTCATCTCTTGGGATTTTAAGGCACTCACAGATCTCTGTATGGAGTGCCTCTGTCATTATTCTGTTTATTCATTTTGGTATTATGGCTATGCTCATTTATATTAAATTTCAGAACTACTTTAAATTTCTGAAAGCTTGCCAAATTGTCTATGACTCAGTTTCCTTAACTATGAAAGGAAAAATAGTATGTACACCAAAAGGCTGATATGAAAACCTAATAAAAGACTGTGTGACCTAAGTAGTTGCTGTTTTTGTTTTACTCTGTTCTTTTGCCTTTAATTTCAACCACATGTTAATCAGTATGCCAGAATCTAAAAGTAGCTCAGAGAAGACTATAGAATAAACACCTATACATAGTTAAGAGGAAGGAACCAATAAGCTGGTAATCACCATGAATATGCTGATTTCCACAGAGGGGATTTATAGACCACCCACTTCTTTAAAAAAATTTTTTTTATTTATTTTAAAAAGGAGACATTAACAAAACCATAGGTTAAGAGGGGTACAACTCCACACAATTCCCACCACTAGATCTTCCTATCCCATCCCCTCCCCTGATAGCTTTCCTATTCTTTATCCCACTGGGAGTATGGATACCAAGTCATTGTGGAATGCAGAAGGCAGAAGGTCTGGCTTCTGTAATTGCTTCCCTGATGAACATGGGCATTGAAAGGTCGATTCACATTCCCAGTCTGCCTCTCTCTTTCCCTAGTAGGGTGGGACTCTGGGAAAGCAGAACTCCAGGACACATTGGTGGGATCCTCTGTCCAGGGAAGTCTGGTTGCATCCTGCTAGCATTTGGAACCTGGTGGTTGAAAAGAGAGTTAACATACAAAGCCAAACAAATTGTTGACCAATCATGGACCTAAAGGCTGGAATAGTGCAGATGAAGAGTTGGGGGGGTCCTCTATTTTGTAGATAGCTAGTAGGCATATTTAGTTATATTTCAAAGGGCCTGTAGCTATACTAGTTTTTTTTTTTTTTTGTTTGTTTGTTTTTTTCTGAGCCTGAAATCTGATATGCAGGTGGATCCAACTTATTGTCTGGGGAGATGCTAGCATAACTGGAAAAGAGTCAGAAAGCTGGATCAGGGAAGAGAGTAGCTCCCTAATATGGGGAAGGGGTATAAATATTGTTGGTTTTAAACCCCATTGATTTGATTTGGTCTGGGGCCCATATTCAGCTTAGGAGCCTTTGTGACCTCTGCATCCCTGTAGATCTGAGCTCACATTCTGTGGTCATGAGTAGGAACATTCCAAGCTGCCCCAATATCGATCCATCTTCTTCAAGTATAGCATAAAGAATGTTGTCCCTCCTCCCTTCGGAGGATGGAACATTCTCTACCATTGTTGATCCAAGTTGAGGTCAAGTTCCTACGGGGGGCCCCACAAAGGAGTCTTTTTTGTTGTTCCTGATAGAGATGACCTGTAACAATGGAGAGAGGGATTTATTTGAGGTCTAGGCCCATCATGTGTGTTTGGGAATCTCAGGACTTCCGGAATAGGGTTAATGGGGAGAACTCCCACTTCTAATAGTCTATTTGATGGAGACATTAATTGCTCTCTGTCTTCTAGGAGCGACGGATAAACTATAATAGTTTTTGATAAAGAATACTGAAAGCTCATTTGTAAAGTCTCCTTTGGGAATGGAATGATTAATTCTTGAATAAATAACTTAATAAGTCAAAAGGAGGGGAAAAAAGAGAAAATCTTAAGAAATTAATCTATTCATTTCAAGCTCTCGCTTTTATTGGTCACTTGCTAGACTTTTCTTGAATAGGTGACTTTTTTTTTAATTGCAGATTGAATCCTTTGAAAGGAGATAGAGAAGGCACAGTTCATTTCTGTATGCACCAAGGTTGAATGTAATGGCTTAATTAAGATGCAGATTAAGTGGTAAATACAAAACCTTATTATTCTGGAATATAACAAGGGAATTAAGAAGGTATTATTTTCATTTTGAGCAAAGAGATACAAAAAAAGGAAATCCTAGTTGATAAAGGGTGGTGGTACCAGTTTGATAAATCACCTCTAACATATATGTGATCCTATTGGAACTTTTTTTTGTATCTTTTGTAGCTCGTATCTATTATATATTAATGCTTCTTATCATTTCAGATATAGTAAAATTTAAAAAAGTTTGGAAACATCACTTTTATTTTAATTAGGTAGAAATTATCTTGGTCATACAGATAGGCTAAGAGTCCCTAAAGTATATACATATTTTCAAATTGTGACAAGATTTGCATAATATGTAAAATTTACCAGTTTAACCACTTTAAGTGTATAGTTACATTAAGTCTGTTTGCGTTGTTATGCAATCATCCCCATTTGCATCTCCAGAACAATTTAATATACAGTAAACCTGACACTCGATACCTATTAAATAGTAACTCCCCTTTTCCTAGCCCCTTGATTAAATAATTTATTTCTTAAATCTTTTTACCAGAGCACTGCACAACTCTGGCTTGTGGTAATACAGGGACTTCAGAGCCTCAAGCATGAAAAGTATTTTGTATAGATATTATGCCATTTCCCTAACCGTCTATTTTAAAACATCTAAACTACAATTTGTTATAAAAGCAACACAGTGGTTGTTGGAATTTTTTTCCATTCTTCTTCTTTCCGTCTCCTTATTCTTTTTATTTTTTTCCCACCAGGGTTAGTACTGAGGCTCGATGCCTGACAATGCATACTTTACTCCTAGTGGCCATTTTTTTCTCTTTTTCTTTCTTTTTAATTTAAACAGAGAGAAATAGGTGAAGGGGAGACAAGGAGGAAGCAAGACACCTGCAGCATTGCTCCACTGCTTGTCAAGTTTTCCTTCTATAGGTGGTTAACAGGGATTTAAACCCATTTCTTTGTTCATGGTAACACATGAATTGTACTGGATTATTAAATTCTTAAACTAGATCACAAAATTTTATTTATAAATTTATTCATGAGTCCTAGTCAACTGAAAACAAACAAACAAACAAATGAATTCCTAGAACCACAAAGCCATAATTGGCAAAGGGCTCAAGTTTTTATTATTTTACTTATTTATTGGATAGAGATTGCCAGAAACTGAGAAGGAAGAGATTGATAGAGAGGGAGAGAAACAGAGAGACACCTGCAGTCCTGCTTCACCACTCACAAAACTTTCCCCTGCAGGTGGGGACCAGGGCTTGAACCAGAGTTCTTGTGCCCTGTAATGTGTGCACTCAACCAGGTGCGCCACCACCTGGTCCCGTGAAAGGTTGAAATTTTCAGTAAATGGATATTAATACAAAAACAATACTGAGTACAAGGATGATCCTTGAGCAAAAACTGGAAATGAACAAGGTTTATTTTAATATTTTCCCTACCTTTTATATTGATCTTTTATATTCCGTGCTTTTCTTGCTAGTACTTAAACTCTTACTTCCCTAATTCAATCTAAGCAAGAATATTGTGCCCCACACAATCTGCATTGCTCCCTAAAACGCCAACGCTTTCAAAGAACTTCTTTCTCTCTTCACAGAGAGAGAAAGAGAGAGAGAGAGAGAGAGAGAGAAGTTTGGGTGTTTTTATTTATTTTTATATTTTTTTTAATTTTCCCTTTTGTTGCCCTTGTTTTATTGTTGTAGTTATTATTGTTGTTGTTACTGATGTCATCGTTAGATAGGACAGAGAGAACTGGAGAGAGGAGGAGAAGCCAGAGAGAGAAAAACACCTGCAGACTGCTTCATTGCCTGTGAAGTGACTTCTCTGCAGTTGGGGAGCCAGGGGCTTGAACCAGTATCCTTGTGCTGGCCCTTGCGCTTCAAGCCACGTGCTCTTAACCCGCTGCGCTACTGCCTGACTCCCTATTTATTTTATTTTATTAATTTATTTATTTTGCCTCCTGGATTATTGCTGGGGCTCAGTGCCTGCACCAAGAACCCACTGCTCCTGCAAAGCTATTTTTTTTTCCCTTTAGGTGAGGGTGATTTGCATTTGAAAAGTACTAAAGTACACCCTCAGGCAAGTTCTACAAGTCAGTCATTTTTTCACAGTCCCAGATCTCACGAAAATTTAGAGGTAATATTATATTGTCAAGAAAAAGTGTAGGAAACAGATTGCATTACTCCATGAAAAATAAATACTAAGCAGAAAACATCTTTAAAGTACCTGTTTGGCCTCACTGTCCATCTTTTTTCAGTCAATTTGAATATTGCAAGATTTGTGTAATTTGTAATTTATGTAATACCCCAGTATTTTCTTATACTTAATAGTAGTGGTTGAAATAAACTCAAAAGAAAAGTCTGTATACCTTGGGAAGCTTATTGGAATAGACTCAGTGTTTGAATGTGTCTGATACATTTTTATGAAGCTTTGATGATATGTGGGCTCCTAAAATGGACTGGCAGGAGATAAACACATCTAACTAACTAGTATTTGAATTATACTATGGATTCTGTGTTGGAATGGCACCTAGAGTGATTGTAGTCTTTCACAAATATTAAAGTTAACAAATCCCATCCCATCCCCAGTAAAGCAGCAGATGGCTGAGGTTCCTGGTCTAATCTCTGGTACGTCATGTAATTAATGAAAACAAATCTTAAAATACTGAGGGAAAAAAATCTATCCTGAGGTATATAGACAAATGATTCTTTCCATTCTATTCAACTCAGTTTGTTTTGCTCATGTTGAGCTTTTCTTCAGAAAATCATTGCCTACCTCTGACTAAAGTTTTAAGATTATTATTGTTTGAAGATCATCTCTCAGCTAAATGTTACTATTTCTTGCTGGCTGGGACTCTTAACAAATGCTTTTGTTCTAGAAAGAAAAATATAATAGTTTTTTTTTTACAGCATAGTTACTTAGATAATAAAAATAACCACAAGTATTGTGGTCACAAACCTGTTCCACTTGTTAAGTATTCATATCATTTCAATTTTCAGGGTTTATTCCTATCCTGACCAGAATAGTGAAGTTTGCTATTTATTTTATACTTGGAGAATATTATCCATTAAGGTGTGTTTTTTTAGTAACTCTAATTCTTCTTTCTGTATTCTTTTATTTTAATCATCAGTATACTTGGTTTAAAGTTGTGACATCTCCATATCAGTAATTCTTACAGGCATTATGTCAAGTACAGTTCTCCTTTCTGGCTCAAAACATTGCTATAGGATAAAACTAAATTGGGGTTAGAGAAACAATATAAAAGTAAATCAGAAAAGACATTTATAGGGAGGAAATAATATTTTTATTGAATGGCCTACAGCAGCAGTAATGCTCAGAAATGGGAAAATGCCATCCTAAGGTAGATAGAAAAATAATAGGAGACTCAGTTTGAAGGACCAGACACTTGTAATTCATAAATTTTCTTAGTGTTAATTTTATCTCGTGGTCCAGGAGGTGGCACAGTGGATAAAGCACTGGGCTCTCTAGCATGAGGTCCCAAGTTCAATTCCTGAGAGCACATGTACCAGAGTGATAGTTGGTTCTTTCTCTCTCCCTCTGCCTATCATTCTTCATGAATAAATAAAATATATATAAAAAATTTATCTCAAAAGAGAGGCTCTTATTTTTTTTTTTACAATAATCGTATTACATATAAACAAAAGAAATGGAATTTTGTAGTGTTGCTCATCAGCTCAAGCAGCTGATGTATTAATTCAGATAGGAAGATGGAGAAAAGACTGAGAAAGACAGAAAGGGGCAGACACATCATAATACCACAGCTTCCTCCAGTGCAGAGACAGTCCTGTGTGGTACCAGGGCTTAAGCACAGACCACACGTGTCACCCTACTGGGTGAGTTATCTCTTGATCCCCCAGCAGCTTATCTGGATTAATCATATCACTTTATCCTCTATACAGTTGGTTTCTATATACATATTCCTTTGTAGATGATTCTATGCAGAGTTATTTGTTATGTCTCTCAATGGTGGAAGTGGACAAATTCTTTTGTCTTAGATTATGATCATATCTACCTAGTGATATAAATGAATGTTTCCTGACCATTGGATCCTGCTGCTACAGTGATAATAATTACTTAGTGGATTTTCTTCTGGGGGGAGATGGATTGATTAGAGAAATCAAAACTATAAAATAAAAAGGTCCTATCACTATGCTCACGTATTTCAGTTACTGAGAATGAAAGTGTCATAGGCTTTGGTCACAATTATAATGAGCCATTCTATGAAGGAGCATTCAGAAAAGTTTATGAAGTGTTTTACCATTTTTTAAAAATTTATACCTGTGAAGTCTCTGGCCAGAGGGCTAGAGAATGGGAAAGCTATCATGGGGGTGGGGTGGGTTATGGAGATTGGGTGGTGGGAATTGTGTGGAGTTGTACCCCTCCTACCTTATGTTTTTGTTCATTATCCTTTCTTAAATAAAAAATTAAAAAAAATATACCTATATCAGATTTAATATGTTTGTTGTATTCACTCACCAACTCACCAGTTATTCTTTCTTCTAACTTGAATTTATTCATTGTGATGCCTGAACAAAGCTGTGGGCTCAACCTATCAGAAAGAAGCTAATAGTCATGCACACACTTCCATATTCAATTGAGGAAACTTGAAAGTCTCTTTTTCTTCTACTCCCTACTTTTCCTTTAGGTTACAAGTTCTGTTTCATCTCATTTATTTGTGCCTCAGGCCAACAAGTGCCAGTTATTCTTTGAGACCAAAACTTCAAAATCATGCTGACTCTAAGATTTCAAATCATAAATATCTGCAAGCCAAATAATTCCTTCCTTACCCCCTTACCCCCTTCCCAGAGAGAGCAGCCTTATGTTTGTGTATGGAAATGTACTCATTCACTCTCATTCACTACCAGGAATTAGAGTGGGGCAGGATAAAGAAATGAAGGGTCCAGTGACCTCCAAATCTCTTATTGTCTGTGGTTGTGTGGAGATGATCTTAAACATCAATTTATAATTTACAACCTGATTTTTGCATTAATCGGGATTATGTATATTATTTAAACCAGAAGTGTGAGAACACTATGGCTCTTTTTTACATTTTTATATTATATTTTAATTATAAGGTACTTTTTTAATTAGTGATTTAATAATCGACAGGATTGTGGCATAAGAGGGGTACAATTCTACACAGTTCTCACCACCAGAGTTCCATATCCCATTTCCTCCATTGGAAGCTTCCCTATTCTTTATCCCTCTGGGAGTGTGGACCAAAGATCTTTCTTTATGTGGTGCAGAAAGTGGGAAGTATAGCTTCTGTAATTGCTTCTCCACTGGATATGGGTATTGATAAATTATCTAGACCCCCACTCTGTTTCTATCTTCCCCTAGTGGGATAGGCTCTGGAGAGGTGGGGTTCTAGAACACATTTTCAAAGATCATATATTTAGGCAACATTTTCCTCTTATATATAATAACATATCACATATCGATATCATGTAAAACTGAAGATACTCTGCCTAATTTTGGCTTTCCTAAGAGTAATACTTTTACTATGCTTGGACATGGAAAAACAATGTTTTCAATTTTGATTTTTCATTTGTAAGGAAGAATAGTATTCTAAAAATATCTCACCAACAGCATTTCTTACTTGCAAATGGAATTTTTCCTTTTTTGCTAATGTCATATACAGCCAGATCACTAGTTCTTGGCAAATATGGCTCTTTCCATAGTGTTTTGAGACTCGTTCAATAACCTTTTACTAACAGGGGTCACAAAGTAGCTCTGAATGAAATACATTTAAAACATTCAGAAGTCTTTTGAAAGGTTTGAAGTTGAACTTGGGGGAGTATTTGATTCATTGAACTGCAGGTTTCAGCCACTATTGAGAAATTGGTAGAAGATTGCAGTCTATTAAAAACATTTTTTTACTGACTTAAAAAGTAAAAATTAAGATGTAAGACAGGAGAAAGCAACTATATTAGCCCCACAGCACCACCTACAGAGAAACTATGTGATGATGGTAGAAGATGTGATACATGGGGATAAGCCAGATGAGCTGGTATGAGAGTTTTAAGATCTTGATTATTAGAAAATCAATTGCTGAATGCAAATAGTAAATGTTAGACAATCCCAACTTTTGAAGAAATAAACTAAACAAATGAACTATATAAAAGCAAACTGACTATTTTTGGGGTGTCTCTCTCCTTCTCTGGCAGGGTGTCCTCCTTGGGAAAGCTATCGGGCTGGTTCTTTCTCGCTCACGACAGGGGTGACACGAAGTAAAAGACACCAGGGGACTCTTAGCGTGAATCTAGAAACTGAGTCCTTGAGTCCCAGAATCCTAGAGTCCATTTATTGGCAAAGTGGACATGAGTTAAATAGAAAAGCAATGGAGGTAATTATTGTTGCAATATGACAGAAATTACAGGTTTCTTAACAGTCAGCATGCCCCTAAGGTAGGGGGTTGGTATGACAGGAATTGATGAGATACAAGACAGTTATTTTCCATAACACAAGCAACTTAATTATCCAAAGGTATTTGAGAGAAGCATAGGGGTTAAACCCGTAGGGTGAGACAGAGAGAAGATGGATATCAAAAGGCCATATAGTTTGGAATTTCTCTTGTCTGGGCTCTGAGGTGTGTGATGAAGTGTGTGATAAGATGTGTTCTTCTGTGATCAGAAGGTGACTTTGAATAAGTCAATCTGCAGCCATGTGGCCTGCAGTTAATGGAGGGAAGTACTGGGGTATCTGTGGGCCTGAGAGTCAAGAAGGAAAGAACCAAGTCTGAGTTTCCCCCCTTATGCTCACCTCGGTTGAGAGAGACTTACCAAGAGGTTATCTTCTCAGACCTCCATCCAAAGATGGGGGTGGTTCTCCCTAAGCTCTATCAGGCTCACACATGTTCCCAACATCTCCTCTTAATTTCTTTAATTAATGAATAGTGTTTATGGATCAATGTCAGTTAGAGCATTTCTTTCCTCTAAAGGAATACGAGTGTAAGGGTGAACTGAGACTCTCTGTACTGTAACATTAATTATGTCATGTATGCGTTTCTTGAAGAATTGAATGAGGCAAGGAATAATCATCGATAGAGCTACCATAGCTAGCAAAGGGCCTAGGAGAGGCAGAAGCCAAGCAGTTAAAGGAGAAGAGAACCAGGAGTTAGTATTGAAAGGGGAAAAGGAATTCTTAATATCACAGCTAAGTTTGTGCAAGATATTAACATTTCAGTTTTACAAATCTAATTTCATTTACAAAAGAAACAACATTTTTCTAGACAAAGATCACACTATTTAGCTTAAATCAAGTCCAAACCATGGCAGTTCTGGAGTACCACCTTGGCAAGGGAGTTCATCTGTCTCTGGAGAGGCTCCAAGCTGTCCGAGGTGAAGTCAAATAGACTGTCGAAGTTGATTTTCAATGTGTCCAGCAGCATAGAGAGATTGTCCCAAAGTCCACCAGCAAGTTTAAGGGATGCAGTCAGTTGATGTGATGTCCAGGGGAAGAAACAGCAAGTCTGGTCCTCTGGTGGATCAGCGCCAGCTGATGAAATTCTTCTTCTTCATAGAGGGTCAGCTGTGGAATAAGAAAAACTAGGAGGCAAGGACCAGGTAGAGAAGAACTGACACGAAAATTAGGTCAGCAGAAAGAGAATTGGGTAGGCTGGTGAGGTTAGCTGGAGTATATACTGGCATGGTGTCCTTTAAAGGTAAGGACTTGCCAACAGGGACTCTGTGGATTTTCCAAGAGCAGTAATGTCATCCACCATAATAAAAGGAAAACAAACATTCCAGCATTGAAAAAAGAAAAAAAAAAAAATGTGTCTCTATGACTATGTGTCTCTATAAATTGGGTGGCTTTGTCAATGAGATATAATAAATGGACAATTTGGATTTCTGTAAATATTAAGAAGGTTTAGTAAAGTTACTTCATTGATACTTTAGCCAACTGAATACTGGGGGGTGCATTCCCCTTCTTTTTTTATTAATTGAGCTTAAGGGTTATAGTTTTTCTTGTTTGAGCTGTAGCCCACATAAATTTAGAAAAAGTACCAATTGAGAAAAAAAATTGTTTACCAAACATGGGCAGGTGAGTTACATCAATCTGCCAGAGAGCACTGGCTTTTATTAATGGGGATTAGTCTTCAAATTCTGCATAGCAGGATCTTAATTAAACAAAGCAGGAGCCAGTAAAGTGCTCTCACTATGGCAGGTCAAGCGTTAAAATTTAAGACGCTTGTAAAAAATGAAAAAAAATTTTAGGATATGAGTGACTTTAGGAGTCATCACACAGCCATAAATAAAAAAGAAAAATGTTTGTCTTTAAATCTTACCATATGAGCAGTTGGTTCTTCATCTGTAGATTGTACCTATAATTATTTACTTAAGAGAAAATAATGTGTACCAAGTTAGAAGTTTAATGGTTAGAATTGGCTTGAGTTCCTTCATATGATTTTAGAAGGCTCTTTATTAAAATATACCAGTTTGTAGAAAGTCAATACCTAATGTGTTGACATGATAAAATGCTTACTATTATTATTATTTTTTTTAATCACTTAAAAAATTTTAAACTTAGTTTGTTAGAATCTTTGTTTATCACAAAGCTTATCACACCCTTAGGGCAGCTATAAACAAGGGTGGGTACACAACTTAATTGATCTTTCACTTAAAAAGCTAAGATAAACCTCATAGCTTAAATGTTTAAAAATAAATTTTTACTGTTACATTTATTTTAGATGACAATATTAGACTAAATAATTTTGTTGAATCATATCTGCCGAATAAAAAAAATATATCAGGCCAGGAATATCATGTTTAACCCTTCCTGGCAAGGCCACTGTTCTACCCTGACTGGGTCATTAGAAAGCCAGACTAAGCACGGAATTTGTTACAGTGGCAGTTGGTATTAGGGTGCTGGTGATATTTAGAATATTTAGTGTGAGAGACTGCAGAGGCGTCTCACCATGCCTAGAGATCTCAGAAAATCTCTAATGAACTGATGCTGATATTAGCTATCAGAAGGATGAAACTGTCTTATATTTTAGTCTGGTAATGGTGTGCCAACTCTACAAGTCAGGATCTTTAAAATCACATTCAGCTTAACTAAATCTTATTTAAAACTTAAAACAAAATCTAGTTATTTCAGAGGGTTAACACACATTAGTGAAAACAAAGTTAGCACACAAATTTAAAACAGACATTCTTGGTGAAAAAAATTTTTTTCCTTAGCTCACAGCCACTCCCCCCGCCACCCCAACCTCAGGAGGGGTGGGCGTGGCTAGAGGAATGATTGACTGCAGTCTTTGTCAATCTGTGGAGCAGGATCTCTGTGATGTGATTGGCTGCACGGATGGAACAGGCGGGCTTAGTTTACCACCCCGCCTAGAAAAATATTTAGGAAGTTTCTTTTCTGGGCTAAGGTACATTTTAGATTTTTAAAGAAACAAATCATTGAATTGCTATCAAAAGTGTGTGCTGGTTCTCTAATAACCTTTAAGTTAAAGAGACCGTCTTGTTTGATTGATTTCTTTCTTTCTTTAAAGAATAACTTGCTAGCCAGGTAATATCTCACTCAGAACTGGTTTAATCATTTTCTGAGGGCTCTGGCTGTCACAAAAAAGCTTTATCTTTTGCATTTTCCTTTTAAGCAGTAAATAGCAGTTTTAAGACCATGCCTAGGTCCACTTTAATGTCTGATTGACTCAGAAATTAGGAGAGGGTATAGAACAAAATGCCACAAAAGTGGGAGAGGAAAAAATTAGGTCAGACTCGTTTAAGATTAAACAGGGGAAGGACACTCAGTTTCTCAGAGCCTGGCCAGGGTTCTGATCTGCTGAGGTTCCTTCTTTGCGTCCACTCCACGAGCTTCCCTGGAGCTTGAAGGATAGGGAGAAGGAGAGAAAGATCACAGGGACTCAAACGAGAGCCTCAGGGTTACCTTCTGATGTACTTTGGTACTGCTTCTTCATTCCTGGAGTCACGGTCCCGATCCTCTACGGTTGGGCCAGCATTTTTTTCAACCGGGTGCTTGGGGTCGGGAAATTCTGCCCCACGCTATGGGCGCCAGATTTTGGGGTGTCTCTCTTCTTCTCCGGCAGGGTGTCCTCCTTGGGAAAGGTAACAGGCTGGTTCTTTCTCGCTCACGACAGGGGTGACACGAAGTAAAAGACACCAGGGGACTCTTAGCGTGAATCTAGAAACTGAGTCCTTGAGTCCCAGAATCCTAGAGTCCGTTTATTGGCAAAGTGGACATGAATTAAATAGAAAAGCAATGGAGGTAATTATTGTTGCAATATGACAGAAATTACAGGTTTCTTAACAGTCAGCATGCCCCTAAGGTAGGGGGTTGGTATGACAGGAATTGATGAGATACAAGACAGTTATTTTCCATAACACAAGCAACTTAATTATCCAAAGGTATTTGAGAGAAGCATAGGGGTTAAACCCGTAGGGTGAGACAGAGAGAAGATGGATATCAAGAGGCCATATAGTTTGGAATTTCTCTTGTCTGGGCTCTGAGGTGTGTGATGAAGTGTGTGATAAGGTGTGTTCTTCTGTGATCAGAAGGTGACTTTGAATAAGTCAATCTGCAGCCATGTGGCCTGCAGTTAATGGAGGGAAGTACTGGGGTATCTGTGGGCCTGAGAGTCAAGAAGGAAAGAACCAAGTCTGAGTTTCCCCCCTTATGCTCACCTCGGTTGAGAGAGACTTACCAAGAGGTTATCTTCTCAGACCTCCATCCAAAGATGGGGGTGGTTCTCCCTAAGCTCTATCAGGCTCACACATGTTCCCAACAGACTATAAGAACAGAAGGGTAGTTTTTAGAAGGGGAAAGAGGTGGGTATATAGGATAGAAGTAGCAACTATCAAGGCCATTCTGAGACTATTGACACTTGATTACATTTCCTAGTATACAGAGGAAGATGTGTAGTTTTGATTTCAAATCTATGATTTCAGCTAAATACCAGAACTACCACAAATCTTTAATCACCTTAAAGTCTTATAACCTGTGCTCTTTCTCCTTTAGCTTTTTTTTTTTTTTTTCTCTTAATTCCCTTCCCTCTAAATTAGTTTTCCTAGTCAGTATTTCTAAAAATGGTTTCTCATTTGGGGATTTAAAAGCATAGAAACGATTTCTATTTTCTTCTGTTAGCATCCGTAGCTAGGGAACATTTCACAATTTGGGGCTATACGTGTTCCACACAGAATTACATATACTTACATCTCTACACAAGATTCTAAACGCAGGTAAAGAACTTACTGCCTAAGTGGGTCAAGAGGAGGATTTTTGCTTGCTTACATCTTACGTCAAAAGATGACTTAAATAATCTCTGATATGTTTTTGTTAGAAACTCATTCGTTCTGGGTGGGGATGAAGTGAAGAGAGGGGAGAACATTAGCAATAACCTCTTCTGAATCACTGACAGAGTCCTAACATGACATTTTCTTGGCTGGTTCAGGCAGGGATATTTTGATGGCAAAAAGGGTTTGTATTAATACAACTGTGAGAAACAGAAACATCAAATATAAGATATCCTATCCTAGTAGTCAAAAGTACTGTTTAATTTTTAAAGTCTTGACTGTGCCAGTAATTTGCTCTGTTTTCAAAAACAAGTTACTAACCAAGTATTGACCTAAGTTTCCTCATCTGTTAAGTAATGATTTGCATCAGATTCTGTTAGGAAACTGCATTTCTTTAATCACCAAAGACTTAGTGAGCACCTACTAAGTACTGTGCTAAGTGATAGGTAGGACAACCCTGAGCTTAGAGTTTTGGGATGTTTTGAGAATACTGTATTTACATAGAATGAGTTATTGGATGCATTGAGGACACGACAACTATTACTATGTCTTTTATAAATGTATATGACAGTGTTTACCTTCAAGTTGCCTCTGAGAGGATACAGAATAAAAGAAATGATACCAAGAATGAGGGCATTGTTTCTGAGAGCAGCTGGTCTGATTCGCAAGCCAGTGGTCAGTAAACCAACCTGTGAAATCAGGCTCATTTTTCTCCACCTTTTGAAGTGACACTTATGAACAGGGTTTATTCTACTCAAAAGTTAGTGAAATTTAGTCTCCTGACTCAGGGATCATCTTAAACCTTCCAGTTTTTCCAACTATGAAAACTCTTAATTAGTGTCAAAATTTTGGTAGCTCTCATTGGTTTTATTTATTAGTACTTTATTAAAATGTATATAACAAATATGTTGGAATATATTTGAAATAGATTTCTGAGGGCCTGGAAACCTGGTTAAGTGCACACTTAAAAAATATTTTTAATTTTTATTTATTTATTATTATTGGATAGAGACGGAAAAAGATTGAGATGGGAGGGGAAGATAGGGAAAGAGATAGAGATACCTGCAGCCATGCTTCACCACTCATGAAGCTTTCCTCCTGCAGGTAGGGACCAAGGGCTTGAACCTGGACCCTTGTTCACTGCAATGTGTGTACTTAACCAGGTGAGCCACTGCCTGATCCTGTTAGGTGCACACTTTACAGTGCACAAGGGCCTGGGTTCAAGCCTTTGGCCTCCACCTGTAGGAGGAAAGCTTCACAAGTGGTGAAGCAGGGCTACAGGTGTCTCTCTATCTCTTTCCCTCTCTATCTCCCTCTCCCCTCTTGATTTCTCTGTCTTTATCCAGTAACAAATAAATAAGATTTTAAAATATATTTGTATATTTAAACAATAGCATCTATATATTTGGGGGGGGGCAAACACTGAATCAGAACTCTTTAAAGAAACTGAATCAGTGATCCGAGAGGTGGCGCAGTGGTAAAGCTATGGACTCTCAAGCATGAGGTCCAGAGTTCGATCCCTGGCAGCACATGTGCCAGAGTGATGTCTGGTTCATTCTCTCTCCTCCTATATTTTTCATAAATAAATTAAATCTTAAAAAAAAAGAAAGAAAGAAACTGAATCAGTCTTGAGGTCACAGATGATATTTGTGGTTTGAGGTAGGGGCTGGCATGCCTAAAACTTTCAGAACTGGTTTTCTGATGAGGGGAAGTGATGCTGTATTCTTACTGCAGAATTTCTTCCCCAGAGAACCTCATAGTTGTACTTAAAGATGTTCATTTGGTTGGATAAGGCCTACTCACATTATGGAGGGATGGTCTCTTTTATCTAGTTTATTGCAAATATTGACTTTTCTTTACAATATCTTCATAGCAACTCCAACAGTAGTATTTGATTAAAAAACTGAGTATAATAACCTACCCAAGTAAATAGGTAAAACTATTATTACTTATTTTAAAGACATTTATTTTGCAATAAACATTGATATGCATATGGACTGAAGTGTCTCTCTAGATGAGACAGAGGACTACAGATTGGACTCCTTAGATTTCGATTAATGAAGATTGCATGATTCTTTATAACCCAGAACTTTCTCTAGTAAGGCAACAATAAACTATTAAGCAAATGTCCAACTGCTTTTACCATGTTAGACTTAGACTTTGCTTTTATAGAGATTATTGACTATGCTTAGCTCATATACACACAGAAAAGTAGTACAAACTGTCCCCTAAGAACTTTGCACTTGTGATTTGTGATTCTTGTTCCGTCGTTAAGTAGTTTTCCTAAAACCCCAGCAGCAAGATATGACTGCTCCAACTGACCAACAAAGGCAGTGTAGAGAGGATTATGAATTATTACTGAAGCATATTGACTTTTTGAAATGCTGGCTGAGATTTAAAAGGAAGCAGAAAAGCTAGCCTCTTCATTGGAGGAGGCTGGCTATTATATATGTAGATGTATATCCTTACGGAAATTTTTAGGAAAGATTTATACTTTAAAAAAAAATTTTTTATTTTGGTAAATTAAAAAAATTTTTAATTATTTTTATTTATTTAAGAAAGGAGACATTAACAAAACCATAGAATAAGAGGGAAAGATTTATACTTTTATAAGAATAGTCTATTTTCTCATCTCCTTTACTCTATGCTTTCTATTTTTTTAATTTTCTTTATATTTATTTATTTACTTTCCCTTTTGTTGTTTTTTATTATTGTTATAGTTATTGTTGTTGTTAGATAGGAGAGAGAGAAATGGAGAGAGGAGGGGAAGACAGAGAGGGGGAGAGAGAGATAGACACCTGCAGACCTGCTTCATCACCTGTGAAGGGACTCCCCTGCAGGTGGGGAGCCCAGGGCTCTAACTGGGATCCTTATGCCTATGTGCTTAACTCACTGCGCTACCGCCAGACTCCCTACTCTCTGCTTTATATCTCTCTTACTTTCAATTCCTTTGAACCAAGATTGCCGCGGACCACTCAGTGGACAAGCAGCAGGAGGGTCAGGGGTCTTGAAGGCAACCTCCCAGGTGGGTCAGGAGTCGGCGAGGGAGAACAGATAGACACCACACTCTATTGGAGGATGAATCTGGACTCGTTTTAATAGTGAAACTGCATTAGCTTTTATATTTTTTTCAGGTTACATTCAGGTTGTCTAAGCAACCAGCTCATAAAGAAGTAACAATAGTCTTGTGACTTTGGCAGGCTACATGTTATTCCCCCATAACTGTAAAGAATGGGTACAATATTTTGTATCGTTCTGTTCTCAGGGGAGGTCATACCCAGAATTGTTTTAGACTTTTGCTGAGGGCTATCTCTACCATTAATCTTCTATGGGGGCATACAGATCTTTGCCTAGTCGTGGACCACTGCTCATCTAGGTCTGGTACAGTTTAACTATTAATCTTTCTTTGTTTCAATATGTCAACTTGTACCTGGGAGACCTCAATCTCTGTATTGTTTCTATGAGGGGCAAGTCATAACATGACTTGTTTTGTCCATCTATGTTGACCCACCTTCTCTACTTTTAATAATGTAACTTTCAAATATGCTCCTGTGTAAGGGAGAGGGGGTGTTTTTGACTCTATTTTCTCACCAGGCACTGCCAAAGCATTATTAATCAATTGTGACAGTATAATTGTTTGTAGCAATAACGGGGGGAGAATGCGTCGACCCATTCCCGTCTTTCTGCCCAGCTTCTTTGAAGTCTGAATGCAGGTCCAGAGGAGATGACTTTGTCAGTCTCTCTGGTGGTCGTGACGGGGCGGCGCACAAGATTTTACAAAACACTGACTTTTATAAGCTTTAGCCCAAATAGATTTCAAGTAGCTAAAAATAATTATTGATGGAAAAATATTTGCTTAATATGAGAAAATTTCACATAACATGTCACAATGAGTTAAAAATCTACCCAAGAATAAGAGCCCAGGCTTAGATGGATTTACTGACAAATTCTAGAAGACTTTCAAAGAAGAAATAACACCTATTCTCCTAAAGCTATTCTAGAAAGTTGAAGAAGGGCAAATACTAACAAACATGTTCTGAGGCAAAAATCACTTTGATCCCCAAAGCATGATGGGATTCTACTAGGAAAGAAAACTATGCTTATTTTTATTATGTTTATTTATTGGATAAAGATAGCCAGAAATTGAGAGGATGGAGAGACAGAGAAGGAGAGAGAAAGAGAGATACCTGCAGCCATTAGGGAAAGTAGTATGTGTATTTCACAAAAACTAAAAATGGGAATATCAAATGATCTATTTATCTCACTTCTGGGATACTAGAAAAATACAAAGGCATGTATAGACAAAACTATAAAAATTAAAGATATGTATGGATATATATCAATCTATGATTATTGTTGCATCATTTATAATAACCAAGAACTGGAAAAAATGCAGACATGCATGAACACACACACACACATATGCTATTGATTTTAGATTCCATTGCCATGAGTATATACTATTTCTTAGCCCTGTTATTTTTCCTGAATTTGACACTAATGTTTATATGTGCTGTTTTCTAGTGGTACTGTGTTGTTTTGGAAGTACATCAAAGTCAGTGTACTCTAAAGAGAACCTCTCTTTCATAATATGCATGCCTCTTTACCATTCTGGGAACCCTATTACACTGTTACCAAAATCTGGATATCACATATTTTCTTTATAGAAATATTCTGGGGGAAGGAAAGAAGATGGCGGACTGAGAAGCTGCTAACAGCGAGTGCTCTGATTGCATCGTCGGCAACGGTAGGATTTTCTGCCTTTAGCAGGCCAGTTAATAAGGGGTGACACCAAAGAGGTGATTATAATTTAATTTGGGTTAAGAATTAGAGTAAAGGTGACACGGCCTAGCGGGTCTCCAGACTTCCCAGGCAGCACTGGGGAAGGCGAGTGCGCCGGGCATTGTCCTCCGCCCGGGAAGGCGGCTCCTCCGCTGGTTGCAGAGCGCGGCGGGCAGAGGACCCTGAGAGAGCACTTTAGCTCGGGGGCTTTCTCTTGGGAGTCTCCAGGGTCCACCGCGACCCTGAGGAAGGATCCAAAGACTTCTTGAGTATAGCTCTCATTGGATCAAAGGACTTGGAGCTAGTTTCCATTTTCGAGAAATCCTTTAAAAAAGTCTGGAGGGGGGGGGTTTTCCAGAAGCTGCTAGCCTCTGAGCTCCGCATGCACTCCCCTGGAGACAATAGAATTTTCTGCCTATAGCAGGCCAGCCAATAAGGTGTCCTTAGACACCAAGGAGGCGATTATAACTTAATATGGGTTAAGAATTAGAGTAGGGAAAAAAATTCTTTTTTCTTCCTTTTAATTTTCAAGCATACATCCTTCCCACTGCCCCTCCCCCCCATAAGCAGTCCCTGAGTATATACTAGCAGGATACCCCATACCACCAAACAGGGTATTTTTTTTTTTTAACTCACTGATACGCATTCGGGAAGTTCCTTAAACTGCTCTTTAATTACAACTCTTCTTCTTATCTTCTCCCTTTTCTCTCTCTTATTTCTCTCTCTCTCTCTCTTTTTTAATCTTCTCATACACTTCTTTCTTCTCTGCCTTTCTGAATTTGTGAATTACTTTGGGGAAGAAATATGACTCAGAGTGGACTCTCTATGTGTGTATCTCTGCTCTAGTTCCCTTTCCCCTCTTGTTACACCTAGAATATACACTGGATAGTAGATTTGCATAACTGTCTATTCTTGCTATCCTCTCTTTCTTTTCTCTTTCTTCACTGGGATTTGGTTACTATTTTTTCACGGACTGGAGAAATTGTTTGCCTAACTGGTAACGATTAAACTACTTCAATACTTACTTCAGTTGCTACTGTAATTCCGTAGGTTGGTGAGTGCAATTGTTATAAAGGTATTTAGTACAATGTTACTTGTACTCAAGACACAACAACTAAGGAACAACAGAGCATAAAAAAAAGAGAAACACATAAATAAAAAAAATGGGTAGATTAAAAACAAATAAAACTGCTACTCCAATGAATGAAGACAAGAGCCCAGAAGAAACCACAAATCAGTCAGAAGTAACCATAGATAAGAAAAGTATGCAAGCAATAATAAACTTATTAATCACAGAAATGAAAAAAACATTGGAGGAAAGGAAGGCAGTGTTAGGGAAACAACAGTTGAGACCACCAAGGAAAATACTGATTATCTTGAGGCAATTAGAGAACTGAAAGCTGAAATAGCTGTAATGAAGAAAGAAGCTGAGGCAAGGGAACGCAGACTAACAGAAGCAGAAAACAGAATTAGTCAGACAGAGGATGAGTTAGAGAAAATGAAGAAAGAGGTGAAATAGCTTAAAAAGAGATTGAGAGACACTGAAAACAACAACAGAGACATATGGGATGATCTCAAAAGAAGTAACATTCGCATAATTGGCCTGCCAGAGGAAGAAAGAGAGGAAGGGGAAGCAAACATTCTAGAGGAAATAATAGAAGAAAACTTCCCAGACCTGAATAACAGAAAGGATATCAAGGTTCAAGAGGCCCAGAGAGTACCAAACAGAATCAACCCAGACCTGAAGACACCAAGACACATCATAGTCACAATGAGAAGAAGTAAAGATAAAGAAAGGATACTAAAGGCTGCAAGAGAGAAACAAAAAGTCACATACAAGGGAAAACCCATAAGATTATCTGCAGATTTCTCCACTCAAACTCTAAAAGCCAGAAGGGAGTGGCAAGATATCTATGGAACCCTGAATGAAAAAGGGTTTCAACCAAGGATAATATATCCTGCTAGAGTTTCATTCAAGCTAGATGGAGGGATCAAAACCTTCTTAGATGAACAACAGTTAAAGGAGGCAACCATCACCAAGCTGGCCCTGAAAGAGGTACTAAAAGACCTCTTATAAACAAGAACATCACTATAATACTTGCAATATATCAGAGTAAACAAATACAATACATTAAATCCATAATATCAATAAATGTCAATGGCTTAAACTCACCCATCAAAAGGCACAGGGTGGGGGGATGGATCAGAAAACATAGCCCAACCATATGCTGCTTGCAAGAATCCCATCTGTCACAACAAGGTAAACACAGACTTAAAGTGAAAGGATGGAAAACTATCATACAGGCTAACGGTCCAAAAAAAAGGGCAGGAACAGCCATTCTCATCTCAGACACGATAGATTTTAAATTAAATAAAGCAATAAAAGATAGGCAAGGACATTACATAATGATCAGAGAGGATCAATCAGCCAAGAAGACTTAACAATTATTAACATCTATGCACCCAACGAGGGACCATCTAAATACATTAAGCATCTACTGAAAGAACTTCAAAATACATCAATAGTAATACAATAATAGTGGGAGACTTCAATACTCCACTCTCACACTTAGACAGATCAACAAAGCAGAGAACCAATAAAGATACAAGAGAATTGAATGAAGAGATTGACAGACTAGACATCTTGGACATTTTCAGACTCCTCCACCCCAAAAAACTGGAATACACCTTCTTTTCAAATCCACATAACACATACTCAAGGATAGACCACATTTTAGGCCACGAAGACAGCATCAATAAATTCAAGAGCATTGAAATCATCCCAAGTATCTTCTCAGACCACAGTGGAGTAAAACTAACATTTAACAACAAACGGAAAATTATTAAAAGACACAGAATTTGGAAACTAAACAACATACTCCTTAAGAACCACTGGGTCAGAGACTCAATCAAACAGGAAATTCAAATGTTCCTGGAAACTAATGAAAATGAAGACACAACCTATCAAAATATTTGGGACACAGCTAAAGCAGTACTGAGAGGGAAACTTATAGCCATACAATCACATATTAAACACCAAGAAGAAGCCCAAATGAACAACCTTAATGCACACCTCAAGGACTTAGAGGAAGAGGAACAAAGGAACCCTAAAGCAACCAGAAGGACAGAAATCACTAAAGTTCGAGCAGAAATAAACAACATCGAAAATAAAAGAACCATACAAAAGATCAATGAAGCCAAATGTTGGTTCTTTGAAAGATTAAACAAAATTGACAAACCCCTAGCCAGACTCACCAAACAAAAAGTAGAGAAGACTCAAATTAATAGAATTGTAAATGATGCAGGAGATACCACAACTGACACCACAGAAATCTAGAGAATCCTGCAAAACTTCTATAAAGAATTATATGCCACCAAGCTAGAGAATCTGGAAGAAATGGAACAATTCCTAGAAACCTATGCCCTTCCAAAACTGAACCAAGAAGAACTACAAAATCTAATTGCACCAATCACAGACAAAGAAATTGAAACTGTTATTAAAAATCTCCCCAACAACAAAAGTCCTGGACCAGATGGCTTCACAAACGAATTCTACAAAACTTTCAGGAAACAGTTAATACCCATACTTCTTAAGCTATTCCATAAGATTGAAGAAACAGGAATACTCCCTTCCACCTTTTATGAAGCCAACATCACCCGGATACCAAAAGCTGATAGGGACAGAACAAAAAAGGAAAACTACAGACCAATATCGCTGATGAACATAGATGCCAAAATATTAAACAAGATCTTGGCCAACCGGATACAGCAACACATCAAAAAGATTGTTCATCACGACCAACTGGGATTCATCCCAGGAATGCAAGGCTGGTTCAACATCCGTAAGTCAATCAATGTCATTCATCACATCAATAAAAGCAAAGCCAAAAACCACATGATTATCTCAATAGATGCAGAGAAAGTTTTGACAAAATCCAACACCCATTCATGCTCAAAACTCTACAAAAAATGGGAATAGATGGGAAATTCCTCAAGATAGTGGAGTCTATATAGAGCAAACCTACAGCCAACATCATACTCAATGGAGAGAAGCTGAAAGCATTCCCCCTTAGACCCGGGACTAGACAGGGATGTCCACTGTCACCGTTACTCTTCAACATAGTATTGGAAGTTCTTGCCATAGCAATCAGGCAAGAGAAAGAAATCAAAGGAATACAGATTGGAAGGAAAGAAGTCAAGCTCTCACTATTTGCAGATGATATGATAGTATACATAGAAAGACCTAAAGGATCCAGTAGAAAATGACTGGAAGTTATTAGGCAATATAGCAAGGTATCAGGCTACAAAATCAATGTACAAAAATCAGTGGCATTTCTCTATACAAACACTAAATCTGAAGAAGAAGACATCCAGAAATCACTCCCATTTACTGTTTCAGCAAAATCAATCAAATACCTAGGAATAAAGCTGACCAAAGAAGTGAAAGACTTGTATACTGAAAACTATGAGTCGCTACTCAAGGAAATAAAAACTGATACCAAGAAATGGAAAGATATCCCATGCTCATGGATTGGAAGAATAAATATCATCAACATGAATATTCTTCCCAGAGCCAAATACAAATTTAATGCAATACCCATCAAATTTCTACCAAGCTTCTTTAAGAGAATAGAACAAACACTACAATCATTTATTTGGAACCTGAAAACACCTAGAATTGCCAAAACCCTCTTAAGGAAGAGAAACAGAAATGGAGGCATCACATTTCCAGACGTTAAACTATATTACAAAGCCATCATCATCAAAACAGCATGGTACTGGAACAAAAATAGGCATACAGACCAGTGGAACAGAATTGAAAGCCCAGAAGTAAATCCCAACACTTATGGGCATCTAATCTTTGATAAGGGGGCACAAAGGATTAAATGGAAAAAGGAGGCTCTCTTCAATAAATGGTGCTGGGAAAACTGGGTTGAAACATGCAGAAGAATGAAATTGCACCACTTTATCTCACCAGAAACAAATCAACTCCAAATGGATCAAAGACCTAGATGTCAGACCAGAAACAATCAAATGCTTAGAGGAAAACATTGGTAAAACACTTTCCCACATACACCTCAAGGACAGCTTTGATGAATCAAACCCAATTGCAAGGAAGACTAAAGCAGAAACAAACCAATGGAACTACATCAAATTGAAAAGCTTCTGCACATCCAAAGAAACTATTAAACAGAGAGACCCCTCACAGAATGGGAGATCTTCACATGCCAGACATCAGACAAGAAATTAATCACCAAAATATATAAAGAGCTCAGCAAACTTAGCACCAAAAAAGCAAATGACCCCATCCAAAAATGGGCAGAGGATATGAACAAAACATTCACCTCAGAGGAGATCCAAAAGGCTAACAAACATATGAAAAACTGCTCTAGGTCACTGATTGATGTCAGAGAAATGCAAATTAAGACAACACTAAGATACCACCTCACTCCTGTAAGAATGGCATACATCAAAAAGGACAGTAGCAACAAATGCTGGAGAGGATGTGGGGACAGAGGAACCCTTTGACATTGCTGGTGGGAATGTAAATTGGTACAGCCTCTGTGGAGAGCAGTCTGGAAAACTCTCAGAAGGCTAGACATGGACCTTCCATATGATCCAGTAATTCCTCTCCTGGGGTTATACCCCAAGGACTCCATAACACCCAGCCAAAAAGAGGTGTGTACTCCTATATTCATAGCAGCACAATTCATAATAGCTAAAACCTGGAAGCAACCCAGGTGCCCAACAACAGATGAGTGGCTGAGAAAGCTGTGGTATATATACACAATGGTATACTATGCAGATATCAAGAACAATGAACTCACCTTCTCTGACCCATCTTGGACAGAGCTAGAAGGAATTATGTTAAGTGAACTAAGTCAGAAAGATAAAGATGAGTATGGGATGATCCCACTCATCAACAGAAGCTGACTAAGAAGATCTGAAAGGGAAACTAAAAGCAGAACCTGATCAAATTGTAAGCAGGGCACCAAAGTAAAAACCCAGTGGTGAGGGGTAGACATGTAGCTTCGTGGTCCAGTGGGGGGTGGGAGTGGGCGGGAGGGATGGGTCACAGCCCTTTGGTGGTGGGAATGGTGTTTATGTACACTCCTAGCAAAATGTAGACATATAAATCAGTAGTTAATTAATATGAGAGGGGGAACTCAGTTGTACGTCTCAAAGTTTCTCAAAAGACAAACTGAATCTTTTTAATATATAGGCTGTGTATTTGATATGCGGACTCTCTCAAAAGCCTAGACCAAGTAGATTAGAAGCATCCAATAGCACATCTATATACAAGATACTGGGTACTGTACAGCAAACCATAACAAAGGGACTTTTCAAAGTTAACCCAATTAACAAATAATGTGGTGATAACATTAACTATCGATTGTCTTTTTGAACCCTAAGACAGCAGGAACCTCACATCTTTACTATAGAGCCCCTACTTCCCCCGTCCTGGAACCCTTGGATAGGGCCCACTTTCCTGTATGCATCTCCAAATCCGAACCAAATAATATTGCATCCGCCGATCACAACCTAACCAAAGCAACGATTGCCACCTCAATATGCTTCACCTCAGACTGTATCCAGAGACTTCACGTGTGGAATGACAACCCTTCAACTTCATTACTCAGGTGAGACCTTTCCTTTTATAGTACACTCTAATTTCATCTCAGGTAGTTCACATTCTAACAAAGTCCCTTAATCTAGATATACACCAGTTTCTGTGAGAGAGAGCTTATGTGCACACGTATCCATAAACTACTGCAAAATATATACCTGAAAGCAGAAGTACACTAGAGTTTGCAATGAGCACCTCCCTAACACTTCCTCTCCACTATTCCAAGCTTGGGATCCATGATTGCTCAACAAATTGTTTGGCCTCATATGTTAACTCTCTTTTCAATCACCAGGTTCCAGATGCCACCTGGATGCTGGCTAGGCTTCCCTGGATTGAAGACCCCACCAATGTGTCCTGGAGCTCAGCTTCCCCAGAGACACACCTTACTAGGGAAAGAGAGAGGCAGACTGGGAGTATGGACCGACCAGTCAACGCCCATGTTCAGTGGGGAAGCAATTACAGAAGCCAGACCTTCTACCTTCTGCAACCCTCAATGACCCTGGGTCCATGCTCCCAGAGGGCTAGAGAATGGGAAAGCTACCATGGGAGGGGGGGCATCATGGGGATTGGGTGGTGGGAATTGTGTGGTTGTACCCCTTCTACCTTATGTTTTTGTTCACTAATCCTTTCTTAAATAAAAAATTTAAAAAAAAAAGAAATATTCTACCTATTTATTATTTATTGGATAGAGACAGAGATAATTCAAGAGGTAAGGGAAGGATAGAGCAGGAGAGAGAGGAAGAAAAACACCTGCAGCCCTGCTTCTCCACTTGTTAAGCTTCCCCCTTGCAGGTAGGGACCAGGGGCTTAAAACTGGACCCTTTTACATGGTGATATGTGTGCATAACCAGGTACACCACCACCTGGACCCCATCATATACCTTCAAAACATCACCTTGCATGTGCTCTTGTGATCCTACTACCTGTACTCAGTATTGTTATTTTAATTAGCAACTTTATAAATACATTTTTTAATTTATTTTTTATTTAATAAAGGATAAATTAACAAAACCATAGGGTAGGAGGGGTACAACTCCACACAATTCCCACCACCCAATCTCCATATCCCATCCCCTCCCCTGATAGCTTTCCCATTCTCTATTCCTCTGGGAGCATGGACCCAGGGTTGTTGCTGGTTGCATAGGGTGGAAGGTCTGGCTTCTGTAATTCCTTCCCCGCTGAACATGGGTGTTGACTGGTTGGTCCCTACTCCCAGTCTGCCTCTCTCTTTCACTAGTAGGGTGGGTCTCTGGGGAAGCGGAGCTCCAGGACACATTGGTGGGGTCTTCAGTCCAGGGAAGCCTGGCCGGCATCCTGACGGCATCTGGAATGGTGACTGAAAAGAGAGTTAACATACAAAGCCAAACAAATTGTTGAGCAATCATGGACCCAAAGTTGGAATAGTGGAGAGGAAGTGTTAGGGGGATACTCACTGCAAACTCTAGTGTACTTTTGCTTTCAGGTATATATTTTGCACTAGTTTATGGATACGTGTGAACATATGCTCTCTCTCACAGAACCTGGTGTATATCTAGGTTTTGGGACTTTGTTAGAAAGTGAACCACCTGGGATGGAATTTTTATTACACTATAGATAACAGTCAAATATTTATCTTTTTTAAACCCTCCATCATTTGGAACTTCACCTTCTTTATCTTAATCTCTATACCTCACTGTACTCTGTAATAAAAAAGTTATGTTTCTTATTCATCACAAAATAATATTCCTTTATATGTATATGAATATAGATATACATATGATTTGTTCTGAACAAGTGCTGCGTTATAATACTTTATATGTTTAAACTTCACATCATTAAAATCATATATAGTATATTCAGTTTACCAGTGAAAGTACAATTCTGCCATAACAGTTCAATTTTGCTTTTCTTCCTTTCTAATGGGTCATAACATGGTATATCATTGTTGATTTTATTTGTATTTTTCTAATAACATTTTATGTGCTTATTGTTAAATTGTATATTCTTTAGAGAAGTGGGCATTCAGACTACTCATTTTTCAATCTGATTCTTTTTTGTTTTTGTATTATTGAGTTTCATTAGTCCATAAATTACTATGGATATTAGGTTTTTATTGGATGTATAATGTGCAAATGCCTTTTCCAATTCTGTAGAATCTCTTCGTTTTGTTGCAAGTTTTGAGGAAATTTTGGAAGTGGTATGATCTCATTTGTTTCTTTTTGTTCTGTTTACTATTGGAGTTGAATGCCCCAAAATATCTCTATGACTGGTCTCAAGAAGTTTATTGCTGGGGCTGGACGATGTGACCTCTGGCTAAGTGCACATGTCACCATGTGCAAGGATTCAGACTCAAGCCCCAATTCCACCTGCATTGGGCAAGACTTCAAGAATGATGAAGCAATACTGCAGGTCTCTCTCCTTCCCTCAGCATTCCCCTTCCTCCTCAAGTTCTCTCTATCCTATCATGTAAAATCAATTTTAAAAAACAAGGTTTATTTTATGTTTTCACGTCTTAAATTAACATCTTTAGTTATTTTGAATTAATTTGTTGTATATTGAGGGTAATAGTTTAGTTTCATCATTTGGCAAGTGGTTGTCCAATTCTTCCAAAACCATTTATTGAAGTAACTGCCCTTGCTGAGTTGTAGATTCTTGATTCTTTGTTGTGAATCCGTGTCCATGTATATGTGCTATTATTTTTGTGCCTTCAATAATTTAATTGATATACAAAGTTGTTTAACCCATATCATGTTGTTTTAATCAATCTAATTTTTAATATGGTTTGAAGTCATAGTGTAGTTCTCATAAGAAAATGAGTCAGTGCTGCCCATGTTTAGTTTAAGATGGCTGTGAGGAATCCAGAAGGAGAGGTTTGATGCACAGAGAGAGGTACAAACTAGACATAGTGTAGTTCTCATAAGCAGACTCCTAAAACTGGGTGATCCCCCCAGGGATTTTGCAGAATGAGGCAAAAGGGCCAAGGGTAACTAGTAAAACTATATGGTAGACAAAAAAAAAAAAATCTGAGAAATATTTAAAAGAAGCTGAGGAAGAAAAAAGAAAAGTCATGACACGGTGGCATCATAACTAATTCTGAATAAAACATTGGATACTTATGAATCAGATTATCATTTCTGGTATGTGATCTGCGTATACTTGAACTTATTTCCTGAAGAAAGTCTCTCATGATGTTAGATTGGAAGAAGTATTTTTTTAAATATTTTATTTATTTATTAGATAGAGACAGAGAGAAATTGAGAGGGAAGAGGGGGATAGCGAGGAAGAGAGATAGAGAGACACTTGCAGCCCTGCTTCACCACTCATGAAGCTTCCCCCCTGCAGGTGGGGACTGTGGACTTACACCCAGGACCTTATGCACAGTACTGTGTGCCCTCAACCAGGTGCACCAACACCCAAGCCCGGAGAAGTATTTTTAATAAGTAAGGCATTAAACTAAGTGCTGAAGGTTCAGAGGCACAGAGCACAGTTGCTGTAATATAAGAGTTTCTAGATATACTTGATCTAATAAATTATTCACATGAAAATTTACCTAATGATAGACAAAACCATGTTCTAACCATGTTTATTTTGGAGGTGAATGTGATAGTAAGAAAACTACTTTATTTTTCTATGACATAATTGTTTATTTGTAAAGGAAAATAAATAGAATATTTGCATACAGCATATAATAGATATGAAGATTTAAAAAATTATATATACATGTATATGTAATGTAAGATTATCTAGTTATACTTCTATCTATCATCTACCCACAGTAAATAGTTCTGAGAACATAGTAGAATGGTAAAATATAAAATTTTTACCATTATTTGTATACAAAGAATAATGATGAGGTAGGAGACAGACTGATCTATGAAAGAGAAGAGTGACTTTTGTGGGAGGGAGAAGTCACAGAGAGAAAGAAGTATTAGAGGAACTAAATTAGAAAAGTGGAAATTTAGCCTTTGTCTTTTCCTGATACACCTCCAAAAAGTAAAGTGCTTTTAGTTCAGGAGGGTTAAGGAAATGTAACAAAGTACTTGAAATTATTCTTCTGATATGACTGGTAATGCATTTAAAGATGGCTTTAGATGTGGCATAGGACTTTTAACAAGAGCAATAGTCATCAGCAAATGGGGATCAATAGAATTAGAAGGTCTTTTTTTAGAAGAAATCCATAGTATATAAGAACATTCATAGCTTGTAGATTACCTTATCTGAAATAAAATGCTGAGGTTGAGTCACAGAGTCATAGGCTGGGTGACCTAATGTGTTGCTTCTGTCTCTTTACTCAGAGACTTGTGAGTCATACGTCTTATGTCAAAACAAAAACTCCAAATCTTTTTTTTTTCACTGGAATTCTCTGAACAAATGAAGATTCCTCCAGGTTTGAGAGATGTTTCTGACAATGGGGTCAGAACCTCATATCAACTCGTTAGTTACAAAGTAAAGCTCTGGGGCTATGAGATAGCTCACCTAGGAATGTGTCTGCTTTGGTATGTCTGTGGCCCATACTGGAGCCTGGCCCCCATTGTATTAGGAGAATACTTTGTACTGTGCTGTGGTGTGCTGTTCCATCTCTCTCTCTCTCTCTCTCTCTCTCTCTCTCTCTCTCTCTTTCTCTCTCTTCCCCCCCTCCCTCCCTCCCTCCCTCTGTCCCTCTGTCCCTCTCTCTCTTTCTCCACCAATCTAAAAACTTGACTTGAAAAAGTGAAGCCCCAACTATGACAGCACACATAACACCCATGAAGAAAAGTGAAACTTCTGCCAGATGTCTAAAGCCATGGGTTCATGAGAGGAGGGTACTAAAGGGTAACAAACAGAGAGGCTTAGACTTGTTACAGTGATTTAACCTCTCAGGATTTACTATCCAAATGGTAACTATGGAAATAGAAAGGTTGAACTGAAGTGATTTAAGAACACATCTTTATGGCAGACAGCTTAAATTCAAATCTCTGTCTAGGGTGATAAATTTATCCTGGTTTGAGTTAGAAATACTTCTGAAACAGAACTTTCATTTCTGGAAATGGGACATTATTAAGTAAACCCAGTGTATTTGGTAGCCCTTGGCCACCAGATATGTGACCACAAGCACAGTCACTCAGCTGTGTGCTTCAGTTTTCCCTTATATAAAATGTGAATTATAATTACACCTATTTCTGTCTAAAATTTTTAACAAAACATGATGCAAAACAAAACACTAATGATTATTGTGTAGATGTTAGTTTCCTATGACAGCTGCAATAATTTCCTACAAAGCTTGCCAACTTAAAATATTAGAGCTAGAACTAGGCATGTTATCATGTGCAAGGACCTAGGTTCAAGCCCTGGGTCCCCAACTAGAGTGGGGAATGCTTCAAATGGTGAAGCCATGCTGCAGGTATCTTTCTGTCTCTATATCTCTTCTTTCCCTCTCAGATTTTCTTTATTCTATCAAATAAAAGAAAGAGAAAGGAAAAGGAAATAACCAACAGGAGCAGTGAATTTGTTTATACAGGCATAAAGCTCCAGTGATAAAATCAATGGCAACTGGAAAAAACAAACAAACAAACAAACAAAAAACATCAAACTATATTCACTTATAGTTCAGGATACCAGAAGTCTAAAATTATAATTAGGACAGAAATCAAGGTATTGACAGGGATTTACAACCTCTGAAGAACCTAAGAAATACTCCATTGAGTTTTCCCACTTATAGTGGTTGCTGATGTTACTTGGCTTATGGACACATTACTTCCATCTCTGCCTCCATGATGATATAGTCTTCTCCTCTTCTGTATATGATATAATTTCCCTATGTTGCTCTCTTTAGAGGACATTTAGGGTCCACCTAAGTAATCTGAAAAGAATCTTCCTTAAATCAGGATTCTTCTTCTAAACACATATGCAAAGAAACTTTTTTCTAGGTGAGCTAATATTGACAGGTTCCTGGAACCTGACAATTTTGTTAGCAAATACTTAATTTACAATAGCATATTAATAATATTTCTCAACTTTATATTTTTATCTTTCATTTTTATCTTTCATTTTATCTTTCATTTGTAAAATAGGCACAACTATCTGTTTTAGTCTTACTGTAGTGATCTAATTTGAGCTTACATTTAGTAGATACTCATTATAGACTAAGCTTTTTGCATTATTTCTTTTTCTCACATGCTCATATATTTTGCAATGATGAGAGCAGTACTTGGCTTTACATATATCAGCTATTTCAAGTGGAAATTTCTCTTTGATATTAGTTGTTCATATGGCTTACTGAAAACATAGGGATATAATACAGTGGCTTCCAAAGCAAATTCGTTCATGCCCATATGGTCACTTAACTCACTGCTGAGAAATTATTCCTCAACCCACTTTATACACCTGCATGTTTCTTCCTTTGTAAACTCCTCTTTAATTTTCTTGAAAGATCTGAGAAGGAAGTCAATTTTTAATTGAGTTTCCTATTTTAAAAAAGTGTTACAAAGGAGTCTTAAATGGAGTACAAAAGTAGATAGGAAACTCCACAAAGAATCCTGACTCTGTGTGTGTGTGTGTGTGTGTGTGTGTGTGTGTGTGTTTCTCTTCTTGTACCAGCCCTTCAATATTCTCATGAACAGGGTTCAATTACTTTCCTAGATCTTCCATTACAAATAATCCAAACTGGATGACTTAAATCAAGAAAATTTTTGTTGTATCACAGTTTTGAAATTAAAATATCAGCATGCACATACTTGCATTAAACCCCACATGGGACCATCATTTCTTGCCTTTGCTAGTTCCTAATGCTTCCTTGTATCTTTGACGATTCTTGGTTCATAGGTGTGCTCTTTCTCTTTGCACATCTCTGTCTTCTGTATCTATGCTCTAATATCCCTTTAATAGTTCTAGCAACCCTAGGGACAATTACTATTTCTATTTTATAAATGAGGAAAACAAGGCACAAAAACTACTTGCATATTCAAGTTTAAATAGTAAGCAAATGGAAGATTTGGAAATGAGATCATACATTGCTTGACCGCAGTACTTTTTTTTTTTTTTCTGTTCACTATGCAATACCGCCTCTTACTTTGTATTATGGCCTATGCCTTATTTAGAATTTCACGGAGTTACACTTAGGGTTTAGGGCTGGGTTGCTTTCCTTTCTTGCACTTAAGTTCTCTTCTAAATTCATAGAGTAATTGTCAAACTTTAGTTCCTGTAACTGTAGAAGTGAGTTCCTAGAGGCTACCCACTATTCTTGCCATGTGCTCCTCTCTACCTTGTGCCAGTTCACTATTTCTAGTCCGATAGAAATGACTATTTCAATACCTTTGCCTCTGAATCTGATTTATTGTAGGGATAAAATATGCCATAGTACCCATGTGTTTCATCTATATTCAAATGGAATGAATTACAGTGCTTTGGGATGGCACATTTAAGAGTAATATTAAAATCTGGCTTCTACACATTTTTTCCAATATCCATAATAGGAAAAATCTTGTTACATGGGAAAAGCATGTCCTAAGATGTTGGTATTCTTCGTGTTGGTTTGGTCCCCTTCCCCCTACCTCTGAGAGAAATGGTTTGGTCCGTGCTAGTTTCGCGCCCCTCTTTCTCCCCGCCCCCTATGCTAAGGACGCTGAGAGTCCAGGAGCAGCAGCGGAAGGAGAAACATAGGGAAAGCACATGGTGTGGTGATTTGCCCGTTCGTGAATAAAGATTAAACTGCAGCTTCTCAGCCCAGCTGTGTGTCCGCGAGTCTCTGTTCACCACCGCAATGCTAGCCCGGCCTGCAGGAGCCTCCGAAACTTTAACAACACTAAGAGCTACCATGTGTATTTCCTGATTTGGACTTAATAGTGGCTCTTACAGAGAACAGAACATACTTATTGCTGCTTCTCATTGGAAGAGTGTAGGGGAATATGGCTGTTTAGCTAGAGCACTATGAAATTAAAAGACCTGGAGGATTATTGAGAGTTTCTAAAATGAAATAAAACTTCAAGGTCACTCTTTCCTAGAAGCATTATTTCCTTGGATGTGGTTAAATTGTGCAGAAACTGCCTTGGAAAATGGTTATTACAGTTAGTTGCAGTTCATTAAGATTGTTTTGTGAGTAACTCTATTAGTGTTCTTGAATCTCCATTGCTTATGGGGGTCAGTTCCACTAATACTGGTCTACTTCTGGTAGAAACCTAAGTACCTATTTGGTCTATAGGTACTTAGAATCAACCTAAATTTATTCATCTGAAATAAAAGAGGATTACATGTTCAAAGTGAGTATTAGTTAAAATGGGTTTATTTTTTTTCATTAAAAGAGCATATCCATGAAAGGCTAACCTTAAATTATCTGTTTTATTTAGCTAGTTTTCTGAGGAGAATGGAAGTTAAATAAACTCATTGTATTATTGAGCAATTTTTAACTTTTGATTATATTAAGTAAGCACAGCAAGACTGTCATTATCACTAAGAAAATAACACAATTCTATTACTAACTTTGAGATATTGGAACAGAAATAAATGTAAGCTTCGAAGCTATACTATTTAGTCATATATTTCCAAAGTAAAATGTTCATTTAGTTTTTTTTTTCTTTTCAGTCACTAAGGACATCTTTTTTTCTCTCTGTTTTCATTTTATTTCATAGTTTTCTATGTGAAAAGAAGGCTCTAAAAGTTGTGTGAACTTGATCTTATGAAGAAACCTTAAAATTGCAATTGACCATTTCCATGAAAGTAGGCTTAATTCATTTGAATGTAATTCCAATTATCTAGAGCCACCTTATATGCATATTATGCTGATATTCTTTCTCAATGCTAAGTATAATGCTGTGCATTTAAAGTCCTGTGCTTAACACCTTCCATCCATCTTCTTCATTTCCCATTTTACTTCTGAGGACCTTGTTGTTTATTATTTCTCTCAGACTCCTGGCTTCTCATAGAAAGCCGTCATCGCATACTAATGAGGAGGAGAGAGATTAGATGATGAAAATAGTCAATTGATCCTTCTGCTCATCTGCCTGTATCAACACACTTTTAGGTGAGTCTGTTGTTTTCGCTGGGCTATGTTGTTTTCGCCGGGCTGGCTTCACGGGCGGGTAACAGACGACCAGGGACTCATGGTTGAGCCGTAGACAGTATCTCTTTATTCATGCAGGACGCAGCACAATCTAAGCTGAGCTAAGCTAAACTAAACTAAAGTACCCTAAAACTCACAATGCTGTCTTTATATCTACTTGCCAAGTAGGGTGGAAACAGGATGTGACATAGAGAGGGTGGAGAGAAAAGTGACTGGTGAAAATCAGAGTGTAACAAGGAGAGGATCAGGGTGTGACAAGGAGAGGGGGTGGAGCAGGTGAGAATTCTACCACTAAACCACCAATGCCCTGGAGGGAAGGTGGTGCTTGTTAACAGAGGCCATGTAAATAGAATGAAGTGGTTATGCAAATAGAATAGTGTTAAGCAGGGGGGATCTAAACCAAATGAAACAGAAGGGGTTTTTAAAAGCAGAATTAGAAGATACCAACAATTCCCCCTTTCTTTTTAGCTAATGGCCATAGTATCTGGATTGCGGGGCACTTTGTGAGCAGGGAGACTGATAAGAGGCACACCTTTTGGGGTTATACTGTCCCTCCTTGCTCAACCTCTCCGTGGAGAGAGAGACTAACAGGATTGACACACCCCTCAAGCTCAAGCCCTTCCAAGCTCAACCACATCCTCACAATTCCCCAACATCTCTCTCTTACTTTATGGCCATATATAACTGGGTCAATGTCTGTAAAAGGCTTCATCTCTGTCGGGAATAGCAGTGTAGGGATGAACAGAAACCTATATCATACAGGCATTTTCAAAAGAACTGGCATAAGACATGGAAAACAAAATAGGTGAGCAACAATAACCAGTGTGATGCCAAGGGGAACATTTCTTGCCTCAAAGGGCAAGGCCTAGCAGCCAAAAGGGCATTTCTTGCCTCTGGGAGCGCTTCATGCCTCTGGGGGCATCTCTTGCCTCAAAGGGCGTTTCCTGCCTTTGGGCATAACCTAATAAAGAGGGGGAGTTTTCTGACTCTGGGGCAGAGCCTGCAGGCGAGGGGACATGGTCTATGAAGTCTCAAGGCAATTGGCTGAAGTTAGTCTTTGAGAAACACAGCAGTGAGTACCAGTAAGTCCGATAGAGGTGTCAGTCCAAAGTAGGAAGAAAATGCCAAGGGATGAAACGCTGCATGTCTGTCTCGATGGGGAATGTCGGCCACCAGAATTCTGCTTTTCTGTAAAGAGTGAGCTTTGGAGTCTGTGAATCTGTTTCTTCAGGTCGTGCCAGGTCACATCATTGGTTTCCGGGGGTGCATTGTAGTCATTCCATCTTGTGGGCGATGTCAGAGAACAGGGGTCCAAATGCATTTCCAGAAATTTTCATTTGAGTAGATGCTTTTTCATATGAAGACTTGACAGCTGAAATTCACTTACTTGTCAAACAAAACTTGTAGCAGATTAGAAGTTTACTATAATTGATAACTCCATTATAATTGGAAGTCTTTTCTAGTATGATTTTAAGGTTGTTTAAACAGTTTAAACTCAATAAAATGTGGAAAGGTAAACAGAAGAACCAATGTAGAAGCCTCAGGCATGAGAATAATTAACATAATCATTGTACTATCTGCCCTGCCCATAACTCATACAATTTTCAGGTTTCTCTCCTTGTGTATTAATGACCATGTTTATGTGTATGTTTAAAGTTTGGTAAACAGTAACTTTAAGGCTAAATTCTTACTAGACAAAGTTAAATGAAAAAGGTTTTCAACGTGATTCTCATAAAGATAAAATTAACTTACATTTAAAGTCTGAGGTAAAAATTAGTTAACAAGCAATATATTTTAACTAAATTGGTCTAAACAAAAGGTTAAATAGACTTGTTGATATGTAAAACTCTTCATTACCTTCTCTATTAGAAATGGTAGATCGCACAATGGCTATGCTAATTATTCTCATCGCACAATGGCTATGCTAATTATTCTCATGCCTGAGGTTTCCTTTCCTGCACAACTAGGGTGTGACTCCATCTTGAATGGGTGTAACAAAAGGTTAAAAGACGTTGTTGATATGTAAAAGTCTCAAATTCCTTCTCTATTAGAAATATGTTAATAACAAGTTTTGTTTCATAGTAAGTAAGTTGCAGCCAGCTGCCTTTGGGACTCTAGGCCGTTCCCCGCCCCCATGCAAATGCCCGTCGAGGCAAGTATGCCCCCCAGAGGCAAGAAATGTTTTTTTTAAGCTGATAAAGTTTTGCCCATAGAGGCAAAAATGGCCCCCTCAGGCCTTCCCTTGGCAGCACACTGGTTCTTGTTACTTGCTTACATGTTTCTCCATGTTTGTGCCAGTTTCTTTTTAAAAAATGCCTGTATGATATATGTTTTTGTTCACCCCACACCCTTGATACTGTAGTCATTTAGTTAAAAAGAAAAGGGGGAATTGTTGTATGCTTTACATTGGTTTATTCTAGCCCTCCCCCGCCAAGAAAATTGGATCAGTCCAGTTAGTTTCGTGGGCCACTTGGCCCCGCCCCTAGGAACCCCACCAGAGTTCCAAAGTTGGAGAGTTCCTGAGTGCCAGAGTTTCAGGGTTCCAGAGTAAGAGAGAGTGCTTGCGCCGCCGCAAAGAGACAGCAGAGTTCTGTTTGGTGATTAGTTTGTCTTAGTTTATGAATCGTTGCTCCTGAATAAAGAATTACAGCTTCCCTGCCTAGCCGTATGTCTCTGGTCGTCTCTGTTACCCGCCCGTGAAGCTAGCTAACCCAGCTAGAGCTACCGAAAATTTTTAAACAACAAATGGCGCCCAACGTGGGGCATCAATCTGGCACTGTAAACGTTAAAATCATTGTCACAAATATGCGTTAACTCTCTAAGCAATTTGAGTCTGTTTAAAATACATATTTTAGCTAAAATTGGTCTCAAGATCCTGCGATAGAGGCTGCTACAGGAGGTCACATTAGATGACCTTTAAATAAAATCATAAAGAGATTCTAAACCAATTATAATCATCGAGGTATCAACTATAACAAACCTATAACTTGCTACAAGTTCAAATTAACCACGAGAAGCAGATTGTTTGTGTTTCTTTCACAGGAATCCCGGAAAAACCATCTGAACCCCTGCACACCCTGACGTCACCCACTAGATGGCACGACTACCGTGGCACACCCCCCAAATCCCTAGATGTCACTCAACACAATCTGAAGAACCTGATACACAGACTCCAAGGACAGAACTTTCTTCATGCCTGGTTACCGTTCCTGCTTCTGACCTGCTTGTCACGTGTTGGCAGTTCCAGCTGGCTATCTACAGAAAAGCAACATTCCAGCGGCTGACCTTCCTCATGCAACGTTGCATACCCTGCCAATTCTTCCCCTAGCCATCTACTTCGGACTGAGACTTGTATCAGACTTTCTGACATACCCTATATACATTTTACACAATTTTGAAGCAGCTTATTTCCCTTCACGCTGCTGGTTTTTCATAGACTGATCCTGAGTAATTCATAGACTTTACAGACTGTTGCCTAGAGGACTATACAATGCCAAATAGCCCCTCTATTTGGTGGGTCATGCCTCCCGCCTCCCCCTCATTATGTACCCTTGCCCCTTTCCCCACCCAAGCAGGGAATGTTCCTTTACACACCAATCCTTCCCTTCACACCACACTGGCTTTTACTACTCCCCTACTTGTCCCTTCCTATTTTGTTATATCATTTAGGCTTATGCCCAAAAGGTTTCTGCCCCATGATAGTCTTTTATAGACTTTGTACATCTTATGCAATTACTAGATAGATAGAAAAGATGTAGAGATATTGTGAAGAGATGGTTGAGCAGGCTGCGCTTACACCTATGAGATGAGTCTCTCCAGGTAAGTCTCTCTCTCTAAAGAGGGGTTGAGCACAGGAGGACGCATAAATCTCACAAGGTTCGCAGCCATTTAAGCCTTCCCTCCTCCACAGAAAGTCCTACATCTTCCCACCTGAGCATGGCATTCCTCTAAAACATTTAAGCCTGCTCCATTCCATTTTTCTTTACTATGTCCATTTAGATATAAAGGGATAGGAGATGTTGCTGAGGAGTTATTCTGATGCAGTCTCCGCCCCCAGGTTTTTCTATGCCCCGCAAAATCCTAGAGTGCCCCCTTCAACCAATCCTGGCCCTAGACGTCACTCCTGGTTGTTGCCCAATAAAAGACCCCTCACCCCCCCCCCCTCTCTCTGGGTTCTCAGCTCTCCCTCTCTGAGGTCTCACTCCCTGCTCTCCCCCCGTGGTCAGGTAGTGGGGACGGCCATTTCCGGCTGGCTCCACGTGGTCTGAACCAAAGCCCCCCATCCTATAATAAAGATTTGTGTACCCCTTTGCTCTGGACGTCCGCTCTCTTCTCCGCGATGCAGCCCAACATCAGACCACCACAACAACATGAGTCTGTGGAGACCAAAACATTTTTGTGTTAATGTCCAGAATTCTCTTCATCTGTTGCTGCATGATTTTACCCCAGTCCATCCCTGCCAATATTTTTGTTTCTGCAATTCAAACTTTAAATCTGTTTCTGACTTATTTGACTCAGTAGTTACTTTTGGCCAACTCTTTTTTTTAAGGTGTGACTTTTCTTTTTTTTTTAATATTTATTTATTCCTTTTGATGTCCTTGTTGTAGGTATTATCGTTGTTGTTATTTATGCTGTCATTGTTGCATAGGACAGAGAGAAATGGAGAGAAGAGGGGAAGGCAGAGAGGGGGAGAGAAAGATAGACACCTACAGACCTGCTTCACTGCTTGTGAAATGACTCCCCTGCAAGTGGGGAACCAGGGGCTCTAACCGAGACCCTTATGCCTGTCCTTGCACTTTGTGCCACCTGCGCTTAACCCGCTGCACTACCACCCGACTTGTTTGACCAGATCTTTTAAAGGCTGATCTTAGTTTAGGAATCAAGACTCTAATTCACAGCATTCTATGTAGAGAATCCCAATCTCTGCAGAAAAAAATAAAAGGGAGGATGGGTGAATAATTGAAGACAGAAAGCATAAGATGGTTTGAGAGAGAAGACACGTTAGCATGATGTAAATCTCCACCCACTTAGTCATTGATGGAACACAGCACAAGTTCTAGGAGACCCTAGAACTTTGGAGTTGCTTGATTGGGGAATAAAGAAAAGAAAAAAAATAACACTGGAAGGGAGAAAGTGTCTTTTCAGTTCTCCATGATCTCTTTACTAATGTCTACAAAAAAAATAAAATTAATGGAAAAAAAAACATGGTAAAGTGAGATTCTGCTAATCTAACTCATTGATGAGTATTTGGCTTTTATTATATTTCTCTACTAGCTCAGGTCTAGACTAAACCCAGTCACTGTGTGACTTAGATCAGATTCCATGCAAGCAGACTCAGAGACTGATAATTGCATATAGCAGATTTATTGGGGCCATCTCTCAGGCATTAATCTGTAAGACTGAGCAGAAAGAGAAACTACCCATAATGAAGTAACCAATGAGATATTAGCCAATTTACTGGCTAGCTCTGGAGTTGAGTGACCTTCATAGTTACTGTACATTGAAGCAAAGGGTAAGGCATTTTTATCTCCACTTAATATGGCCAATTCTTTTTTTAAGCTGATTTTATTTATTTATTTATTTATTATCTTTAATTATTGATTGGATAGAGATATCCAGAAATCAAGAGAGAAGGGGGTGCTAGAGAGGAAGAGAGACACCAGCAACACTGTTTCACCATTTGAAAAGCTTTCCCCTGCAGGTAGGGACTGGGGGCTTGAACCTGGGTCCTTGTACATTGTAATATGTGCACTCAACCAGGTGTGCCTCCCCACCTGTCCCTGGTTCATTATTTCTTTATGGAGAGCAGCAAAATATCTGATTAGCTACATAAAGAAACAATGTATATATAAATTTAATATCAATATTTGATCTCCAATCAGGTTAAAACACAATATTTACTGCTGTAACTCAAACTATTTCAAATATGAAAAGTCAGAGAAAGGGAGAGAGAGAAAGATATCACAGCACTGAAATGTTCTCCAGTGTGATGGGGAAAGGCTGAAACCTGTGCTGTGTACATGAAAAAGCAGGCACATTATCCAGGTAAGTTAACTTTTTGAATTCAAAATTACCTGTAGTTGATCATCATCTGCACACCATTAGAATTTATGGCCGGTGTCCCAGAAAAATAAAGAATTCACCTCAGACTGATACAATATAATGTGATTTCTATTTAATTATTGCTGCCAAGATATAGATAGGTATGTCAGGAGATTTATTGAGATGGTTAAGCACCCAGAGACTTGCACCATTAGGATACAGTTAATTTCTCTTGATAGAAAGTATAAGAGTTGTGAAAAGATATGGAAACCTGTTGAGGGTTGAAGTCGTTTAAGTTGGTCCACACCGTAAGGAGCTGCCTCCAGAGATGCACAGCTATTAATAGAGATATAGTGCCAAGCCCTTCATTTATATGATGAAGCCTTCTTATTGGCTAACACAACAAGGAAGTCAACTGACAAATGAGTCTGGAAGATGCAATACATAAGGATTAGTCTTCTGAAGGTTAGAAGAGCAGAGAATGGATAATAAATGGTACATGAAGAATAATCAGCAGTTTCCAAACAAAACATAGATTGTTGTCCAATTAATAAAGCAAACCATTTTCTTTGACTTATCTGACAAATAATCCTCATGCAAAAACATGTAATAAAGAGATTCCATTAGATGAATTTCTCTGTCTCAAAACAGGAGAACATTATCTTCTTATGTTTTCCCTCTTTAGAACAATTCTCTGGTAATGAAAAGTAGAACTAAAAGATTTCTCTACTAGAGAAGCCACCAGGAGAATAACTAAAAGAAATAATTATTACTGAATGTTCAATGTAGTATGTCTGACTTTTGTTGTAAAACACCCATTTAGTGATAGTCACATGATTAAAACCTTATGCATAATTTTTCCAAATTTACCCCCTAAGGGGCAAATTACCAGCACGGTTCTGAATAACATTATTGTAGCTATTAGTTTTTGTATGCATAATTCCCCATCTATGATGTTTACAATTATCTCCTTAGTGTTCCTTTGAAAAGTGACACAATTATAATATTTTCATTATACTATGGTTTACACAGAAAATTAAACAAATAAATATTCTCTTACACAATTCATTTTTAACATCTCCAATATTTTTTTATAAAACTCCCTCATTTTGGAAGAATAAAGACCTTAAGAATACAATTTTTATTTTCTCCAACAAAGCTATCACCTGTAAGATTAATAGAACTCATCAGCTTATGCCATAACCATAATAATTCTCTGTTAAATCAGAAATTTAGCTAGTGGAAAATAATAATAACCCGTGGTTTTTACATGGGAATGGAAAGAACAATATATTTTATTTTAGAGATGCTGATTAAAATGTATCTCTCACCATTTTCTTTATCACTGAAGCTAAAGTTGAGCTAATTGTGGGGTGTTTAGTAGATTTTCTACAACATGCTAATAACTTTTTTATTGTTGTTGGCCAGGCCTTCACTATTGTGAATTGCCCCTTTTTTTTCCCCAGGTATAATGAGGTAGGGAGGCAGTATAGAAGGAACATACAGCAAAAGTTTCAGGCTTTTGCACATGTGGGGTGTTCCTGGCTAAAACCTGGCCAGGTGCTTGGCAAAGCAGGCACATTGTCCAGGTGGGCTATCTTGCTCATATTTGAGTTAAAAATCTGATAACTTGGTTGTGTTTTTGTCCCTCTTCTCCTTCTCCTTCTCCTTCTCCTTCTCCTTCTCCTTCTCCTTCTTCTTTTTCCTCTTCCTCCTCCTCCTCCTCCTCCTCCTCCTCCTCCTCCTCCTCTTCTTCTTCTTCTTCTTCTTCTTCTTCTGCTGCTGCTGCTGCTGCTGCTGCTGCTTCTGCTTCTGCTGCTGCTGCTGCTTCTGCTTCTGCTTCTGCTGCTTCTTCTGCTTCTCCTTCTTCTCCTCCTCCTCCTCCTTTTCCTTCTTCTTCTCCTCCTCCTCCTCTCCTCCTCCTCCTCCTTCTTATTCTTCCTCCTCCTCCTTTTCCTCCTGTTCCTTTCTTTCTCCCTTTCTCAACATACAGCACTATTTTTGAAGGCGCCAGAATAGTAAATGTTGCTGCTTAGCTACTTTATCCATAAAGTGGATTTTTAAAATCTAGATGTGGTTTTTCAAGAAAACAGAAATACCACTCCCTTATGTTTCATCATATTTAGTATGATTTCTCAGCTCTAATGAGTATTTTCCAACTCCAAGTTCAATATAAGAGATCTTATCATGAGTAGTTATTTTTACTCTCTGTTCTTCAACCTTTATTGGCATATGGCTGATCTTGGAAGGTTCAATAATCTTCCCAGATTCTCCAGGAAATCCTGCATCCTCTTTCAATAGGGATCAAAGAAGGACTAGAGAATAAGCTACTTATTATATATTTCAGTTTTAAAGAACTACTTTGTAATTTCTCTAATATCTGGGCACAGCATTAAGACTAAATTTGTACTACTGCAATCAGAAGATGTTATTTTTGGGAAGAATTGTATTAACCCCACAGCTTCCTATTGTTTTGTAAGTAGCAAAATAAATATTTAATTACTTACTTGAGTACTTTCTGGTTAGCTCCACTTAAAAAAAAAAAAAAAACTTCTCACTTTATTTTTGTTGGTTTAGTATGGATACATTCTCTAGTGTCTCTTGAAAATTCTACCTTATGGATTTTATGGACATTAGCTACACATCAAAGAGGCAAGTGTTTTAAGGGAACAGCGGTGGAAATATTGCTTAATTTACATATTGTATGTAGGTAGAAAGAAATAATCTTGCAGATCTCTGGGTTCTTTTGTTATTTCTGAAACCTCACCCAATTAATACCAATTTTTCTTTTTCAAACAGAATGAGAGAAGGAGAGGGAAAACCACCAAGGTTTTCCTGAAGCACCCCCCATACAATGGAATTCCATCAGAGCATGGGTGGAACCCCTAGGGGAGCAGCAGTCTTTCCAGGTGAACTATCTTCCAGGCCTACTCTCTGGGTACTTTAGAGGAGAGGTTGAACAAGTCAACATATGAGCTTGAAGCACACTGAGAAGAGAAAGAGTAAATCTTATTAATAACATGTATACCTCCTGTACACAAGAAATTCTGAGTATCTTATGTCATTCTAGCTATAATCTTAACTAGCTTCCCTAATCCGGAGGACTTTAGGAACAAGAGAGAGTCAGAAAGGTTACAAAAAAGGGGGGTAGTAAAAAAAAATAGAGACTTGACTTAAATTCTGCAAAGAGATCTTCCTTGGGGATGCCTTTAGGGCCCACCCATGACATAAAACTTGATGAAGACATACTTTGGGGTGAAGTTTTTGCGCCCTTAACATATGTGATAACAAAAAATTATGGAATATATACAAAAGTTGTTATAGATGACATCAATACTAGTTATGACCCTCATAATAAATTTTATGAATTTGAAATGGTATATTTCTGTCTCTCACTGTCTCGGCTACATGTGAGTGAAATTCTTAAATCTGGAGTACTCAGTGCTCTCCTTATTGAGGACTGTATGTGAATCTGTTCTAGGAAGTTGTCAATGGAGTTTTAGCTCTCAAGGCTTTTTATAATAATGAGTGCCTTAAAATGTCCTATCTGTGCCCTAATTTCATTAATACCCTCAACATCATGCTGTCACTCAGGGTCTTACTTGCTGACTTATGGAGAGAGCAGGGCTGTTATGGACAAGCATAGATTCTTTATGAAGATAATATGATTTCCTTGTATATAAAGAAAGACAGGCAACCTTTTATTTACCTGCAACTAATGTTTTCTCATTTTCCTTTAAGTAAAGTTCTATGGTCTTTTCCCTCTAGGCCTGTGGCTTTGTGCTATTGGCCTAATCTAACTATCTTTGCTTTTTGACTGAGGTCCCTTGTGATGCTTAAATGCAAAATCAATGCTTCATGACAGATAACTTTGTGTTCATTTAATATGTGAATTATATTCCTCTTTGCCTTTTAATAGATGAGTTATTTGCCATCTGGAGCATCTTCATTTCCAGTTTCACTCACCAATATTCTCATTTCTTCCTTCATTGGTCTCTTGCCTTCCTGACAACAGAACTGTTCTGGGGATTTGTACTTAGCCTTACTTTTATATTCTTAATGTCTTCCCCTGCCATTATTTGCCATTTTGTCCTGAATATATCTCTTTAAAATGTTAGGAAATTATAGAAAGTTTCAAACTCATTTCCTTTTTAATTTTGTTTCCCCTTTATTTTTATTTCAGAAGCAGATTTACTGTGTAGTTTAGGAAAAAATGAAAATTCAAATATAATTGGAATTCTGTAATTTTATTATTATTATTGTTGTTGTTACTATATTTATTTATTTATTTTACCAGAGCATTGGTCAACTCTGGTTTCTGGTATTAATAGGGATTGAATCCTGGAACTATAGAGTCTCAGGCATTTAAGAGTTTGCTGTCTCAACTTTCATTCAAATTCTTTCTCCTGTCTGTATCTACTCAATTAAGAATCTTTGTTTTAAGGAAAAACAGAAAGAAAAAAAAGTTGTATGCTAGACTTAAAGAGAGAGAGAGAGAGAGAGAGAGAGAGAGAGAGAGAGAGAGAGAGAAAAGTTCACAAGTTACATCTATGTGGCCTCATGCAGGGGGAAGCATGCTGGTATCAGGGGACTTGGTCTCAAGTCATGATTTTGCTGCCAACAAGCTTGTGTCTTTGGATGTTACGCTATCAGTCTGTCTCCTTTTTGGAGGAAATGGATTTTTATTCTTTTCAGCTTTATAACTCTATAATTCAGCTTTGTAATTCTAATTTGGTTTTACTCTGATGTATAAATGGAGGATAAGACAGTAAAAAAGGACAGAATTTTCTTGGATACAGTATTAAATTGCAATAACAGGAATGCTTTGATCAAGGTTCTCTACCTCCCTGAGGGTTGTGTGTGGAGAATAGATATAGATTAAAGCTCTGTGAGTTCTAGTTCTTTTCTCTTTCACATAATACTCTGTTATCAATGTGAATGAAATTCCATTATATTATCAGAGAAATTGAGGTGGGGGCCAGATTAGCAGAAGCCTTTTACTGCATACTGAGTATCAGGGGTAACTAAATAATGGTGTGTTTCTCCCATTAGCGTTGACTCCATAACCTTCACCAGAATAGCATTTGAAACTAGAAGAGAATTAATGTTCAGTAATTGTTAGATCCTTATTTAAATGTGACTTTCAAATATCTTTCCCAAGAGGAGCACTTAAAAAGATCTATCAAAGCAATCATGCTAATAATCTGCCATGGGACCTGGACAGTAGGTTAAGAGACTCACCTTCTATTAATTAGGTAAAGGATTCACAAAATGTTAGGAGCGCACCTGAGTTGAGTGTTCATTTTCAGAGTCATCTATCCATTCATAAGTAAAATGATATTGGAGTTATTACACAAGTAGACAATTGGAAGAATTGTGTTTAAAAAATATCTAAAATTCATAGAATTGAAGACAGTTAAATTATTTTACTGGCTAAAGGTGGGATTTACAATGGAATCATTTGGGCATTCACTAGAAACCAGAGTGTCTTTGTATGTAGGAGTGTGTGGATATGTCTTGTCAATGGAAACCTGAGCAGTTATCAGGGATCAGAAAAGAACACCACAGTCAAATATTTCTCTTTCTAAGTTCCATGTCACCTTTTCTCTACAATGCCCCTGAATCACCAATAAAAACTTCTGTAATTACTTTACTCATGTTGTCTTCCAGCTGTGCCTGAAGAGTACTTAAGTCTAGGACATATGTTGATCCAATCACTTTGTTGTGAGTTTGCAGGAGAGAATAGGAGGTGTACTTAGGAGAGTAGCTGAAAACAGCAGGACTTTTCCTCTTTGGCATTAAGTCAGACAATATCTTTTCAGAATCAAAATTATTTGCCAGCAATATAGTCATTTTTATCAGTAAGAGAAAACTATTTACTATGTCAATTAATATTAAATTATTTCTATTATATAAAAATCTATTGTTTTTCCATTCTTGTTTTTGGCTATTCCATCACAGACAGATATATAGAAGAGTAAATTCTGACTTTGCAAAGACTACCATTAAATTCTTGTAGGGTAGAGTCAAGGACTGTTTCTTTTTTTTTTTTAATATTTATTTTATTTATTCCCTTTTGTTGCCCTTGTTGTTTTATTGTTGTAGTTATTATTGTTGTTGTCGTTGTTGGATAGGACAGAGAGAAATGGAGAGAGGGAGGGGAAGACAGAGAGCAGGAGAGAAAGATAGACACCTGCAGACCTGCTTCACCGCCTGTGAAGCGACTCCCCTGCAGGTGGGGAGCCGGGGTTCGAACCGGGATCCTTATGCCGGTCCTTGTGCTTTGCGCCACCTGCGCTTAGCCCGCTGCACTACAGCCCGACTCCCAAGGACTGCTTCTTAACATTATTTTGAAAAGCATTTGTAATTAAGTCACCTACAAAGCTTGTGTCATAAAAAGAAGATTGTAGTAAAGCCAAATGAAATAAGAAATAAAATGATTTAAACTGCATCTCCTTTGCAATCCAAGAATTGTGCTGCTTTGTTCAGAGCCTGCATTCATACCCTTCTTCCTGAGTTCCCCATCTCTGTGTCATCTCCAGTTAGGTTAGACTGTTGAAGTATACAAAGGGTCTTTACTTTAGCTGGAAGGAGTGAAGGAAACTATTAAGCTCAATGTTCCTTATAGTCTATAGAGAGATCAGATCAGTGCGAAACTAGAGCGTCAGAGTCACACAAATGGCACCTATAACCACAACAAATAACCTCAATTATCTAAGGAGACAGTGTGGCCATGATGATGGAGGTGTCTCTGAGCAAGAAGTCAGAGGGCCTACGGAAGTGGTTTTCTCTGTCAATTTAAACTGGTGTGTGTTTATGCAAAATCAATTCACACTTCTCTTGAAGAAGCAGTGTTTGTGGTGATCTGTGATCTTAATTAGCAATTACAAGGATCCTTCTATTCTTTGTCAAATATATCTGAAAAACAATTGCATGAACTTTAAGAATTGTAAACTTATTAAGACAGCTTCAGAACACTTCTTTTATTTTATATTTTGGCAACTAAACATTTGCCTATTAACACTTCTAGATTTAGGTGGAAATAGTGCTGGAACATGTAAGAGATTCATAACCTTGCTTATAGAAATAAGAAATCTTACCCTTGGCCTGACAAAACACAGAGACTCTCTATGTGTCAGGCAACATTAGAACCTGGGCTTCAAAATGAACAATTTCTATATCCATAAAAATTTGGTTACATAAAAGACTGTAAGGTTGAATTTTTCCTGAGCTCTATGCTTCTGATAAAAAGTGAAGTTGAAAGGGCCCTTCTTACATCTATCTCTTCTGAGGAAAAGAAAACTCTACAAAAAGCACCCCTGATCATATGACTTAAATATATGTGTACAAGGTTCGGGATACTTCATTTATTTACCTTTGAATAGACAGACCAATTGTTGAGGGACTGGAGCTAGGGGTACCACCCAGAAAATGATAGTGGTGACAGCTGTGGTTTAGAAAGGTGGAGGCAGGGCTTGAATAGTGAATGCTAGACCCTTGGGCTTGGCTCGCTCTCCGTTCAAGTCTCCTTTTGAGTAGGCGCTCTCAAGGGCTTCTCTCCCTTTCTTTCTGTCGTTCTCTCTACCTACGTGGGCCTCCCATCAAAATGTGAGTAGGGGGCTTATTTCTCTCATGTACTCTCTGCTTAGATGACCATGTGAATGTTCTCTCACTTTCTATCGGGGTCTCGGCCCTAGGTGAGTATCCCATCAACATGTGAATAAAAGAGCTCTGGGTCTCTCTCTCTCTCTGTCTCTCTGCCTAACATATGAATGTTGTCAGTTTTCCTGAATAAAGTTTAAAATTCTTGAAAATCATGCTCTCTCCTCAATTCTTTGTTGAAATAATATGTAATGAACTTTTTGAATGTTGGGGAAACAAGCACCAGCCCCACCCACCTCTTTCCTCTAATACACAGTGACCAACCATTAAAGTTCTTTTTGTCCTTACAAATTGATTAGAAGAGCATGGGTAACTAGATTTTACATTAGACCCTTCCCTTCCCTGAAAACTCAGAACTTATTCCAGCCCTCAGTCTGATTCTATGTAGAACTCTTCTTCTTCTTCTTTTTTTTTTTTACTTTTCTTTTTTTTAATATTTATTTAATTTATTTATTCACTTTTGTTGCCCTTGTTTTATTGTTGTCATTATTGATGTCCTTGTTGTTGGCTAGGACAAAGAGAAATGGAGAGAGGAGGGGAAAGACAGAGAGGGGGAGAGAAAGATAGACACCTTTAGACCTGCTTTACCACCTGTGAAGCGACTCCCCTGCAGGTGGGAAGCCAGGGGCTCTAACCCGAATCCTTAGCCATTCTATTAACGCTTTGTGCCACCTGCGCTTAATCTGCTGCGCCACAACCCGACTCCCTGTAGAACTCTTAAGATTCTTCCCCAAAAACATAATAATAAACTGGCTCAGTGTAAAACTTTGCTTGATTTTTGTCATAGCCTGCCTTGCCTTTAGATTCCTGCCTATAAAGAGACCCTGTTTTCTGGCTTAACACTTAAGGCTCTTGTAGATCTATCTGGTGGTCACAGTGTCCACCCCATTGTCATACATCCCTTTTTTTTTCTATTCTAGTAGTCTCTCCTGACCTTAGAATTATTATCCTTTTGAGTTAGGCCAAGTTCAGGTGTATTTTTTTTTTTTTTTAGATTTTATTTATTTATGAGAAAGATAGGAGGAGAGAGAAAGAACCAGACATCACTCTGGCACATGTGCTGCCTGGGATGGAACTCTGGACCTCATGCTTGAGAGTCCAAAGCTTTACCACTGCACAACCTCCTGGACTACAATTCAGGTATAATTTTATTTGACAAAGTTTTATGAATGTGTTGTCAAAAGATTTTGTTTATTTTCATTTGTAGTTTATGAAGAGGGCTTCTTTTCTCTAAAGTCCATTGTCAGTTAAAAAGACTATTTTATCCATCAACTAAGTCCATGGTGGTAGTAATAGGAAAGACTGCTGTGTCGGTCTCTATCGGGATTTATCTGTTTCCTGTACTAGAATCTTTCTTGGGATAAAGAAGACAGTCGAAAGCATGTACTAATAAATTCCTCTTTGAAAGTCTTTTCAGTGGCTGAAGAAATAGCTCAAGTGGTAGAGTATTGGGCCTGTATATCAGAATTTTGGGGTTCAATTCTCAGTACCACATGTATCAGAGTGATGTTATGACCTGACCTGCTTTGTTTCCGAACCCGGCCAGTTTACCCCTCCTTAGGTAACATGGTGACACCCTACCCACGCACCCGCATCCTCTCTGTTCCTCTCTTTGCCTTTTTCATATCTGTCTGATGTTAAACACTACAGATCTCTCATATCTAAAAAATGAAATTTAAAATGAAAAAGACTTTGGAAAACCAGAAATAACTTTCAGCACCCCATAAAGAATTTTGGTCCATACTCGCAGAGGGATAAAGAATGGAAAACCGGGAGTTGGGCGGTAGCACGGAGGGTTTAGCTCAGGTGACAGTAAAGCACAAGGACCAGCATAACTATGATCCCGGTTTAAGCTCCAGGCTCCCCACCTGCAGGGGAGTTGCTTCACAAGTGGTGAAGCAGGTCTGCAGGTATCTATCTCTCCTCCTCTCTGTCTTCCCCTACTCTCTCCATTTCTCTCTGTCCTATCCAACAATGACGACATCAATAACAACAACAATAATAACTACAACAATAAAACAACAAAGCAACAAAAGGGAATAAATATTTAAAAAAAAAAAAAGAATGGAAAACCTTCCAATGGAGGGGATGGGATGGGATATGGAACTCTGATGGTGGGAATTATATGGAATTGCATCCATCTTAATCATTATTAAATTGCCAAAAAAAAAAAAAAAAAAGAGGGCCAGCAAAACAGCTCAATAAAATGAATTTAGAGGAAAAGAAAAGTCTATCTTAAATTGGGTGGATTGTTCATGAAGTGCTCCCTTCTTCTTCTAGCGTTTGCCCTTCTTCCATAGCCAGTCAACAGGTCAGGTTGAAAGCTGTCAGGAGCTGCTTGTTGCTGGCTTTGAAAGTGACTGGGATCCATGTGGATTCAGTCGGCTAGGAAGGATCGTCAGTTTCCCCAACGAATGGGTACTCACAGGATGCACCACGAGAAGGTCGATCCAATGCATCCCAAGTGCTCCCTGAGATTCTAAATCTTCCAGATATCCAGAATCTATATACAAACTATATTACAGGCTATGGGATACTATCTGCTTCTAAAGAGGAAGAAAACACTGCTTATTCAGGTCATTCAGAATTGGAGATTCTGATGAAAGAAGCTGTCATGAAGTGCTTCTGAGACAGATGTCAAATTCTGGTAAATTCTAGGGAGTGGGGTTTCATTTGTAATTGTTTTCATTAAACAGCAACTATCTTTGTTGACTTGGGAGTAGTTCTAAGATAAAAGACTTAAGAGAACATGATATGTAAATGCTAAGTGAGATGGTTCATTGATTCAATGGCTATATCAGCTAAGTACTCTTTGTGTTGCATAGCACAATCACTGCTAGAAAACCCAGCACTCCCACCAAGATTCAGGCCTCGAAGTTTTTGTCAAGATGTTAAATCCAAGTTCTTTGTTGTTTGTATTATTGGCCTCCCTGCTGAGTCCCTGGAGAATCCAGGGTTGAATAGCCAGCAATGCCTGAAGCAAGACATTGATTACCACACAGTCAGAAGAAGAGAACAAACAGATAGGCTTTGAAACAATAGGAAAAAAATTGCAATCAGGCTGTTTATTCACCCTATTCAAAATCATACTTTGTCTTGCATTATTTATTTTGTAACTCTGTCTCTTGACCTTCTGACCTATCTCAATGCTTTCCACATTTTGATAGAATAGAGAGACAAGGGCAAACTTATTTACTACGTTTGTCTCTTAATTGAATGCCAATCATTTTCCATTAGTAAAGAAAGGGCCTTCATTGTAAGTGAGAACTTCATCATCTTTTCCTTTTCTGATCTAATATTTTTGTACATACATTTCCTTTTATTTTACTATTTATAAAGTCATTATAAATCAAACCAATTGCAGCATTACAGGAAATGGTTGACATTTTTTATCTCAGAGACGCATTCATAATTTCCCCATTACTTGTAGTTTAAATACATAACATACAATCTGCAGTTTTTGAAGTGGTGCCAAATTCCATCTGCTTTGCTTAGTGCGATAGTTATTTCCGTGCATGGCATAAAGTAGTGCTTCTGAGAACTTTAACTTGAACACAGACCTCTCTCAATAGAACCTTGCAGTTTTCTGTTCAATAACCCTCTCTTACATAAATGCACAGCTTTATTGATTTCTATATCCTGCTGCTTAATGACCTCTACAAGCTACCTATCAGCATTTCTCTTCCATTTAGATCAGGAGGAGCTGATATCTCTTTCAACATTGCCTCAAATTCAGAAAAGGTCAGTTATGATGGAATCTGAACAGAAATGTCATGTAAAAGGCTGGCATCACATTTGATATTTCTGAGGCAGTTATTTGGTTACCTACTTTTTGCTGTTATTGCCAGGGCTCATTGTTCCAGATTGACTTTCCTTTTCTTTAGATAAAAAGTGAGAACAGAAGAGGGAAAGACACCACAGCAGCAAGACTTCCCTTACTTCAGTGGTTACCTGGATTCAGCACATGGCAAAGGAACACATTCTCATATGAGCTATCTTGCTGACATTTTGGCTACTTATTTTTAAAATATGACATGAAAGAGTCAAAACAGAGCTCTTCTTTAAATCCCAACAATGTCTTAATGCTAATTCAGGGCCAGACTTCATGTCTAACATAATTTCAGTTTTAGCTTCTTCTAAAAGTGGATTTTTAAACCAATCAGTCTGGAACTTCCTGGTCAGCATCAGTGAGGTAATCTGCATGATAAAATAACCACCCCAGTCTCTCTTCCCCTGAGTGAAGGTGAATGCCTGTAATTAATCTTTCCCTTTTGTTAATAAATGTGTCCCACTTAATTTTTTTCTTATAGAACCACCCATTTCATACAATTCCACATAGGCTTTCTACTTATTAGATACTTACTAGATGGAAGACTGCTCAATATATAAATTATTTAATAAAGCCAATTGCATCTCTAAAGTTACTCTGATAAATTATGTTCTTATTAATTTTAAAGCTTTGACCCAGAAATGTAAATAACTTAAGTTATACTATGAGGAGCTAAATTTGATTTTTTTTTCTAGTTGGAGAATAAATAGTGAAATACCTTTATCTTATCTTATTACTCCAGATTTTTTTAAAATAGAATTTTTGTTTTCTCTCCTGCTAATATTGATTACTCAGAGTATTCAAGGTATAATGTATAATGTATATTTGAATATATAAAATAAATTGAATTTATTTTGAGTTGGCGAACTTAACATTTCTTTGGAAAATTTTAGCCTTTCCAATGTTACAATTTGTTATCCAATAGACACATCAAATAGCTAGCTGAAGTTGAGTCATGATAAGTTGATTATATAATTCTCAAAAAGTTTAATATTGGACTCACAATAGGATCTCTATTATTGTTTTAAAAAATAGTTATTAGTTGCCTAGAGAAATAGTCAGGCATTTTTTTTTCTCACTTATTTGAAAAATTTGTTCCTTTAGGATTTGATTTTCTTAACATCAAAACTGAATATGGGTCCACCATCCCAGTGCCACTGAAAATCAACACTATTTATACTAACTTTTGCATGAAAGGAAACTTACTTTTTTATTGTCACCCAAAGCCATAACAGGAGGAGGAATGTACCACTCAAATTAGCTTCCTAAGTCCTCTAAAGAGAGGAACCATTTATACAGGCAAACGTGAGGGAAGATTGGCAAACCAGGAGCTGGGTTTACTGGGAAGGAGCAAAGAGTCAGAGGACTTCAGTTCTTCTCGCCTCTTAGATCATGGATGGCATCATGGAACTTCTCTTTAGAACAAAGCCGTAATCTGTGTTGACTACTCTTTACCATTTCAGATGAAATTGAGATTGAGTATATTCAGGGTAGTCTGGCCATAAACTAGACTTTATTATTGCAAATGGGCAGGGCTGGGAGAAATGAGGAGAGGATATGAATTCCTGAAGCTTGTCATTTTCCAAATTCAGTTTTGGCCAGAGTTCTAATTGTTAAATTAGATCTAATATCAATCTTTGGTGACCTCAGACCATATCAAGCAGTCATGTCCTTCAGGGACTGTGGATTCAAAATGCTCAAAGAACTATTATATATTGATAGCACACATTGTATTATATGATTATTTGTATCTTTTAAGTGCTCAAATATCGACCTCTTCAACTGGATTTCTTTATTTTTTTCTTCTTTTTTTTTTTCTTAATGCAATGTTTTAATATAACAAGAACTGATGACAGGTGACTTGCTAAAGCAATATGGTAGCATTACATTGGTATAAGATATTGAATTTTTATATTTATTTATTTATTCCCTTTTGTTGCTCTTGTTGTTTTATTGTTATAGTTATTATTGTTGTTGTCTTTATTGGATAGAACAGAGAGAAATGGAGAGGGGGAAGACAGAGCGGGGAGAGAAAGATAGACACTTGCAGATCTGCTTCACTTGCAGGTGGGGAGCTGGGGGCTTGAACTGGGATTTTTATGCCAGTCCTTGCACTTCACGCCAAGTGCGCTTAACCTGCTGCGCTATCACCTGACTCCCTTTTTTTTTTTTTTTTGGCCTCTAGGATTATCACTGGGGCTCAGTGCCTGCACTATGACTACACTGCTCCTGGCAGCAAATTTTTTTTAATAGGATAGGACAAAGAGAAATTGAGAAGTGAGGGGAAGATAGAAAGATAGACACCCGCAGACCTTCACTGCTTGTGGGAAGCGAGGCTCCAGGCAGGATTCTTGCACTGGTCCTTACACTTCATACTATGTGCACTTAATCCTGTGTGCCACCGCCCGGACCCTGGAATTTTTTTTTTTTTCTTTTCGAACTCAGTTTATAGTGGAGAACTCACCCATCCACCACCTTCCCCAGAGTCTTTTGCTTTGATACAATGCACTCTATCAGGTCCATGTTTCACTTTGTTCTTACCCTCTCTTTTCCCATTCCCTATATATTAAATACTTCTTTTTTTCTTTCCCATGGTAGGTGGGGCTTGGTACAGGCATTGTGAATCAACCACTTTTGGCAGCTTCCTTCCTTTCTCTCTCTCTTCTTCCTTCCTTCCTTCCTTCCTTCCTTCCTTTCTTTCTTTCTTTCTTTCTTTTTTTTTCTTTCCTTCTTTCTCATCTGTTGGATAGTATGCCAGCTCCCCCTGGCTTCTGCTTAACCATATGCCTATATAGGGATAGATTTAATCCCATTCAAAGCTTTGGTCTATTTACATAAATCACTTTTACATTTACATAAAGCACTCCAGGGCATTGGTGGTTCAGTGATAGGATTCTCGCCTGCTCTGCCCCCTCCTTGTCACACTCTGATTTTCACCAGTCACTTTTCTCTCCACCCTCTCTATGTCACATCCTGTTTCCACCCTACTTGGCAAGTAGATATAAAGACAGCATTGTGAGTTTTAGAGTACCTTGAGTTTAGCTTAGCTCGTCTTAGATTGTGCTGCGTCCTGCATGAATAAAGAGATACTGCCTACAGCTCAACCATGAGTCCCTGGTCGTCTGTTACCCACCCGTGAAGCCAGCCCGGCGAAAACAACATAACCCATCGAAAACAACACTCATCTGATAGGACAGAGAGAAATTGAGAGGGGGAGGAAGAGATAACAAGAGGGAGAAACAGATACATGCAGACCTGTTTCACAGCTCATGAAGTGTCCCCACTGGAGGTGGGGAACCAGGACTGGAACCCCAACCCAAAATTCAGATCCTTAAGCATATCCTTGTGCATAATGCTACATGCCCTTAACTGAGTTTGCCTTCTCCTGGCCCCTTATTAAGTCCCTCTAATGTGTGAGGTCAGTTGGTATTTGCCCTTCTCCTTTTGGCTCACCTCGCTTAACATGATATCTTCAAGTTTCATCCAAGATGATCTACTCAGTTTTGACGACTGAGTAGTATTCCATCTTGTATATCATAATTTTTTAGCCACTCATCTGATGTTGCTTTCAGGTTCTGGCAATTACAAATTGGGCTGCTCTAAACATAGGTATAATTAGATCTCTTCTGATAGATGTTTTGTTTATTTGGGTATATCCCCGGGAGAGAAATTGCTGAGTCATAGGCTAGGTCGATATCAAGATAAATTACAGGGTTACTGTAATCAAAACTGCCTGGTACTGGAACCAAAGTACACACACAGACTAGTGGAATAAAAATGAGTATCCAGAAATAGGTCCCCATATCTATGGCCGACTAATTTTTGACAAGGAGGCCCAAACCATTAAATGGTGAATGGAGAGTCTCTTCAACAAATGGTGTTGGAAAAATTGGATTAAAACATGCAAGCAGATGAAATTGAATATACACATATCAATTGACTCATTTGGACAAGACACAGTGTCATTGATTTGAAATTGAATAGAAACAAGTGTAATAATTCAAGCCTGGAGGAGGCATTGGTGAGGAATTTTTTCTTCTTCTTTTTTTACTATATTTTATTGTCAGCCAGGTTATTTCCAGGGCTTGGTGGCTGTATGATGAATCTGCCATGGTTGGTGGCCTTTTTAAAAAATTTTGTTTATATTTGATGAAACAGAGAGAAATTGAGAAGGGGAGGGGTTTGAGAAGGAAAGAGAAAGAAAAACACCTGCAGATGCTGTATCACTTGTAAGGTACTCCCTTCAAATGGGGACTGAGAGTTTGAACCCAAGTCCTTAGACATATGCCCTTAATCAGATGTACCACTGCTAGCCCCCTAGGAGAGACATTTTATACTTGACAATAGGTACCTGCTTTTCTTTCTTTTAGTTCTGATCTAGCACAACCCATTAAATCATAACAATTCATACTTTAGGTGCTTGTGGGCATAATTGTGTTACTAAGGTAAAGGTGTTAATAAAGGCCTTTTCTTTTTTTGTTTTGTTTTTTGTTTTTGGTCCTTCAATCAGAAAAGCACTTGAAAAACACAGTCACTATATGACTCAGTCTAACCTCCCACCTGCCTCCTCCCCTCTTTTAAAGAGACGTCTCTAACACAGCAGTAGCCCAAGAATATTCCTTTTGTGTGCACACTGCACAGAATGGAGTTATTTTATTTTATTTTTCAAACTGAAAGCTTTTGTAGGACAGATCTAAAGATAAAAGAGAAAAAAGTATTTCTGATGGTCTGAAACCAGTCCTTCATGAAATAACTTGAAGTGTTATTTTTGCTTCACCCAACACTACTAGTTTATAAACTGTTAAAGACAACAGCGACAACCATATGAAAACTAGCATGGTATATTTGTGGTTTGACAGCTTTTCTAATAAGAGCTAGGTTTACTAACAAATTGTGGATTCCCAGCTCTTTACACTACACAGTAATTTCCAGGCAGTTTAAAACCACTTCTGGCCTGCCCTCTCTACTTGAGTCTACTGCTGAGTCTAAAAGCCTTCTTGCTTCCCCTGTGTTTATTTCAGATTCTTTTTCCATTTGAAGAATCAATACTAAATGCAGACATAGATAGACAGAGTTTTATACTTGATATTTGCAACGGTAGGAAGTCTTCATTTACCAGTACATTTTTAGGCACCAGAAAATTATAAGGTGAAATAAAATTGTAGATTAAACAAATTTTTTTTTTTTTTTTAAGTTTTTTTTTTTTTTTTTTTTAACATTTATTTTATTTATTCCCTTTTGTTGCCCTTGTTGTTCTATTGTTGTAGTTATTATTGTTGTTGTTGTTGGATAGGACAGAGAGAAATGGAGAGGGGAGGGGAAGACAGAGAGGAGGAGAGAAAGATAGACACCTGCAGACCTGCTTCACCGCCTGTGAAGCGACTCCCCTGCAGGCGGGGAGCCGGGGTTTGAACCGGGATCCTTATGCCGGTCCTTGTGCTTTGCGCCACCTGCGCTTAACCCGCTGCGCTACAGCCCGACTCCCGATTAAACAAATTTTTAACAACAAACTATGACATATTATTTCTAACAAGATATGCATATTTAGGTGGACAAAAGGAAAGCCTTCACATATAAAAAATAAGAAATGAATAAACAGTATGGAGAAACTGAGGAAAACATTTTGTCTGCTTAGTTCAGAACTTCTGAAGAAACCTAGAAGCAGGTGGTGCACTAAAAATGATACTGTGGGATTGTATCACTAACATTTTTTGACATGTAACTTACTTACCTTCTTTAAAATTTTATATTCAGGGCATAGTTGGAAAATTCACAGGGCTGGGTGGTGGAACATCTGGTTGAGTGTACATGTTACAATGCCTAAGGAGCCAGGTTCAAGCCCCCAGTTACAACCTGCACGGGGAAAAGCTTTGCGAGTGGGGAAACAGTATTGCAGGTGTCTCTCTGTTTTTCTCCTTCTCTATCTCCCCCTTCCCTCTCAATTTCTGGCTATCTCTATCCAATATCCAATAAATAAAGATAATTGTAAAGAAAACTTAAAAAAATAAAATTCAAACTTCCTATTGAACATGAGATACTTATGAGCTTATAAAATTCTTCCATTTTATATTCTCAACTCAAATAATATTTATGTTTCTGTGACTTGTCACACAGGGAGGCACTGGAAGTGTAGATGATCTCATTAAACAACTTTTTTTTTTTTCAGAATATTTCCCTTGAGCAGACATTGGAAGAGTTTTAAGCTAAATTGAGTAAATAATAAAATACAAGAAAACAAAATATTAAAGCTGGAAATGCCCTTTTGTAGTCTTAACTTGCATTTAAGCTATCAGGCGCCAATCAAATCTTCATTCTTTCTGCTTCCAAATTCTAACTCTCTTCTAATTGAAAAAAAAATTAAAAAATATGATCATTTAGCTCCTCTCCTTAGCCTCAGATAGAGATAAAATTTAAGACTGTAAAGAAAATGAAATTGCCCTGTGTATTATTTCTGATTTCTCTGACAAAAGACATCAAGTAATGGTTTACAGATTTACAGGGAAGCAAAGCTAGCATTTCAAAACCTGTACCATATATGAAGTCACTACAGTTTTTCTTTCCCTTTTTTTTTTTTTTTAACCATATTCAAAACTTCTTGAAATAATTCTATGAGGGGCCAGGCGGTAGAGCAGCGGTTTAAGCGCACATGGTGTGAAGTTCAAGGACAGGCTTAAGGACTCAGGTTCCAGCAGTCCCTGGCTCCCCACCTGTGGTGGGGGCCTGGGGGAGGAGTGGCTGCTTCTCAATCTGTGAAACAAGTCTGCAGGTGTCTTCTTTCTCTACCCTCTTTCTTCCTCTCCTCTCGATTTCTCTCTGTCCTATACAGCAATAGCAACAACAACAACAAGGTCAACAAAATGGGAAACATGACCTCTAGGAGCAGTGGATGCCCTAAGCTCCAGCAATAACCCTGGAGGTAATAATAATAATAATAACAATAACAATAATATATAATAATAATTCTATAAGGACCATGGAGGTGGTGCAGTGGATATCACTTTGGACTCCAAGCACAAGGACACAGTTCAATCCTGAGCCAGAGCTCTGCAGCTCTCTCTTCTCTCTCTTAAAATTAAATTTTTGAGGGAGTTGGGTGATAGCGCAGCAGGTTAAGTGCGTGAAGCACAAGGACCAGCATAAGGATCAGGCTCGAGTCCCCACCCCCCACCTGCAGGGGAGTCGCTTCACAGGCGGTGAAGCAGGTCTGCAGGTGTCTATCTTTCTCTCCCCCTCAGTCTTTCCCTCCTCTCTACATTTCTCTCTGTTCTATCCAACAACAACATCAATAACAACAATAACTACAACAACAACAAAAAACAAAGGCAACAAAAGGGAAAATAAATAAATATTAAAAAAATAAATAAATTTTTGAAAAAAAGTTTAAATCTTATGAATAAGGTGCTATGCTGCTTATTTTACACACGAGACTCTGAGAATAATTGAGTAGCCTAATCCTGGCCTACATTCCACAGGAAAAGAAGCCATAATCAAAACCAGAAATATAATACTTCTTTGGATCCAAATTTCACTTTCAAGAACTGGCTTATGCTATGTCCAGTACTAGATGTACAACCAGGAGGAAAATGTGTTACTCACTAAGAAATCATACTTGTATTTTAAGAAGCATTTTGCTTATTTACTGGGTAGAGAGAGACAGAGAGAAAGAGATAGGGGAGGTAGAGATAAGGAGAGAAAAAGAAAGCCATCTGCTGCACTACTTCACTGTTCATGAAGCTTTCACCTAAAAAGATGGATGTTGGGGTCTTGAACCTGGAACCGTGCACATTATAGCATATGTGCTCCACCAGGTGCACCACCACCCAGCTCCACACTTGTAATTCAAGTTACAGGTTTCCCCCACTATCTGGAAATAGAATGCTCCTATTTGATAGATTAGTTTTAGTCAACTAGGAACATTTTACCACTGATTTATATGAAAAAGAAAAAAAGTGTTCCAGATCTTCCACGTAATATACTAGATCATGCCATAGAGGAATGGTTTACCTGTGGACAGTGTAGAAAACCTGAAATTTATGACTCCATCTCAGAGCTAATGATGCTCACTCAGTCAGTCTTGCTATTCCTCAGGGCGTATACTATCCAGTTCTCTCAATGAAACAGCTCCATCTGTTTTTCTTTTTTCCTTCCCCTTTCAAAGTTCTCTAGAGACCTTGAACAAGACTTTATAAGAATTTTTCTTTGTCTCTTCCTTAAATTTCTCTTTGCAAATTAAACAAAATATTCTCATTCAACACAGAGTGAGTCTCATCTTGCCAGAAGGTTTTACTCTTGAGTATCAGTGTTATCCATCTTGCCTCAACAATTCCTTGAAATCAGGTTTGGAATTGATAACTCATACCAAATTAGGAACCTGTCTGCTCAGAAACTTCTGATTAACTGTTTGTTTGTTTGTTTTTATCAGAGCACTGCTTAGCTCTGGCTTATGGTGGTGCAGGGTGTTGAACCTGGGACTTTATGAGAGTTTGTTTGCATAACCGTTATGCTATCTACCCCTGCCCTGATTAACTGTTTCTATCTCCCATGGAATATAAACACATTCTCTCAACTTAAGCATGTATCTTAAAACTCGATCAGGTGGAAACCATTGTACTTTAATCATTCATTAGTCATTAAAGTATCTAAATGTGGAGAGATACAATAATTGTAAAATATGTGATGATGACAATGATGATCACAACTGATATTACCATGATGACTTTGATTATTTCCTGTCTCCATATTTAGAATATTCCAGACATTGTTCAGAGCATTTTCTGTGTTATTTCATTGTGTCTTTATAGCACCACTACAGAGAAAGTGCTGTTGCCAGGTCCCTTATTTATAAGAGGTAATGACTTTTTTTGGTATCATATTTTGGGAAATGTGTCATAGGTTAAAAAAAGGTTATAAGGGAGTTGGGCGGTAGCACAGCAGGTTAAGAGCATGTGGTGTGAAGCACAAGGACTGGAGTAAGGATCCAGGTTCGAGCCCCCGGCTCCCCACCTGCAGGGGAGTCACTTCACAGGTGGTAAAGCAGGTCTGCAGGTGTCTGTCTTTCTCTCCCCCTCTCTGTCTTCCCCTCCTCTCTCCATTTCTCTCTGTCCCCCCCCAAAAAAAGTTTTAACTACCTCCAAGTGTAAAAAAAAGCCAAAACAGACAAACACAAATAAATGCAAGAAAATTAACCAAAGGAGACTTGCTAATGATGACTTTAATTTTGTATGAATCCTCTTGTACTGAAACACCCCTCATACTGTAGGATTTCTAGAGTGTATTGAAATGTCAGGAATAATTTTTATTGCCAATCCTCTCTTGATTATACTAATTTTATACAAAAGTTTTGCAAGACCTATAGTTACATTTTAATTACCTTTGAGAAGTGACCTTGACAGTAGTTTTGTGGCAATTATTCTAAAACATTAGTTTTATTAAAAAAAAAATGAAGTATAATATAGCCAGTTCTTCATTATCTTGGAAAGTAGAAAATGAGAATGTTATCTATAATTTATATATTTCCACCCTATGCTCCTCTCAGTTTTAGCCATATTTAGTGGAGCTATAAATTTGCATTTAATTCATTCAATATGATATAAAAATTTAATCCATAGCTAAATCTTTTTTTGTATATTTATTTTCTCTTTTGTTGCTCTTGTTGTTTTTCATTGTTGTTGTAGCCGTTGTTAGATATGACAGAAAGAAATGAAGAGAGGAGGGGAAGACAGAGAGGGGAGAGAGAGACACCTGTAGACCTGCTTCACCTCCTGTGAAGCGACTCCCCTACAGGGGGGAAGCCAAGGGCTCAAACTGGGATCCTTCTGCTGGTCCTTGTGCTTTGCGCCACGTGCGCTTAACCTGCTGCGCTACCAACCGACTCCCAGCTAAGTTCTATGAGTTACTTTGTAATTATCTTCTGCCTCTGTTCATTTCTCTCCATCCTTGCTGCTACTTTCCAAATCTGGTATTTTTTTTTTTCTCTTTCATGGAATTTAGTGATATCTTTATAACCGTTGTGTATTTTGTTCTAACTCCATTTTGAAGTTAGGTTGCCCCTATTAAAATATAGAGTGATCATTTTGTCTTTAAAACCTTTCAAAATTGTATCAATCTTCTTAGTGTATAAGTAAAACCTCTGCAGAGGGTCTCTCACCTGCTCCTCCAGATTTGTGTAGGACTAAATTCTATCCCTTTCTCTCAATTGCAGTCACATTGGTTGTTATCAGTTAGCTTGGCTTGTCACAGCCAGAAGACTGTTTATGAAACGGAAATTTACTCTCTCTATAAACTCTGTAAGTCTAGAGCCTGTAAAATTTCAAAGACACAGAGTTGGGAAGATTTGGTTTCTGTAAGATTATTAGTCTAAAAATAAGTCCACAATTTCACTGTGTCTTAGATGGTCATGGGATAAGGAAAGAAGCAAAGGGAAGAGTCTCTGTTATCTTTCTTAGAAGAGCACATATCCTATTATCAAGAATTGGGACTTGGATGGAAGGGCACAATTCATTCCACAGAACTGGTCAGTAAGCCCTTCGAATTTGCTGTGCTTGTTCCAGCCACAACAGTTTACCAGTTTTCCCTGCTGAAATACTCTACCTTCCAATTTCCACCAAGTCATCACATTATTCTTCAAATCTTTAGTTTATTTTCATTTGCTTGTGTAAATTTTCCTTTATTTTCCCAGTTCTTCAAATTTGTCTTATAAAATTCATAGTTCTTCAATATACTTCTTCAGTACACACTCCAGATATATAGCATCTGCTTATGGGGTTCTTTGGTAAATAACCATTTTCTCTAGGTTATAAGCTTGAGAGGATAAACAGTTTCACTTTTATTCACTGTTGTATCCCCAACACCTGTCCCACTTCCTTACACATATTATGAGATACACAAAATTATTTTTAAAATAATAGATAAATGTGTTGAACCATTTTTATGATTATTCTTGTTAGTTGCACATACTTTGCACAAACTTTCTATAATAGGTTTTTCACTTTTGTATCAAGTAGTTCTTCTCTTCCTCCCTCCCCTCCATCCTACTTGTTATAAATTACATGTAGTGAATATCTTAATGTGTGTTACTTTCATTCTTCTTCTTCTAGCGTTTGCCCTTCTTCCGTAGCCAGTCAACAGCGTCAGGTTGAGCCTGATATCAAGTTTCGAGACCTCCTTTGAATCTGGAGAGGTGGCAGTCGTTGACTATGTGGGTCATAGTCTGTCTGGAGCCGCAGGGGCAGTTCGGGTCGTCTCTGGCTTCCCAGCGATGGAACATAGCGGCGCACCGGCCATGGCCTGTTCGATAGTGACTGAGGAGGGCCCATATTATATATTATTTCATATTATATATTATCTCCTTATGGAGTTTTAAAATTGAGTTTTTCTTTGTATGTTTGTGTTATTTTTCACAAACTCTTAGAAAAGTCCGATTTTATCACTCTCCATATGCATTTTATTTATATCTAAATATGTATAATATTTATTTATTTATTATTTATTATTGCAGTCAGGGTTATTGTTGGAGTTCGGTGCTGGCACTATGAATCCACTGCTCCCAGCAGCTAGTTAGCTTTCTTTCTTTCTCTCTCTCTTTTTCTTTAAAATTTTTTTTTTTTTTAGGACAGAGAGAAATTGAGAGAGGAGTAGGAGATGGAGAATGATAAGCGCACAAAAGTACTAAGTTCAAGGACCCGCACAAGAATCTGGATTCAAGCACCCCCATCACCCCCACCTGCAGAGGGGCTGTTCCACAAGCTGTGAAGCAGGTCTGCAGACACCTATATTTCTCTTCTGCTCTTTATCTCCCCTTCCTCTCCCAACTTCTCTCTGTCCTGTCCAATAAAAAGGAAAAAGTGGCTGCCAGGAGTAGTGGATTCTTTGTGCAGGCACTGAGCCCAAACAGAGAAGACAGACACTTGCAGACCTGCTTCATACTCATTACATGGACTCCCTGTAAGTGGGAAGCCAGAGCTCCAGGGTCCTTGTGATTGGTAATTTCTGTGCTTAACTGGGTGTGCCACAGCCCAGCCCCTATATATGTAAAAGTTTTTTGTAGTCAAGTCAATTAATACTTTACTTTCTGATTAATTTTTATTGCTTCTATATAGATGCATTGGTGGTGGAAAAACGGTATGGTAATATACAGTCTGATATGAGGTGAAATTGTACATTTAAAACAAAAATAATTTTGTAAACCCACTTTATGAACAATTAAAATAAAAAACATTAGCTTAATCATTAGTCTTGCTAAGTATTTAATACTCTCTCTTGAAAGTTATTAAACTCTATAAGGAATACAATGAAATACCATTTACCATTTACCATTCAATAACTGCCAAGATTGCTAAAGTTATTATTTAATTGCTAATGCATTGAAGTACACTTTTTGTTACTTTTTGTAAACTGTCTGGGTCTGATAATACCACTTTTAGTTGGTTTTGAGATATGTTGTTTCTTTTTAAAAATTACATTTAATTGATAAATTTGCGAACTCTATCTTATACGGCCAAGTTTTTACTATAAGAAATTATAAATAGAGCATTTTAAAATAAATGTGTGTAGAAGCATTCTTATTTCTTGATCGATTATTTTCTTGTAGTTTTAACTCATTGTAGAGTCCTATTTACATTTCTAGTTTCTAGAAAATTTTAGCTTTTTATTTAGAGTTTATCAGTGACTAATTATTTGCTGCTGTTTTTGTTGTTGGGGCCTCATCACTCAGACTGACCTTTTTTTCCCCCCAGAAAGAAAGAAATAGCAGAAAGAGAAAGAGTAGGAGAAACACCACAGAATAAAACTTCTCCCATTGCTATCGTAATCTCGGGGTCTCTCCTTCCCCTGCCCACCCTTAGCTCTCCATTTCCTCTTGATTTCTGTCTCTATCTTTTAAAATTTTTATTATTAATTTAAAATATTTTTATGTATTTATTATTGGATAGAGACAGAAAAAACTTGAGAGGAGGAGGAGATAGAGAGGTAGAGAAACAGAAACAGAGAGATAACTGCAGCCCTGCTTCACTATTTGTGAAGTTTCCCTCATGCAGGTGGGGACCAGGGACTTGAACCTGGGTCCTTACACACTGTTATATGAGCATTTAACCAGGTGCAACACCGCCTGGCCCCTGTTGCTATCTTATACATAATAAATACATTAAAAAAGCTCAGTTCAATATATTGAACTATGACACATGTTTTACAGTTCAGTTTCCTTGTTTATATTTATATCTTCTTGATTTGTCCTGGTTTGAGGGTTGTCCAAAAATCTCTTAGTGATCATTATACTTCAGTTGCTTTTTAAATTTCCTATAGATTTACTTTATGGAAGTTGTTGATGTGTTGAATATATTTAGTCTACAGACATGAAGAAGTAGTATTATTAAGTATCCATTTTTGCTTTATTTAATGATTTTAGTCTTGAGTATTTTGGTTAATATAAGACTGTATCTTATTATATATGCTATTAGTATATGCATGGTATTTTTGGCAGCTCTTTTAATATTTTCATTGTGAAAAGATTTGACTTGTGTGTTTCTTGAAAACATCATAGAAGTGAACATCTATAAACAAATTATAAAATCATCAGTAAGGTTTTCCCTTTTCATGAACATATATATATATATATATATATATATATATATATATATATATGGCTTTAATTGTTTTTTATATTTAATATTTTCTAAAATTCTCACTAAATGCATTTTAATTTTTGTTTATTAAAATTTAAAGAGGTTTATATTTTTATGGTATAATTTTATGAAAATATATTTTTTGTTTATAATTTCTTATTTGGTTTTTCCATTAGTATAATGGAAATGTTTTCTCTTCAAGTTTGATTTATATTACTAGTATTATTTTTTCATTATGTATGATACTAAATGCAGTTATTTTTATTATGATTGTTTACTAAAATCAAGTAATCAATTTTGAGAAATTATCTATAAATCAACTAGCATGACTTATCTGTAAGGCATATTTCTCATTTCCTTCTGTTTGCTTATATTATTTTATCATTGTCAGACTGTGCAATGCTGTTTTTTAATTGCCACCAGTGCTGTAGTGAGAACTCAATGTCTGCATGATGAATCCATGCCTCCCAGTCTTTCTGATGGGACACAGAAAAGCTGAGACAGACAGGAGAGATGGGAGGGAGGGGCACCTGAAGGGGAGTGTCACTGCACATGAAGCTTCCCGGTTCCAGATGTGGTCTGGGGGGCTTAAACTTTGGTTCCTGTACAGGGTAACATATACAGTTAACCAGACACTCCCAATTCTGGCCAAGGATAGAAACAGGAACCTTGTTATGTCTAGCATCAAAATCTTTGGCACAACCATTATGCTATTTCCTTAGTCAAGGACTATGTGACATTCTTAGTGTTATTTTCACAGATTTATTGATATAATTTATTATTGTCTTCAAACCAAATATATTGAATGCTAAACTGAAAATGTAAGGTTGATTCTATAAGATTGTTTTATAGTAGCCTAAGACTTATTGTCTATTATGTACTTTAATATTTTTTATTACTTTTAAAGTAAGCTTGGTTTACAATTCTTTTTTTTAAATATTTATTTTATTTATTTATTCCCTTTTGTTGCCCTTGTTGTTTTTTATTGTTGTTGTCGTTGTTGGATAGGACAGAGAGAAATGGAGAGAGGAGGGGAAGACAGAGAGGAGGAGAGAAAGATAGACACCTGCAGACCTGCTTCACCGCCTGTGAAGCGACTCCCCTGCAGGTTGGGGTGACAGGGTTCAAACAGGCATATTTATGCCGGTCCTTGTGCTTTGCGCCACCTGCGCTTAAGCCGCTGCGCTACAGCCTGACTCCCCTACAATTCTATAAATATTCTAGAAATGCAATTTCATACCTTTTCAAAGTATGTTACCATAACACATGTGGCCACCACCAAAGTGCAGGTATTTCTTCATCTAAGGCCAGTGGACTACTCTACCGATTAAACCCACTTTACTCTGATGATCTTGCTTCTTCGGTCTGAGTCCAAACATTTGTCTTAATTTGACTTTTCTTGTCCTTTTTCTTGGTTTATTTCTGTATTGACTTCACATACAAGTCCTTTAATATTTCTTATAGGCTCAAGTTAGTGGTAATGAATTCCTTCATTTTTTGTTTATCTGGAAAGATCTTTGTGGCTCCTTCAAATACGCGTGATAATCAGTTAGGTAGAGTATTCTAGCATAGAAGCTGTTTCCATATGAAAACATGTATATATTCCTATATTATACATATCCTTTTGGGACTCTAGATTTTCTTTTTTTTTTAATTTTTTATTTAAGAAAGGATTAATGAACAAAACCATAAGGTAAGAGGGGTACAACTCCACACAATTCCCACCACCCAATCTCCATAACCCACCCCCTCCCATGATAGCTTTCCATTCTCTAGCCCTCTAGGAGCATGGACCCAGGGTCATTGAGGGTTGCAGAAGGTAGAAGGTCTGGCTTCTGTAATTGCTTCCCCGCTGAACATGGGTGTTGACTGATCGGTCCATACTCCCAGTCTGCCTCACTCTTTCCCTAGTAGGGTATGTCTCTGGGGAAGCGGAGCTCCAGGACACATTGGTGGGGTCTTCAATCCAGGGAAGCCTGGCCAGCATCCTGGTGGCATCTGGAACCTGGTTATTGAAAAGAGAGTTAACATACGAAGCCAAACAATTTGTTGAGCAATCATGGATCCCAAGATTGGAATAGTGGAGAGGAAGTGTTAGGGAGGTACTCACTGCAAACTCTAGTGTACTTCAGCTTTCAGGTATATATTTTGCAGTATTTTATGGATACGTGTGAACATAAGCTCTCTCTCACAGAAACTGGTGTATATCTAGGTTATGGGACTTTGTTAGAAAGTGAACTACCTGAGATGAAATTAGAGTGTACTATAAAAGGAAAGGTCTCACCCGAGTAATGAAGCTGAAGGGTTGTCATTCCACACGTGAAGTCTCCGGACACAGTCTGAAGTGAAGCATGTTGAGGTGGCAATCGGTGCGTTGGTTAGGTTGTGATCGGCGGATGCAATATTATTTGGTTTGGATTGGGTGATGCATACGGGAAAGTGGGCCCTATCCAATGGTTCCAGGACTGGGGGAAGTAGGGGCTCTACAGTGGAGATGTGAGGTTCCTGCTGTCTTAGGGTTCAGAAAGACAGTCGATAGTTAATGTTATCATCACATTATTTGTTAATTGGGTTAACTTTGAAAAGTCCTTTTGTTATGGTTTGCTGTACAGTTTCCAGTATCTTGTATATAGCTGTGCTATTGGATGCTTCTAATCTACTTGGTCTAGGCTTTTGAGAGAGTCCGCATATCAAATACACAGCCTATATATTAAAAAGATTCAGTTTGTGTTTTGAGAAACTTTGAGACATACAATTGATTTTCCCCCTCTCATATTAATTAACTACTGATTTATATGTCTATATTTTGCTAGGAATGTACATAAACACCATTTCCACCACCAAAAGACTGTGATCCATCCCTCCTGCCCACTCCCACCCCCCACTGGTCCAGGAAGCTGCATGTCTACACCTCACCACTGGGTTTTTACGTTGGTGCCCTACTTACAATTTGATCAGGTCCTGCTTTTAGTTTCCCTTTCAGATCTTCTTAGTCAACTTCTGTTGATGAGTGGGATCATCCCATACTCATTTTTATCTTTCTGACTTAGTTCACTTAACATAATTCCTTCTAGCTCTGTCCAAAATGGGTCAGAGAAGGTGGGTTCATTGTTCTTGATAGCTGCATAGTATTCCATTGTGTATATATACCACAGCTTTCTCAGCCACTCATCTGTTGTTGGGCACCTGGGTTGCCTCCAGGTTTTAGCTATTATGAATTGTGCTGCTATGAACATAGGAGTACACACCTGTTTTTCGTTGGGTGTTATGGAGTCCTTGGGGTATAAACCCAGGAAAAGAATTATTGGATCATATGGAAGGTCCATGTCTAGCCTTCTGAGAGTTTTCCAGCCTGCTCTCCACAGAGGCTGTACCAATTTACATTCCCACCAGCAATGTAAAAGGGTACCTCTGTCCCCACATACTCTCCAGCATTTGTTGCTGCTGTCCTTTTTGATGTATGCCATTCTTACAGGAGTGAGGTGGTATCTTAGTTTTGTCTTAATTTGTATTTCTCTGACAATCAGTGACCTAGAGCAGTTTTTCATATGTTTGTTAGCCTTTTGGATCTCCTCTGAGGTGAATGTTTTGTTCATATCCTCTGCCCATTTTTCGATGGGGTCATTTGCTTTTTTGGTGTTAAGTTCGCTGAGCTCTTTATATATTTTGGTGATTAGTTTCTTGTCTGATGTCTGGCATGTGAAGATCTTCTCCCATTCTGTGAGGGGTCTCTATGTTTATTTAATAGTTTCTTTGGATGTGCAGAAGCTTTTCAATTTGATGTAGTCCCGTTGGTTTGTTTTCTGCTTTAGTCTTCCTTGCAATTAGGTTTGATTCATCAAAGATGTCCTTGAGGTGTAGGTGGGAAAGTATTTTACCAATTTTTTCCTCTAAGTATTTGATTGTTTCTGGTCTGACATCTAGGTCTTTGATCCATTTGGAGTTGATTTTTGTTTCTGGTGAGATAAAGTGGTTCAATTTCATTCTTCTGCATGTTTCAACCCAGTTTTTCCAGCACCATTTATTGAAGAGAGCCTCCTTTTTCCATTTAATCCTTTGGGCCCTCTTATAAAAGATTAGATGCCCATAGGTGTTGGGATTTACTTCTGGGCTTTCAATTCTGTTCCACTGGTCTGTGTGCCTATTTTTGTTCCAGTACCATGCTGTTTTGATGATGATGGCTTTATAATATTGTTTAAGGTCTGGTAGTGTGATGCCTCCATTTCTGCTTCTTTTCCTCAAGATGGTTTTGGCAATTCTAGGTGTTTTCAGGTTCCAGATAAATGATTGTAGTGTTTGTTCTATTCTCTTCAAGAAGCTTGGTGGAACTTTGATGGGTATTGCATATAATTTGTATATGGCTGTGGGGAGAATATTCATTTTGATGAAATTTATTCTTCCAATCCATAAGCATGGGATATCTTTCCATTTCTTGGTATCAGTTTCTATTTCCTTGAGTAGAGACTCATAGTTTTCAGCATACAAGTCTTTCACTTCTTTGGTCAACTTTATTCCTAGGTATTTGATTGATTTTGCTCAAACAGTAAATGGGAGTGATTTCCGGATGTCTTCTTCTTCAGATTTAGTGTTGGCATAAAGAAATGCCACTGATTTTTGTACATTGATTTTGTAGCCTGATACCTTGCTATACTGACTAATAACTTCCAGTAATTTTCTACTGGATTCTTTAGGTCTTTCTATGTATACTATAATATCATCTGCAAATAGTGAGAGCTTGACTTCTTCCCTTCCAATCTGTATTCCTTTGATTTCTTTCTCTTGCCTGATTGCTATGGCAAGAACTTCTAATACTATGTTGAAGAGTAACGGTGACAGTGGACAACCCTGTCTAGTCCCCGATCTGAGGGGGAATGCTTTCAGCTTCTGTCCATTGAGTATGATTTTGGCTGTAGGTTTGCTATATATAGACTCCACTATTTGAGGAATTTCCCATCTATTCCCATTTTTTGTAGAGTTTTGAGCATGAACAGGTGTTGGATTTTGTCAAAGGCTTTCTCTGCATCTATTGAGATAATCATGTGGTTTTTGGCTTTGCTTTTATTGATGTGGTGGATGACATTGATTGACTTATGGATGTTGAACCAGCCTTGCATTCCTGGGATGAATCCCACTTGGTCATAATGAAAAATCTTTTTGATGTGTTGCTGTATCCGGTTGGCCAAGATCTTGTTTAATATTTTGACATCTGTGTTCATCAGAGATATTGGTCTGTAGTTTTCCTTTTTTGTTCTGTCCCTATCAGCTTTTGGTATCAGGGTGATGTTGGCTTCATAAAAGGTGGAAGGGAGTATTCCTGTTTCTTCAATCTTATGGAATAGCTTAAGAAGTATGGGTATTAACTGTTTCCCGAAAGTTGTGTAGAATTCATTTGTGAAGCCATCTGGTCCAGGACTTTTGTTGTTGGGGAGATTCTTAATAACGGTTTCAATTTCTTTGTCTCTGATTGGTGCATTTAGATTTTGTAGTTCTTCTTGGTTCAGTTTTGGAAGTGCATAGGTTTCTAGGAATTGTTCCATTTCTTCCAGATTCTCTATCTTGGTGGCATATAGTTCTTTATAGAAGTTTCGCAGGATTCTCTGGATTTCTGTGGTGTCAGTTGTGATATCTCCTGCATCGTTTACAATTCTATTAATTTGAGTCTTCTCTCTTTTTTGTTTGGTGAATCTGGCTAGGGGTTTGTCAATTTTGTTTAATCTTTCAAAGAACCAACATTTGGCTTCATTGATCTTTTGTATGGTTCTTTTATTTTCGATGTTGTTTATTTCTGCTTGAATTTTAGTGATTTCTGTCCTTCTAGTTGCTTTAGGGTTCCTTTGTTCCTCTAAGTCCTTGAGGTGTACAGTAAGGTCGTTCATTTGAGTTTCTTCTTGGTGTTTAATATGTGATTGTATGGCTATAAGTTTCCCTCTCAGTACTGCTTTAGCTGTGTCCCAAATATTTTGATAGGTTGTGTCTTCATTTTCATTTGTTTCCAGGAACATTTGAATTTCCTGTTTGAGTGAGTCTCTGACCCAGTGGTTCTTAAGGAGCATGTTGTTTAGTTTCCAAATTCTGTGTCTTTTAATAATTTTCCGTTTGTTAAATGTTAGTTTTACTCCACTGTGGTCTGAGAAGATACTTGGGATGATTTCAATGCTCTTGAATTTATTGATGCTGTCTTTGTGGCCTAACATGTGGTCTATTCTTGAGTATGTGTTATGTGGATTTGAAAAGAAGGTGTATTCCAGTTTTTTGGGGTGGAGGAGTCTGAAAATGCACAAGAGGTCTAGTCTGTCGATCTCTTCATTCAATTCTCTTGTATCTTTATTGATTCTCTGCTTTGTTGATCTGTCTAAGTGTGAGAGTGGGGTATTGAAGTCTCCCACTATTATTGTATTACTATTGATGTATTTTTGAAATTCTTTCAGTAGATGCTTAATGTATTTAGATGGTCCCTCGTTGGGTGCATAGATGTTAATAATTGTTAAGTCTTCTTGGCTGATTGATCCTCTAAGCATTATGTACTGTCCTTGCCTATCTTTTATTGCTTTATTTAATTTAAAATCTATCGTGTCTGAGATGAGAATGGCTGTTCCTGCCCTTTTTTGTGGTCCGTTAGCCTGTATGATAGTTTTCCATCCTTTCACTTTTAGTCTGTGTTTATCTTGTTGTGACAGATGGGATTTTTGCAAGCAGCATATGGTTGGGTTATGTTTTCTGATCCATCCACCCACCCTGTGCCTTTTGATGGGTGAGTTTAAGCCACTGACATTTATTGATATTATGGATTTAATGTATTGTAGTGCCATTGTTCTAAAAAAATTTGTTTGCTCTGATTATAGTGATGTTCTTGTTTATAAGAGGTCTTTTAGAACCTCTTTCAGGGCCGCCTTGGTGATGGTTGCCTCCTTTAACTGTTGTTTATCTAAGAAGGTTTTGATCCCTCCATCTATTTTGAATGAAAGTCTAGCAGGATATATTATCCTTGGTTGAAACCCTTTTTCATTCAGGGCTCAATAGATATCTTGCCACTCCCTTCTGGCTTTCAGAGTTTGAGTGAAGAAGTCTGCAGATAAACTTATGGGTTTTCCCTTGTATGTGACTTTTTGTTTCTCTCTTACAGCCTTTAGGATCCTTTCTTTATCCTTACTTCTTCTCATTGTGACTATGATGTGTCTTGGTGTCTTCAGGTCTGGGTTGATTCTTTTTGGTACTTTCTGGGCCTCTTGAATCTTGATGTCCTTTCTGTTATTCAGGTCTGGGAAGTTTTCTTGTATTATTTCCTCTAGAATGTTTTCTTCCCCTTCCTCTCTTTCTTCCTCTGGCAGGTCAATTATACGAGTGTTACTTCTTTTGAGATCATCCCATATGTCTCTGTTGTTGTTTTCAGTGTCTCTCAATCTCTTTTTAAGCTCTTTCACCTCTTTCTTTGTTTTCTCTAACTCATCCTCTGTCTGACTAATTCTGTTTTCTGCTTCTGTTAGTCTGCTTTCCCTTGCCTCAGCTTCTTTCTTCATTACAGCTATTTCAGCTTTCAGTTCTCTAATTGCCTCAAGATAATCAGTATTTTCCTTGGGGGTCTCAACTGTTGTTTCCCTAATACTGCCATTCCTTTCCTCCAATGTTGTTTTCATTTCTGTGATTAATAAGTTTATTATTGCTTGCATACTTTTCTTATCTATGGTTACTTCTGGCTATTTGTAGTTTCTTCTGGGCTCTTGTCTTCATTCATTGGAGTAGCAGTTTTATTTGTTTTTGATCTACCCATTTTTTTTATTTATGTGTTTCTTTTCTTTTTTTTTTAATGCTCTGTTGTTCCTCCGTTGTTGTGTCCTGAGTACAAGTAACACTGTATTAAATACCTTTATGACAATTGCACTCACCAACCTCCGGAATTACAGTAGCAAGTAAAGTAAGTATTGAAGTAGTTTAATCGTTACCAGTTAGCCAAACAATTTCTCCAGTCCGTGAAAAAATAGTAACTAAATCCCAGTGAAGAAAGAGAAAAGAAAGAGAGGATAGCAAGAATAGACAGTTATGCAAATCTACTATCCACTGTATATTCTAGGGGTAACAAGAGGGGAAAGGAAACTAGAGCAGAGATACACACATAGAGAGTCCACTCTGAGTCAGATTTCTTCCCCAAAATAATTCACAATTTCAGAAAGGCAAATAAGAAGGAAGAAGTGTATGACAAGATTAAAAAAAAGAAAAAAGAGAGAGAGAGACAAGAGAGAGAAAAGGGAGAAGATAAGAAAAAGAGTTGTAATTAAAGAGCAGTGCAAGGAAATTCCCAAATGTGTTTCAGTGAATTCAAAAAAGCACCCTGTTTGGTGGTGTGGGGTATCCTGCTAGGAGCTGGTCCCCAGGGACTGCTTATGGGGGGGGGGAAGGAGGTATGCTTGAAAATTAAAAGGAAGAAAAAAGAATTTTTTTTCCCTACTCTAATTCTTAACCCAAATTAAGTTATAGTCACCTCCTTGGTGTCACCACTAGGACCCCTTATTGACTGGCCTGCTAAAGGCAGAAAATCCTACTGTTTCCAGGAGATGTGTTCGGAGCTCAGTGGCTAGCAGCTTCTCAGTCCACCATCTTCCGGGAAACCCCCCCCCCCCCCCCCCGTCCAGACTTTTTTAAAGGATTTCTCTAAAATGAAAACTAGCTCCAAATCCTTTGATCCAATGAGAGCTATACTTAAGAAGTCTTCGTATCTGCCCTCAGGGTCGCGGTGGTCCCTGGAGACTCCCAAGAGAAAGCCCCCGAGCTATAGTGCTCCCTCCAGGTCCTCTGCCCGCCGCCCAGCAGTGCTCTGCAACCTGCGGAGGAGCCGCCTTCCCGGGCGGAGGACAATGCCCGGCACACTCGCCTTGCCCGGCGCCGCCTGGGAAGTCTGGGGCAGCCCGCCCGCTAGTCCGTGCCACCTTTACTCTAATTCTTAACCCAAGTTAAATTATAGTCACCTCCTTGGTGTCACCACTAGGACCCCTTATTGACTGGCCTGCTAAAGGCAGAAAATCCTACCGTTTCCAGAAGATGTGATCAGAGCTCACGCTGCTAGCAGCTTCTCAGTCCGCCATCTTCCTGGAACTCTCTCGGGACTCTAGATTTTCTATTGAGAAATTGTCTGATAGTTCCATGGGGGTTCCCTTATATCTATCTCCTTATTTTTCTCATGCTGATTTTTAAATTCTTTGTTTTTGATTTTTGCTGTTTTCGTTATTGTATGTCTTAGTGTGCAATTGTCTTGGTTTATCTGAAAGTATTCCAACTATCTGGATCTGACTGTCTACTTCTTCTATTTGAAGAATTTCTCAATTTCTTCTATTTGAGGAATTCTCAAAAATTCTTTCAAATAAAAATTCTGGCACCTCACTGATGTACATATTGCTCTGTTTGATGTTTTCATAGTTTCTTTTGTTTTGTTTTGTTTTGTTTTAGTGGTTTCCTTTCTCCTATCCTCCAGTGTACAACTTTGATTTTTGGCTTCTCTCTTTATGTTGGTATTTATCTCTACTGTACTTTTAAAAGCTCAACAATTACATATTTTACTTCTCTGATTTCTGGATGACACCTGTTGTGCTTTCTCTAACTTTAATGAGGTTCTCTCCATTGAACTTCTCATTTTGGTGACCATTCTTAGGACCATAGTTTCTATCTAGGAACTTTACATAGCTCTGTAGAATCTGGGGTTATGTTCAAGTTACCTTCTTGGCCTACCAGTGTGGTAATACCTTCTGACTTCTCACTATGTTTTATAATCTATGAAGACTTGAACAGGGGTCTTATTAGTAACCAGAAGTTTGAGTTTGCTAAGTGTTGAGCAGTCACTTAATTGCCATGGTTCTGGTTTCAGATCAGATAGGTGCAGTGCCCTCCATCCAGGTATGGCTGTGCATACTCTAATGTTGCTTAAAAGAGTCTGGCAGACTGTGACCTAGCAAAGGAGGATTCCTCCCTGAACCCATTCTCAGAGTGCACTGTGTTGTACACCTGGGATGCTTTCAACAGCTACAGACAGTATTGGACAGGCTATTAACATAACTACCTCCTGGTTTATAGCTTTTGGTTATTGTCTCTTGTTGTGAAGTTGTAGGAACAGAATTTTAATGAACTCGGGTTTCTAGGAGTTAAGTATCTTATAGATCTTTTCCTTATTGCAGCTTGTCATGGCATTTTTGTTTTCTCTCTGCCTAGATGCTGAACATTTGTCCCTTTGCTATGAAGGTCCTTTCCTGTGTTATTCTATTCCTGTTATTCTAAAAACTTCTATGTAACATTCTTGTTTTTTCTGTTGTTTCAGGAGGATGGGAATAAACATAGATCCTCTCTGGGCATTTTGGCCTCCACTCCTTTCTGTTATATACATATGTGTATGCATACACACATACATGTATTGTGCATCTGGGCCTTGTGCATGAAAAACTTTATCACCTGATCTGACTCAGAGAGAGATATAGTGATAGTAGCAGAGAGAGAGAGAGTGAAAGAGAGAGAGAAATACCTTAGCACTGAATCTTCCTCTAGTGCCTTAATATTCCCATGTAGTGGGGCCAGGCGTTGAATCACCTGGTTAAACGCACACATTACAATGCTCAAGGACCCAAGTTCAAGCCCCTGGTCCCCATCTGTAGGGGAAAAGCTTCATGAGTGGTGAAGTAGAGCTTCAGATATCTCTCTCTCTTCCTCCCTATCTCCCTCTCCCCTCTCAATTTCTCTCTGTCTCTATCCAATAATAAATAAATAAAAATAAATAAATAATAAAAAATATTCCCATGTAGTATGTCAAGATTCAAACCTGAGGGGCCAGGTGGTGGCACACCTGGTTGAGCTCACATGTTAGTGCTCAAGGACCCAGGTTCAAGCCCCTGGTCCCAACCTGCAGGGGGAAAGCTTCACAAGTGATAAAGCAGTGCTGCAGGTGTCTCTCTGTCTCTCTCCCTCTCTATCACCCCCATTCTCCTTGATTTCTGGCTGTCTCTATCCAATAAATAATTAAAAAAAGAAAAGATTCAAACATGGGTTAGGTACATGGCAAAGCAGGTATCTTAACAGATGAGTTATCTCACTAGCCATTAAATATATTTCGGTAATATTCCCGGAGTCAAAATTATTCAGATGCTTCATACTAATAACTGACCACTGCAATTGTCTGGATATAAAGATTTTGGCTCACATTTTCCTTAAAAGATATATTTGTTGAGGGCTGGCTCTAGAAATACTTTTTTCTTTACTAGTAATTTGAATTTAATTTTAATTTATGTTTGTAAAACTTCCTAATTTTAAATTTCAACAACTTCACTGAGTATCCCCTTAGTGCCATTCATTTGGGGTGTACCATGTACCATGGATACCTCTTAATTTACTTTTTTTTTTTGAAATTACATGTTACAACCCACATATGGTGCTAAATTTTCATAAGTCTGATTCCAAAAGAATCACAGATATTCATTTTTAAGTTTGGATTTTAATAAACTTTACAGGCTATAATCATAAGATTACCTCAGTGTTTTAATATTATGCATATTATCACAAAATCTCTCTGTATAGATTTAATGTAAGATACTGAAAAGTAAATGCACAAAATAGAGGAAATATGATTCCCATGTTGGAATTACGGTGTGATTGAATCCATCTATTGATTTTTTTTTTGTAAGATGGGCACAACGGTTACACTATCTTATTCTTCACTTTTCCCACAGTCTATGTTATTCCCTTTGTCTAGCTTCCTTATACTTATTGCTAAGGAATCAAAACAAAAAACTAAAGTCTTCACTTGGTAAAATCCTCTAAGTGTGCCTGAAGGCTCCCCAGAACACCATCTACTGACTTTGAGTTTAATTCTCATTATTTTCTTTGACATTTTGTGATTGCAAATCTTTTTTAGGCAGAGTCAACTCAAGGGCAAGAGGAGTATGCTTTTAAACTAGTTTTTATAATGTATGATGCTCTGTGGTTGGATGAGGTGTGTTTGTCAAACTTACATTCTCTTAAAGAATGGTGAAGTGGAAAAAAATATGTGACATTCTCCTGGAAACACATTAGGTATAAACTGTTTAGGAATTGTAGTCTTTAGACTATCTTTAGAGGGTTTTCTCATTTAAAATCTACATATATTCACAATATAAATAGAGGAATGAAGGACACCCACTTCATTTTAATGTGTTGCAAGCCAAACAGCACTACTAGTATATTGGGTATATTGGCAGCTTTCTAAAAGCTATGTTATCTGTTTAAGAGGTAGGCATATCTCTGAGCTGCTTCATCATGTTTTCATTTGTTTGAAAAACACATAATAGGCTGTTCACTTTACCTTCCCACTTTACTTTCTCCTGGAAAGCCTGATGCTTATCTCTTAGCTCCTCAGTGTTGTCTAATTATCAATACCTTTAGTAAAAGTGTCCTAATATCTTAAATTTATAACATTTAACATTGTAACAAAGATGCAGCACTACTTCTTTTCCTATTAATAATATTGTATGTGCTTTCGACTGATAAACTTTTTTAAAATTTCTTAAAAATATTTATTTATTCCCTTTTGTCACCCTTGTTTTTTTGTAGTTATTGTTATTGACACCGTCGTTGCTGGATAGGATAGAGAGAAATGGAGAGAGGAGGGGATGACAGAGAGGGGGAGATAAAGATAGACTCCTGCAGACCTGCTTCACTGCCTGTGAAGCGACTCCCATGCAGGTGGGGAGCTGGGGGCTCAAACCGGGAACCTTATGCTGATCCTTAAGCTTGACTCCATGTGCGCTTAACCTGCTGCGCTACCACCCGACTCTCTCGACTGATAATCTTATCCTCAAGTTAAAAAAGACAAATATGAAAGCATTGTAGTAGATAAAAGTGTAATTCTATGCATAAGAAAACGGTTTGTAAATATTAGTGTCAGTAGTGGTGATGAAATTTTTGTTAGTATTTTCTACATCTTTACTATAATCTGTCCATCTCCAATGCATCTCAGAACTTTATTAGTGTGATGTTGTAGTAGGCTGGAGAGATGACTCTTACAGAACAGTTGGGGGGCTGGCTGGTGGTGCACCTGGTTGAGCACACATATTACAACGCACAGGAACCCAGGTTCAAGGCCCCAGTTCCCATCTTCATGGGGAAAGCTTCACGGGTGGTGAAGCAGGGCTGCAGGTGTTTCTCTGTCTCTCTCTCCTTCTTGATATCCCCCTACACTCTCAATTTCTGGTGATCTCTGCCTAGTAAATAAAGATAATTTAAAAAAATTAAAAGACTAATGAGGATTATAGTGTAAATTGCAACAGATCCCAGAACGACTTCCTCATTCTTAATGAATAAAGTTTAGGTTATTTAAGAATTTGAGGGTTATTTGTATCGTTTGAAAATTTTTCTATGGTGTAAGTCCTAGAATATTATACTCTCAGCACCCAAGATTCATAAAGTATATTTCCATTATTTGTGATATGGCTTCATAGTATTCCCCTTTACTTCTGGCATATAATTTTCTGTTTAATAGTAATTTCTACATTATTTCTTATGCATAAATTATGATTCAGTCATTTATTTATGAAATAAATATATGTTGGAGTTCCTATATATGGCTACATATTTGGACATGGAGGATTTCAACTGGTAAGTAGAGGAAATGGTCTCTGATCATTGAAGTGCCAGAGGGGAGCAGTGAGCTGCAGTAATATTTTCCTCCACTGCCAGTATTGCAGAAGTTCTGCAAGAGATAGTGTCCTTCATTACTTACCTTTTCACTCCCTACCTTTTCAAATAATCTGAATTTGCACTCTCCTTGTAGGCAGTGGTCCAAGTGAAACCAGAATGTAATCATAAGCCCATCCGATAATATAGTCATGATATAAGATCATGCAGTATGTTATCCTGTCCAGATTCTTAAAGTCTAAATTTAGAATCAATATAATACATACTGGACTTAAATTAAAAGATGGTAAAAGGCAGAAAACCTGTATGGTCAATCTAAACTATGTTAACAAAAATAAGTTAAAAAGTCATTGTTAAAAAAGAAAGGAAGTTAACACACACGAGAGAGAGAGAGAGAGAGAGAGAGAGAGAGTAATCTTGACTCTCAGTTAATTTTTTGGAGAGCTTGTCTACATTTCTGGTATCCTGATACATCTGATTTGGTGCAGTTAAGTCAGCTATCTTGCCTTCCTACCACATGATAACTTGACAGAGATTTATCAGATAGTGGAATTATAATTAATAGACCATTGGAGAAGATATGTTTAACAATGCAAATAATGGGAATTCCTTCATTCAGAACAGTGAATTGATCGCATTTTTGGATGGTGAAACACTTAATAATCCTTGTCTCTTATTTTCTTGGCATACACTAAGATTGATTTTTACAAGAAAGGTGTTGTGTTAGTCTGTAGTAGAATAGTATAGTGTTGCAAATATGATGATCTCCTGTGAAAAGCTCTGTCTGCCTATAAACTGCCTTAAATCCTGAAATTATGAAAATCCAGAGGAAGAAATCAGTTAAATGTTATGTTGAATTGCAGCTGTTAAAATCTGTGCCCTGAAATCATTTCACATCTGTGGCCAAAATTTCCAGTTCAGCAAAATAACATGATTCTAAGTTTTGAAATGATTTAAGAGAGAAAACTGGAAATGACACAAGACCTCAATTTTATCAGGTAGTCCATGTTTGTCTTGCAGATGTCTCATGTTAAATAAGCATGCTAGGGTTTTCCAATGTAAAGAGTCTTCAGTAAGTTGGACTCGACTTCAGTATGAGGATTTGTGGAACTTCAAATCATCACATATCATGAGAACAATTTGTAAAACAATTAATTGCTTTCCTGTCTCTTTCTGTACACTATCATTAACTAACTTGCTAACCTCTAAATTCATCAGTCTTCTTTTGAATTTTTAGTACATTTATGACACTCTTCCAAGTATATAGGATAAAGCTGTGCATAAAACAAATTGTATCTTTTTTTTTGCCTCTGGTGTTATTGCTGAGGCTCAGTGCCTACACTACGAATCCACTGCTCCTGGAGGCCATTTTGTTCCTCCATTGGATAGAACAGAGAGAAATTGAGAAAGTAGGGGAAGACAGAAAGGGAGAGAGAAAGATAGACACCTGCAATATCTGCTTCATCACTTGTGAAGTAACTCCCTCACCCCCCACAGGAGGGGAGCCTGGGGCTCAAACAGGAATCCTTGCTTGGGTCCTTGTGCTTTGTATTATGTGTGCTTAACCTGGTACACTACTGCCTGACTCCCATAAATTGTATCTTCATAGAGTTTATATTTCTTTAAAAAATTTTTTGCCATTGGGATTATTGTTCAGATTTGATGCTTGCATGACTATCCCATTTGAAGAAGCTATTTGTTTCATGGAGGCTGAGAGACAGTGCAGTGTACGAGAAAGAGGAATACAGAGAGAAAGGGAGACACCTGCTCCACCTTTCATAAAATGTAGCCCCTGCTGGTGAGGATTGGTCTCTTGAAAGCAACTGCTCATGAATAAAAATGTGTATTCAGTACCAGGGGTGTCATCACCAGGTTCCTCACAGAATTTATAATCTGATGGATTGGGGATTTCAGATAGTATGAAAAAATAGGATAAATAAATAACAATACATTTTTGAGAGGAATAGCATATAAAAGCTATCTGAGAAGTTCTCTCTTATAGTGGGATAATTGAGCTTAGACTCAGTTGAAAAGAAACATTATTAAAATATTTTGGGAAAATAACATTCTAAAGAAAAGTCACAAATGTACAGATTCTGGGGGCCCAGTTCTTGAGCTTAGCTCACCACAATCTCTATTTAGACCTTAGGTCTAATATGATATCTAATCTTTGGAGGAGGTTGGAAATTTTCTGCTATGTGATTAGAAATGTTGAAAAAAAAAACTTCTTTATAACAAAAGATAATGAAGGGTGTATAGAAAGAGACAGAGATGAAAGACCAACAGTCCTGAGAGATTTAAGAGAATAATTTGGTTCAAATTACTTGTTCTAAAACTCTCTTAAAATCTACTGCTTTTCATGGGTTTGGTAGCTTCTATCCTGCTACTAAATAAATCATTCTCCTTTAATTATTCCAGTTTAGTGACTTCTGTGATGCACATTACTGCCTCCATAATCTGTAGAGATAATGAGGTAGTGAGTTTAATGTAGATTTGGAAGGTCAGTTGTAAAGAATTACAATCACAAGTAGCTGACTGAGGAGATAGGGATGACAAATAGCATGGAATAGATAAAACTCATGAAAAAAATAGGAAAAAAACATTCTATTTTTCTAAATATATTAAATGACTCAATTTATACATCATCATTTTAGAAAGTACCAAATTCAAGATAGGAAACAAATCATGTCCAAAACTCTTAAAAATATAATGGACTACTGTTTATGTTTTGGCATAAATTTTCTAAATCAAACACATCTTTGATCATGATACAGCTTTGTTTTTATAAATACTAAACAAAAGAGTCTTTTGAGTCTCAGAAAAAATATATTGTCACTGCTCAGCCCACCTTAAACATTCTTTATGAATAAATTGACTCATAGCTATACCAAAGATTTAAACTTGAATTAAGGCTGTACCACTACCCTAACTTTATATTTGAGGAAATCAAAGCACAGAGAGGTAACATGAATGAAGGAAGAGTGCAAAAGGCAGACATAAGAATGACCACATGATTTCAGAGAGACAGAAATGAGAAAAGCAATTCCTTTGGGACTCAGGATTTTGCAGGTCCAAGTGCTAGTCTGCACTTGCAAAGTCTGGTTGCATTTCCTGCCTCATTCATAACTCCTTTTCCTTCACAAATTTGTGTGGGTAACAATTTCTTCCACTGGTACTAGCCATGACTAAATAAATATCTTGGGTGATATCACTAGTACCAGTGGAAGAAATTGTTACCCACACAAATTTGTATATATATATATATATATATATATATATATATATATATATATATATATATATATATATATCCATCCCTGAAAATAACAGTCCTCATTTTCCTTGTCCATCTGTACTCTTTCCTTATTTCATTCCCTTAGAGAGTTGTTACTTAGCCGTTACTCTCTCAGCTATTTTCACTGGAGAGAGAGCCACTTTGAATCTCAGTGAGAAACTCTACTCTTCCTACCTAGAAAGAGACAGAGTTGCTGCTGTCAAGGAGATTTCTAAGACTAATAAAATTTTTAATTTCTTCAGTATTGAGCAATGCTTCCTTGGGAGCTTTTCCAATACTGCAGCTTAGAAATGGTCTCTGAAAATGGAGGCCAACTCAACAAAGCTGTCACTGGAATAGTAACAACCTCAACAGAATCTTGGAAATGAAGCAAGCAAACTTTGTAGCATGGTTACAGGGTTTCTGCAAAGGCTTTTCTTTGGGCTGAAGTAATTATTCTGAGACATTACCTGTCAACTAAACAACATTCAGAGAAGCTGTACTTAAATGCCAGAGACTTCTGGAAATAGAATAAAGTCTATTTTCAATTTCCAGGACTTGCTTTTGGCAGCTCTCACTGTTATGTAGTGGGAGAAGAAATTTTCCTTCAACTTAGCACCATGAGGAGGATAAATTGTGAGGTCCTTTAAATAATTCCATTTCCCTCTGCTGCCATGAGTTAAAGAATGCAACCTATTCACCAGCCCAGAGAGAAATTCCATTTGGCTTTTACTGTATTAGGCATTCTCTTGATACTTGCAGTGAGTCTACAGAGGAGCAGAAATCAGCAACTGCGTATCTAATATTCAGTCAAGGAAATTTTGCCGAAAATGTAATGGAAAACAAGTGAGTTTTTTATAGGAGTCACACACACCTATAAAATTATATAACCTCTTTCATGAGCTAACTTTATTACTCTTTTTTTTAGCTTTTTCTGGGCTGTTCATGCCAAATTACCATCACTTTATTTATGTGTGAGTGATAATTTCATCTATGTACTGGTGATAATTTATAGTATGCACAGGGGATTTTCTTTCCTTTTATTATAAGCAAATTTTTATGAATAAATTTTTAATCCTGCAACAGATAAAAGGGGCCAGGTGATGGTGTTCCTGGTTAAGGGCACATGTTACAATGGGCAAGGGCCTGGGTTTGAGCCCCCAGTCACCACCTGCAGGAGGAAAGCTTTAAGCATGGTGAAGCAGTGTTGCAGGCGTCTCTGTCGCTCTCTGTCGCCCTCTTCTCTTTTTGATTTCTGGCTGTCTCTATCCAATATACAAAGATAATACAAGTAAAGTAATAGATTATATATTTGTCAGTATTTTGGTCAAATATTTATTTTTATTTTATTTTGGCCATTTATTTATTATCGTGCCTTGAAGACTATTTTCTAGCATCAGGGGCCATCTATGCTCACTTTTGAATCACCAGTGTTTATAACAGTAGTTGACCAATGCTTGTATATCAGCACTGCACACGTGTTTACTGCACGAGCAAATTAACTTCTTTGTATAGTTTGTGAGAGCGGTGATGATTTATCAGATGAAATAGAGGGGGATGGACTAGAGGGCTTGATTTTACTTTGATGCCACTGAAACTTTGAATTTGGTGTGTCATGTTCTGGTGAGCTTTATACATAGATACAAATGCGAAACTATACTTCCTAAATTTTTAAATATTGTATATCAATGTTTATAAAAATTTAAGAAAATGCCAGTGTGTAAAATCACATATTACAGTCTTCATTCTGTAAAACAGGTTACAAAGACTCAGATAACTTGCTGCACAAAAGTCACATAATGAATAAGCAACAAACTAGGACTCTAAGGAAGGCTTCTTCATTTCAGTCATCCTTTCTCTCTGCCCCCTCTCCATTCTTCCTCAACCATAGCTTTAATATAATGGTCAACTACTTTATTTGATAGTCTTTATGAGGGCTAAGTACAATTTCTTAGCATTCAAAAATGAGAATGAGATGTTTGCTGATTGATTTTCTCACTTTATTTATTCAGACAGGAAAAGGAGTTTATGTTAATAAGTTACCTTAGTTGTGTAATTTCATATTTGCTTTGGAAAATGAATTTACTCCTCTGTTTCCCCATAATCACCTATAAACCCGCCCTGTGCATTGACCCCATACTACTACTCTAAAGACCCACTATTTGGGTGAGTGGGAATGAGAAACATCCTTAAATTTTCAGAATTGCAATGGATTTGACTGTAGCCTATTATGAAAGATAGCCTGAAAAGCAAAGTAAATATGGCAAAGTAACTCACTTGAATAGTGCACCATTTTGTCATATGTGCTCCTCAGGTTCAACCTTGGCCACCATTGCATTGATGGAAACTTCTGTGTTGTGGCCATTCCTTCTTTCTTTCTTCCTCACTGTCTTGTCCCTATGTCTCCAATGAAAATAAAATTTAAAAAATGTTAATGATGCTGACAAGACATTTAAAGCCCTTACTGATATATAGGTACTATATGAATTTTTTCTGTTAATTTTTTTCCTGTACTGTTTGGATTTTTCATTCATCACAACAGACCTTTTCAGCCTCTATTTCTAATTTAATTACATTCTCTTAGTTCTTCAGATCCATGCTTGTTCGTTTTTTGTTTGTTCATATTTATTGTCCTTTTCCACTACTCTTTCTGGAATTCTGTTCTGGTAAAAGGCATACACTTTTCTTTTCTACTTAATTTACCTGTCCATTTTTTACTACTGTGTCACGTCTTACCATGTTAATATTTCTTGTAGTACTTTCAAATCTTTCATTTTCCTGAACGCAGCGCCTTAGACTGCTTGGCCATGCTGACACCATTATCTTTCATTTTCCTATGACACAGACTATCTAAAGTGGATAGATCATTTTAAAAATATTAGAATTTTGCTGCATTTATGTATTTACCCAGGAGTCAGATTGAAAATTGCTTACTATTCTGGTATTTTTATTAAGGTGAACCTGCCAAAATGAGAGATAAATATTAGATTCTAGTTGATATTTTAGTTCTAATAATGATATGTTCTGATTTTATCTCAGTTCTCTAGATATAACTTTTTTTTTGGCAAAGCAGATATGTGAGTGCTGATATTCTGATGGCTGAGAAATTAAATAAGTAATTTTCTCATTTGATGAGTGGCATGAATACCAGTGTTATTCACACTTGGCATCATAATATTTTTGAATACTAATCTAAATGCATTTAGCTGTTGTGTCTGCTTAGGAATATTGCCAGTTATAGGTCAGAGCAAAAAAAAAAAAAAACACTGAAACTTGGCATGTATCATCATATTATTCTAGTGGAAACCCTTTAGACAAGAATCCATATAACCATTGTCAGTAAACCAAATATCCATTATGAGACTTAGGGAATCTGGGGTTCTCAAGGTCCTTTCTTCCACTTGGCCTCTGCATACAGTGGAATATTTTCATTAACTGAGTTCAAGCAAACTTTATTCTTTTTACCTCTCATTTGACAGCTGTTATACAATGTAGATTCTATATACACATGAATTATGGAACACAAATGTCCTCTTTTTGAAATTAAACTGTTTAATATTTTACCTCAAATCAGTATCAAACACATTATTTTCTAAGTTTCCTGTTTTTCTTTGTTTTATCAGTACTTCGGTTTTTATAGGATTGTTGCTTTGTATATACATCCCTCACTCACAAATATGCCCAATTGTACTTAAAAAAATAATAAAATAATTGAGCATGAATCAAAAAGTTCCTATGTACTTCTATAAAACAATTTACAAATAAAATGTTTCTATTTTACTGAAAACATGAATCATTCACTAGTTCCATAATTTAAATTATTAAGAAAGACATTTTTAAGCTTCAGTTCTGAGGAAAAGTTTCTTGGTTTTAGCATATAAGTTCTTTTTTTTCCTCATCACCTCTTTTTCTTTAAATTTTTGAAAGTGAGAATTTTAAATTTGAGTTTTAAGGAAATTAAGGATATTGATTACAGTATAGAGGTAGTAGCAAATTGTGCAGGGTAGTCTGAGGAAAAGTTATGAAGGAAGTGATGGCGTTCATCAAGTTGAAGGTTGGGGCATTGTGGGAAATAAAACCCAGTTGATTTGCCTTATTAACAAAATGATCACTATCATCATAGTGTTTTTTTTTTCTTTCTGAAGGACATAGTATTGTTCTTGCTGCATTATGGTTTTATTCCCATTTATTCACTTTCAATGGCCTGTTAATTTTATTTCTTTTTTTAAGATTTTAAAAAAAGTATTTATAAAATAAAAAATATCATCAAGACCATACATAGGGTAAGAGAGGTGCAATTCCACATAATTCCCACCACTAGAGTTCTGTACCCCCTCCCTTCCCTTGAAAGCTTTCCTATTCTTTATCCCTCTGGGAACATGGACCCAGGATCATTATGGGGTGCAGAAGGTGGAAGGTCTGGCTTCTGTAACTGCTTCTATGCTGAACATGGCTGTTGGCAGGTTGATCTATATTCCCATCCTATCTCTCTCTTCCCCAAGTAAGGTAGGGCTCTAGAAAGTTGGGGTTCCAGGACACATTGGTTAGGCTGTCTGCCCAGGGAAGTCAGGTCGACATCATAGTAGCATCTGCAACTTGGTGGCTGAAAACAAATTAAAATATAAAGCAGAACAAATTGTTTAATAATCAGGAACTGCTAATTTTATTTCTAAATATGCCTTGAATCTGTTCCATTATTATTAAGTCTTCAATTCCTGCTCTTGTGAAGAACTCCCATACTACTTTTGTGGAATCCTATAACAAGTTCCTAAGTTGTTTCTCATACAGTTATTTTTTTGATTATTGCTTCATCAAAATTTTACTGAAAATCCTAGTTAGAGATGCAGGAATGCATGTGAGAACTACTTTTTTCCTCTTGAAAGTGTGTAAGTTCTCCCTAGTCTAGGCTTTTGAGAGAGTCATCATATCAAAGACTCAGCCTATGGATTAAAAAGACTCTGTGCTTTAAAAAGTTTGAGACATACAATCAATTTTTCCCCTCTCATAGTAATTAAATAGTGATTTATATGATTACAGATTAATAGGAGTGTACATTGTTCTTAATAGCTGCATAGTATTCCATTGTGTATATATACCACAGCTTTCTCATTAATTCAGATTAATAGGAGTGTTCATTGTTCTTAATAGATGCATAGTATTCCATTGTATACATATACTACAGCTTTCTCAGCCACTCATCTGTTGTTGGGCACCTGGGTTGCTTCCAGGTTTTAGCCATTATGAATTGTGCTGCTATGAACATAGGTGTACACATATCTTTTTGGTTGGGTGTTATGGAGTCCTTGGGGTATATCCCCAGGAGAGGAATTACTGGGTCATATGGAAGGTCCATGTCTAGCCTTGTAAGAGTTCTCCAGACTGCTCTCCACAGAGGCTGGACCAATTTACATTCCCACCAGCAGTGCAGAAGGGTTCCTCTGTCTCCACAGCCTCTTCAACATTTGTTGCTGCTGCCCTTTTTGATGTATGCCATTCTCACAGTAGTGAGGTGGTATCTCAGTGTCATCTTTATTTGGATTTCTCTGACAATCAGCGACCTAGAGTAATTTTTCATGTGTTTGTTAGCCTTTTGGATCTTTTATGTAGTAAATGTTCTGTTCATATCCTCTGCCCATTTTTGGATGGAGTCATTTGCTTTTTTGTTGCTAAGTTTGCTGAGTTCTCTGTATATTTTGGTGACTAGTTTCTTGTCTGATGTTTGGCATGTGAAGATCTTCTCCCATTCTGTGAGGGTTCTCCTTGTTTGTGTGATAGTTTCTTTGGCTGTGCAGAAGTTTTTCAATTTGCTGTAGTCCCATTGGTTTGTTTCTGCTTTAGTCTTCCTTGCAATTGGGTTTGTTTCATCAAAGATGTCCTTGAGGTGTAGGTGGGAATGTGTTCTACCAATGTTTTCCTCTAAGTATTTGATAGTTTCTGGTCTAACATCGATGTCTTTGTGAGTCAGTTTGATATATTGATTATGAGTGGTGATTCGGAACTTCAAGTTCCAAAGTGGAAACTATGAATTAATTTAAAAAAATCTGTTATCCACCAATATCGTGTACAAAATAATTCAAAAACTTATGTTGTGTGTTTTAAATTCAGGGAAAGGAGCCTACCTTAAAAAAATAACTCCACGGGTGGGGGGAAACAGCATAATAGTTAATGCAAACAGACTCTCATGCCTGAGGCTCCTAAGTCCCAGGTTCAGTCTCCCACACCACCATAAGCCAGAGCTGAGCAGTGCTCTACTGTTTCTCTGTGTGTGTGTGTCTCTCTCTCTGCACCTCTCTCAAAAATGAAAAAAAAAAGTAATAAAAAAAGTATATAAGTTAGTATGAGAAGCAGGCCTTAAACAATCAGTTGAGCAAAGACTGATGACTATTGTGACATAGAAAACATGAGGGCTGGCCTTTTCTACCAGGGAGATTTCTGCATTACATACATAGGATTTCCTAAAAATGCAAAAATGAAAATCATTTGTGTGACTTAAAGTGTTTCAGAGGTTTGATACTGACATATTGCAATACTAATATTATATAATAACCTCCAACTAGACCATCTTTTTTATTCTCAGTGATTAAAACAAGTCAACTATCTCCAAATAGAGACAATTTATTAAACTAGGCATCACCAAATGAAGATTTAGCTTGCAGTTCCACATTATATATAAGGAGAGAGGGGAGAGAGAAGAACTGGCTGATGAGCAACAGTAAACTGCCCCCCCCCACACACACAAAACCCCCTCTATTACCTCATGTGGTAGGCTTGTAATATCCAATTTGTTATATTTTTGTCGAGTATGCCCTCTTTATCTCTATTGTCTTCTGTCTATAATAGCCTTTTATTTTGTCCAGCTCCTCAGAGTTCCTTCCTATCTGCTAGATTAGATGCTGCCTGACTTGTGAAGTGTTGGATAAAGTCAAAGATAAATTATATTATAGTTACATTATTTATCAGACCTTTGGCCTAAGATAATTCTTCCAGTTAAAGTTACTCTTAATAGTTCAGAATGGAACTTAGATGATATGAGTTTGTCATCTGTGATCAGGTGATGCTTTAAATGCAAACTTTATTGTATGCTTTTAGGACGGCGATGTGTCATTAGACTAACATCTGTCAAGCTGATACTCACATATCTTAAACATATACATTGAGCAACATACCAGTCTATACTTTCTCCCTCTCTAGAGAGAATAATAATGATAATATAATAGCTGTTGTTGAGTTTATCTACATATATCAGTAGCCATAATTTTCACTAAACATGCAAATTATACTAGCTATACTTAATTCCTGATACTATGAATAATTAAAAGTGTGGTAATCTTATAGCTTTATTGCAGTTACTGTGAGGATGAGTATATGTCTTAATTTTCGTTTTCTTATTTTAATTTCCTTTTTTTGATAGGATAGAGAGAAATTTAGAGGGGAGGGTGGTAGAAAGGGAGAGAAAATTAAAAACCTGTAGACCTGCTTCAACACTTATGAAATATCTCTCTTGCAGGTGAGGAGTGGAGGCTCAAACCCAGATACTTGAGCAGGTCATTTTGCTTAGTACTATTTGTGCTTAACTGGGTACATCACCACTAGGACCCCATTGTTCTTAATAATTCATTATTGTCTATTGGTATTCACTCACAGCACTCCCATGAGGAAGAACCTAAATAAAGATTTCCTATCCTCTTTTAAATTTATTTTCTTTAATTGGTGGCTTTGATAGTTTACAGTATACATGTAGAAAATTTCTCAATTTTCTATAAAACATTCTCCCCTCCAGCTTAGGTCTTCTTGCACCATTTTTGCACCAGGACCTGAAAGACAACCCCTCTCCCCAGAGTCCATTATTTGGGTGCAATACACCAAGCCCATTTCAACCTCTTGATTTACTAATTTCCATGGATTTTATAATTTCTAAAGAATTAGACAAATGTCCATAGGAAAGAGGTACTCAAATCCTATAAATAGGCAAGAAACATTGCTGAAGCTGAATCACTAATGTAAATTCTTAAAAAAAAATTGGTGGACACAAATCCTTTATCATTTCAAGGAAAGGAGGTAATTTAAATAACTTACAAAGCTGTTATCAGAAATTAACCATGCAGTAGCTTCCAGTTACATATTCTCTACCCAAAATAAATCACAGCATAAAATGTTTTTCAAATCCAGGTCAGGGTCAAAACATTTGTGAGATGTGTTTAGTTTTCAAAGTATTTATAAAAGAAGATTGGATTGCGAAGAAATATGCTTTGCTGAGAAGAGTCTGATAGGGTTAGGGTTGAAATGATCCTGTCAAACATATCAATAGTCAAGAAAACTTTGATAGAGTTAGCCTGAGTCATTTCCTTTTCATCACCTTTAAAAGTTCAAGAGGTTTGACTTAGTCTAAAAATTACTAGGGAAATGTCAAATTGCCCCTTGGTGTAGTTCAATAGTCACCGAGACTTCTCATCTTAGAGGAATTTCCATTTCAAAAACATTTTTCTTATTCTGATGAAAAGAAACATAAAGATCACATATTTAAAATCTCATTTCAGATGTGTGAGAGATATACAGGGGATTTTAAAACTTGATAGTTAAAGGGCTACAACTAAAAATATGTCTGCAATAAGATGCTGAATGGAACTATTTCTTCTATACCTTAAAGGTTTTTATACCAGAAAAACACATGATAAATTATGATTAAGTGTCTTAATGTAATTCTCTACTTCTTTATTGTCTGAGGGTATTTTTTTATTTATAGGGAAATATGCATTTTTGTATCTACTAATTTTGGTTTAAGACTATTGAAATATTCTCAGTCCTTAAAGATAAGGCTTCTTGACATGAGATCTGGAATTTATCAATATTTGATTTTTCATATAGACAATCATTTTGTTATGTTGTCCTATTAAAATTTTCATTTTTAAACTTTCATTTTCCCAGTACCATACTCCATTAACATAGACATCTCACTGCATACTTTTGACCTATAGAATGGCAATTACAGAACACCTTTATTCAGGTTTTATAAGGTTTGTTTTTTCCTCAGAAAAGTTAGTAATATTATGAGAAAGTAAACTATATTAGAATGAAACAATCTACAGAAGATAGAATTGTGTACAAAATGCACTATTGGGGATCAGAAAAAAACTTTATGGACTAGAATAGACTACAAGGCTTTGAATTAATGTGAGCTTGTCAGTATGATGAGATGGGGGGATAATATAATGTAATATATCTTATGTAAAAAATTATAAAAGTTGGGACCTGGTGACCATGTAACTTTTGGGGGCATACAGGTTACCATGCACAAGGTTACCAATCACCTGGTTTCTAACTATGGACAGGGGTGGGGGGGGGCAAGCTTCATGAACCATGAAGCACATCTGCAGGTATCTCTTTTTCTCTCTCACTCTCTATCCCTCCCAACTCTGTTAACTTCTCTCAAATATGAGGAAGAGGGAAAAAAAAAGTAAAAATGGCTGCCAGGAGCAATAGATTCTTCATGCAGGCACCAAGCCTAAACAATAACAGTGGTAGAAACAATAAAAAAGAGGAGATTCAAAAGTATAAGATATGACTGAGTAATTTCTGACTGGGGAAATGGAGTTGAGAAAGAGCATTTTTAACCTCCAGACCTAAAATTTAAAAGTTGCTTTCTGCCTTCCTTCATTTCTTCATTTTTATTTTTAAACACATTTATTACCAGAGCACTAGTCAGCTCTGGTTTATTGGGATGCAGAGAATTGAACCTGAGGCTTTGGAGCCTCAGGCAAGAGAATCTCTTTGCATAACCACTATGCTATCTCCTCTGTTGTGCTTGCCTTTCTAAAAACAACCTAAGTGAGTCACTATTCACATGTTTTCCAATGTATTTCAGATTTTTCTTCTCCCTGTGAAGTTAGAAAGTTTTGTAATTAAGAGTTTATATTCTAATATATAAATTAGTGGTATCTTGATGATAATACTAAAAGTTATGAACTAACTATGTGCCTTACTATATTCTAAGTACTTCACACATATCCACTTACTGCATGTCAGTGTCCAGTCTGGAAATAATAATCGTGATCAATATTTCAGTAGGGTCAGTGTAACAAATTAACTGCACAGGTGTTGGAAATATACAAAGTGTTAATAATCATGAGAAACATCTAGATATACTCTCCTCTTACTTTTCACTCCCACATAATTAGAGCAAGATGTTGGGCTAATAGAATTTGATAAAGCTTTAAAGAGTACTTAGGCTGAAGGTCAATTATTTGTAGTCAACATATCATAATTTTGAGAAGTAATCCCAGAAGCTAATGTATCATTTTTTGAAATAATGGTGTGAATAGGTGATTTAAAAATATTTCTAAGAGGTCTGGCATATCCAAATAAATTGTAGGCTTTAAAAAGCTGCCAAAAATAATGTTGACCAAAAAAATAGGAGGTGATTTCCCCTCCTCTACTCCATTTTTTTCTCTTGCATTTTTAACATAATGTTCACTGGCAAAGGGGTGTGAGAAATGCAGTTTCCTGAATTCTTTCTCAATATCAGACATCAGAAAATAGGGAGTAGACTTAAATTGTTAGAGTATAAATAGATAAAAATAGGAATGGTCATTTAACATCATACACATCTGCAATATAGATGCTAATATTCTCTCTTTTCAAATGAGAAACCCTGAAGCCAGAGGTTTTAAAGCAGTTGTCTGCAAACCTACATTCAACATCATGCTTAATGGTTGGAAACTTAAAAACATTTTCTCTTCAGTCAGGTATAAGTCTGGGCTACCCATTATCACCACAAAAATTCAGTATAGTCTTGGAGTTCCTAGCTATAGCAGTCATACAAGAAAAAGGAGTCAAAAGGATAAAGATTGGAAGAGAAGACATTAGACTGTCACTATTTGGAGCTGACATGATTGTATACATAGAAAATCTCACAGTCCAGTAGAAAGCCCCTGAAAGTTAGTGAACAATATAGTAAAGTGGCAGGCTACAAAATCAGTATACAAAATTCAGTGTCACTCATCTATGCAGACACTAAAAACCAGTTGAGAAACCAGTCCTCTTTTCCTGCAGTAAAAACAATCTAATACTTGGGAATAAAGTTAACAGAAGAAATGAAAGACTTGTAC